>NC_058150.1:5314796-5636255 GCF_011075055.1 Mangifera indica | reverse complement strand
TTTACGTCCACCAACGAACCATAGCCACACGCCCCTCCTGCACCAAACATTAATATTATTTTGATTTCACCAGCCGAGTTGACCCAGCTAACTTCTGAGTCAACTCACAGAACAGATCTTGACTAAGAACTGTAAAAAACGGACAGCATTAAAGTATAATGTGGGACGTACCGTCACTACCGTCGCCTTCGGGATCACCATACCAGGTGGTAGTGGCGGGTTTCCAATGTGTGTCTGTGACGAGGTGTTTAACGCTGGCGGAGACCAGTAAACATTTAAACACCATTAACAAAAGGAATAACTTCATGGCTTGGCTGAAACTGCGGCGGAATTGCATTGTGTATTAGTCTTGTCAAGTAAAGAAGCGGCGCCACCACTAACACCACCACCAACTCCGTCAGTAATACTAAAATGTGATATAGAGGCTTGCCGACAGTTTCTTTTACTTGACTAGTGAAGACAGAAGCTATAGTGTGAAGGCTTTGTGTCAGGTTCCTATAAATAGAAGAAGAAGGAGCGGGGAGAAGAAAGAAAGCCCTTCTTTAGTGTAGTGTTTTTTTCGGTGCCCATATAATACATGGGTATTAGAATTATTTACAAGTCATGCCATTGTCGATGGGGCCCAGTGACGGTTAAGGCGTCAAATCCGCAAGGCCGTACGTTGGATGCTGCAGTATTAAAGAATGAAGGGATAGTTTGGTAATTTAGAGAATGGACCGTTAAGATTGTTTGGTTGTTGGGTCATGTGAGGAAGAGGAAATTAGAAAGTAGTCGTTAGAAGCTGCCAGAGGAACAAATTATGTGATGGAAGATTAGGAGGTGCGGTTATTAAATAAAACTATGTCACACTTACAAAGATCCCTTTTTACAATAAAAAAAATATATAAATAATATATATAATTTTATATATAAATAATAATATATCATAATGTATCTAAATATTGTTTTATCTTTCATTTAAAATTATTCGATCACATGATAATATATTATTATTTATACACGTAATACTGTTCTTTTTTTTCAAAAATAATGTTATATATATTTTATACATAATTTAAACATACAAATTATGTATTATCATGTGATTAGATATTATTTTATTTTTAATTTAAAATCATCTAATAATATAATAATATATTATTTATGTACTCAGCTTATATAAAAAAATATATACACAATTTCATTGTCCTTTTTTTTTTTTACATTACAAAAAAAAACATTTAATTGCATAAGGAAAATATTTAAGTTAATAAATTAAAATGTACTCCGCTTGTGTTACAAGAGTGTAAAAATGATTAACATTTGAATTTTAACAAAAATGAAAAAATGTCATTTGTAAAGTTCAAAAATAGGAAAGCATCTTTGGGGGCAATGGGTTGGAAAGAGTCATTCTCCCTTTTTTTTTTTCATGTGATTAATGTTATATTTGAATCGAATTAGCTTATACTCAAAAGTTAGTTCAATTCAATTTGATTCAATTTGAATTCATTTAAATTCAATTTGAATTGAATTTGAGTTAAGAGATTCGATTCGTTTTAAAACTATATTAAATTTAAGATAAAGAAAGTTCAATTTATTTTAGTTCATGAATTAGATAGATATCTCAATTTAACTCAAATTTAGCTTATGACTCTATTAAAATTATGTTAAATAATTATTAATTAATATTATTTTATTAATTACTCACAAAATATAATTATAAATATGAGTCAAATATCTAAATCATAATTTTAAATTATAAATTTAAACTAAATTATTTTTATTTATATTAAACTTAAACCACTTTGAAATCAATTGAATGAACTTAAATCCAATTATTTCCCATTTCAATTAATCTCAAAGCAATACTTGTTCAGATTCAGCTCTATTCATATGTGATTGGTTGGAGATTTGCTCAAAATGTGAATGTATTTAGCCGAAATTGTTGACCTTCTTGTATATTTGCAAATATCTAGGAATTATTTTCCTCAACAAAACGCACATGGGTTCCTTAAAATTTTATGAGATACGACAAAAATATTAAAATTCCTTCAGTTTCCGGGAAAAAATTGGACGTTTGGATGGCAAGAAATTATAAGGTGAAGTAAAAGTGGAGAATTATTAGGGTAATGCGGTCCAAATTCCAACACGTGGACATGACAAACCCCAATGAATTCACCTGTGATATGTAATGATCAATGATGTAAGGTATGATGATCACATGTGAGGGAATCGTAGTGTGACATGACTCATTATTATTTGCATCAAGATAAGATTAGATCATTAATTAGGTAAAGACACACATGCAAATCCCAATTTTATATACTCATTAAACGATAATTTAAATGATTAAAAATAAAATTTTATATATAAATAAATATAAATTAAAATTTTTTTTTAATGATATATCAAAATCAAATTTTAAATTTATTTAATTTAATAATTATAAAATTATCATTAAATTTAAAATTTATTCTATTAAATTTAATTAATTTAATCTTAAATAATATTTCTCATAATAAAAAAAAAAAAAATCCCTCTCAATCCCATCTTTTTTTAACGTTTGGAAGTTTTGTTAGTTTCATTTCCACTAATGATATTGCTGCCTCCACAGCTCCACTATAGCATTTCCCCCCTATTATTAATTGAAATAATCAAGTTGCCACCCTTAAATTAAGCCCGAAATTGAACCCAAAAGTCACCTTGATTGGTGGAAACTTTGTAACACATTTCAATGAATCACAAAAGTTTAAATATTTTTGTTTGCATCTTCAACACTGTGCTGTGACTGATCGATCCGAGGTCCAGTTATGGAAGGAGATGATTTGAGAAGAATCTTTATAAATAATTTGTATATATAATAAATATATAATCTCCACAAATTTCCAAGGAGGGTACATTAAATTCTTCTTCTGTCGGCACAAGAAGACTAATTACTTGCAGTCACCGAACGTTCAAACATTTCAGCTATAGTATATAGTTTATTTAGTCTTTTTAACTTCTACGTGAGAAGTTATGTAAGTTTCGTCACTTTTTAGTAGAGAGGGGAAGAGAAAGTATAGAGAATTTTTTCAATGGGGATGGAAAAGGAAAGGGAAAAGGAACTTTTCCCATGGAGAGAAAGGCAGTGATTCTGTGTCATCTTTATTAGAAATAGGGTAAAAACAGAGAAAAATAGAGATAGAAATTAAGATATTCGATCTGAACTCATTGCATTGCTACCTCTATAATTAACGTTATCTCTACTATTTGCTATCGATTTGAACGAGGGAGACTCTTCAACTAACCGATGAAGATGTACTTTTAATTTTTGTTAAAGGAATCTTGACATATGCAAGAGTCTAAATGGACCTGCCAATTAGCAAGAGAAATGAAATGGACATGTCGGTTGAAGTTTAAGCATGAAATGATACGGGATTTTAACCAACTCATGGCCCGAGGATAGACGGCAAAATTTTCCGCAGAGGCTTGATAATGCATGCTCATGTTCATACACAGTTTCATTTATGTGTGTAATCAAATTTTAGGCTAAAAGATTTATTCCTACCCAAGTTTGGTGAAATCCCAAATTTATATCTGATAATTTAAAAAAATTGAAATACTCATCATTTTATTAAAATGTACTCTTAAAATTAAGAGTAAAAATGTTGTTTAGCTAAAAATTATTTTTAAAAAATGTTAAAATTTACCATATTTTCTTCTAAGATTTAAGAATATAACAACTTCCCTCTACCTAAAGTTTAAAAAGTAATCATTTTCTTTTTAGGGGTTTTTTCCCCCTTCTCTGACGGCCACTTTGGATCCGACTAACAATTAGTCTTTATTGTATCTTCCTCTCCCACTAGTCTTCCAATGATGATATGCATTTTCATCAGACGAAAGCGAATCATCCAACGATGGCATGCGTTTTTGTGAGGCAAACAAAGGGTTTGTTGTCATCTTCTAATATTGATATAGAGCGAACAAAGACGATTTGTCTTCCTCTAACAAAATGCATGTTGTCACTGGAAGATTGGGATGAGAGAAAGATACAATGAAGATCGATTGTTGGTCATATCTAAGGTAATCATCGGAGAAGGAGAAAAAGATATTCTAAAAGAGAAATGATCACTTTTTAAACTTTGAATGAGAAAAAATTATTAGATCTTTAAACTTAAGAGGAAAATGTTATAAATTTTTAGTTTTTTTAATATTTTTAGTTAAATTATATTTTTATCCTTAACTCTAACAATAAATTTAAATAAAATGATAGATATTTAAAGTTTTTAAAGTTACCAAGCATAACTTTAGAGTTTTGCCAAACATTAGGTGGGAGAAAGTCTTTTGACCTAATTTTTAATTATACAAGCTGCACTATGTGATCATGCTCACATTCTCATTATAAATATTCTTAAAAGCCATTAATTATTGTAATTACTTTAGTTAAACTAGTGGCTATCCATATGTGGCATAAAAGTCACAACGCGTCAAACACGTAAAGCATTGGTGGTCACATTGGAAAATATTGATTGAAGGGAATTATAATGTTATAAAATAAATACATTAAGCCATTCTTCTTTGACTAAAACTGAATAATGTAACACAAATAGGCACGATCTCTTATGAAAAGAGGGCTTTAAAGCTTCAACACGATCTGGTTTCGATTTGCTTAATAAATTATGATTATCTTGGTCGTTAAAGTACCTACAGTTGAAGAAGAAGATATCTTGAGAATCCATTCCCCGCAATTAACTGCCTCCGTTGTTATGTTGAGTAAGCCCATTAACTCATATGCATCCATTAAAAAAGAGAACCAATAAAAGTCTTTTTGGGTTACTTTTATATAATTTTCTGGGTTTTAGGGTAAGAGTGAATTTAAATCGAATCAAATTTAAATTCACTTAAACTCTAGTTCAGCTTATTTTAGAGAAGTTAAGTTCAAGTTCAAGTTCGTTTTAATAGTGTTTGAGTTTGACTCATTTAAAAGAAGATTGAGTTCGAATTGAGTTTTGAGATTAGTTTGATATTGAAAATAATGTCGTTTTGATGTATATTAATCAAAACCTTTTTAATTAATTCGTATTGAATTTTTTATATTCGTGAGTTTTATAAACGGAATACTCTCAAAGATCAAGCTTAAATTTGAAAATATTAAACTTTTAAATTCAAATTATCTGAACTTAAATTCAAACTCAAACTTAAATTTGAATAAACTCTATTAGAATCTAACCTTATTTTAAGGTTTCCCTTTTAATTTTGGTGTGTTAAAGCAAAAGTTGTCATGTATCTTTATGAATATTGGTTATATTAATTTGATAAAATAATATTATATATATTTATTTTAAATATATAAATTTATATATATTATTATATAATTTGATATTATTTTATTTTAAATTTTAAATTATTTAATTATATAATAATTGATTCGAAATATGATGATTGAATAAAGGAGTTGGATTCCACGTGCTTCTTTTAAACTTGGCAGTTAATTCATCAACAAGTGTCAGATGTCCTTGTGCTTTTCATCAACAAGTGCCAGTTCAATTGCATATCGAAAAAAGTGCTAATTGTCAGTAGATCTCAAATTTATACATCGATTTTCAATTATATATTATATATAATTAAATAAAATGAATAATATTATGTGTATTTATTTTTTATATATAATTTATGTATATAATAATATATTATTATATAATTAAGTAATTTAAAAATATATGTCATCATATGATAAATAAATATTTAATCATATGATAATATTTTATCTATATATATAAATTATATATCAAAAATAAATATACATAGTTTAATTGAAATAAAATACCCTTGTGTCTTTTATGCATGGGCTTTTGGACCGGGGTTTTGTACTATTTGCTGGCTATTTTGTATTGGACCGAAGTTTTAACCCCCACCCAAAGTTAAGTATACTTTTTAATTTTTATTTAGTAAAATTTAAATATTTATTTGACATTAATGTTTTGTTAAATTTTTTAATTAGAGTTAACGACAAAATATTGGAGAAAATTATAGTTATGATTCCTCGAATTCTTAAACTATAAACTCCTACGAAAAAAGACGTTAGAACTCGTTTTTTCAGTTTTTGTAAACAAACTTAAATTTTGGAGCGGAAGTTTGTAGTTTAAGAATTCAAAAAGTCGAATTTTGTGATTTCTTCAAACCTTGGATAGAAATATTAATCAGTAAAATTATGTATATATATTTTAAGTATACAAAATTGATACATAAACGATGTATCATCATGTAATTGAGTGATTTTGAATTAAGAATAAAGTAACACTTAATTATATAAAAACACATCATCTATGTACATATTTTGTGTACTCAAAATATGTACATATAATAATGCTTAATAGTAAGTTACCCCATTATACACTAAGACCTAACTGGTAATAACAAAGTATAAACAACATATGCCACATTACAATTGTACCCCTCTTTTATCCCCTATAGTGATATATAAGGACATGTATAATTCAGTTTAAATAATAAATTTGATTTGAATTGTTTAAAAATTACAATTCGTTTTAGTTTAGCTTGTAAAATAGTTTAGTTTGAATTAAAAATTTTCGAAACCGGGTTTTTTAGTTTATGTTGCGATTTGAGCAATTTTCAAACCATAAACTATATTTTTATAAAATACATATGTATAATTATATTTTACAGAATTTTTCTATAAACAATCTAGTGTATAATTTATTTTTTCATATTTATTTTGTTATTTTCTTTATAAATCATATAAATATTTAATTTAAAAATTTATCAAAAAGGACACCAAGTTTGTAGTTTAGATGTTTGTGTCCCGAGGCAGAAATTATGGCCTTCGTCATCAGTTAGATTTTCAAGTCTGAAACATTTGTTACATGAGTAAACTTGGAAAGCGGAGAGCAAGTGCAACAAGCCAGGAGACAGGAGGCACGAGCGGCAGTGAGGGAATTATGGAGCTACAAAGAAACTCAACACAGTGGAGGAAGGTAGTTGAAGAGATAGTGAAGTTGGAGAAAAAGATTTTCCCCAAGCATGAATCACTAGCTAGGTCGTTCGATGATGAACTCAAAAAGAGGAACTCAGGCTTACTTTATTTAGAGGTTGATGAACAAGTCGTAGGCTATGTCATGTACTCTTGGCCTTCTTCCTTGTTCGCTTCTATCACCAAACTTGCAGGTTCCGCAACTTCTTCATACTCCATTATTATCGTTTACATTTTCGAAAGTTCGTGCATTACGTCACCTCTGCCTATTATCTGTTTGATAAATGTCTTCTGTGACCAAATACATTATTTGTGATTAGTGAAGGAGAGTTGGAGGAGACGAGGCCATGGAGAGGAATTGCTGAAAGCCGCAATTGAGAAATGCAGAAGCAGAAATGTGAGCCGCATAATGCTTCATGTTGACACCTTAAGAACTCCTGCCTTGAATCTCTACAAGAAATTTGGCTTCCAAATTGATTCCTTGATACAAGGTTACTACTCTCCTGATCGACATGCTTATCGAATGTACTTGGATTTTGATTCCAATTAGCTGCGACAAACTGCAAAGAACTTGAAAGTTAGTTCATTTGGCCATGTTTTGGTTTTGTTACATTGAAGTCCTTTATAGATGACTCCAAAGTTGATGCTGTCTTCAATTTTTGAAGAACGGAACCGTAAAATAGCCTATATTATTCTACTTGGCTGGATAATTGAATCTTTGTCGAATATGTATCTTACATAATATTTTGTTTTGAATTACAGGCAAAATACCTATACAACTGGAAAAAAAACATGTTTTAAGAATGTCCCAACCTGTCAATCAACTGAAAACTTAAAATAATATTAAATATTAAAATTTTCGAATATTATTTTTGTATAATGTTTTATTTGTTTTAACTGGAATGAACTTCTTAGCAAATACCGGTTTTAATTTTAACTATAAATAATATAAGATAAATTCGATGAAAAAGAAAACAGAAATACCACAAAGTATTTGGAAAAAAAAGAAGTGGGAACCTTAAAATCGATATTCAGCCACGAATCAGAGTCGGTGGTGACTCTGGTCCAAACCCCGACAACTCTTGTTGTGGCTGAATTCGACACTCCGGAACCTGGTTCATTGTTTTCTGCAGCGGTTTTGCTCAAGTCCTTTTTCTTAACATTAACTGATAATTGGGTTAGGGTTTTGGGGCAACGAGAAATGGCAAGAATAGTGAAAAGTTGCATACAGTCGTTATTAAAAATGGTGAATTCGGTGATGGGAATGGTGGGAATTGCTGTTGTTTTGTATGCCATGTGGTTGATTTGGGTTTGGCAGAAACAGATGGGTGAGTCCCCCTTTGGTGATGATACCGATGGTTCGGCTCCATGGTATGTTTCTTTTGTTTATTTAGATTTATTTCATTTGTGGCTGTGTTTTGGTTGCTAGGAAATTGATTTCAGATTTGGTGGATGCTTTATGATCTGGGTTGGCTGACGGTACTTTATAGAATTAGAAGATATCTTTTGTGTTTTGTTATGTGATACTTTGAGTTAGTTGATTTTTATTGATTTTTTACCATTTGGAAGTTGAGAAGGATATATTAAGATAATGTGAAACTAGAATTTGATTATTCTCAGAGTTTTTAAGCAAACTAGTTGAAATTTTCCTGACTTTTGTTCGACTGGTTTCTGAAGATTGTAATTCTGTTTGTTTCGATATTTAAGGGTTTAATTGTTGGTTAATAATTGTTTAAGTTTATTGTTCATATTTTGTGGACCATGTTTCCTTTTGCAATGGAAGTGGCAGTGGGGGAAGGATTAGTGGGCCAAATGCTTTGCTTTTGTGAAACATGTTTCCTTTGTCTCTCTTTAAATAAAATGTGCAAAAATAGATTTTTTTTTCAAATGCACTTTTGTTAGACTGCATATATATTGCAGTCTTTTTTCTAAAGGATTGACAGTGGTAATTAAGAAGTTGGTCTGTGTCTGTGTGAGTTGAAACTATGAGACATTATCATTCAGAGAAGTGTGGGTTTCTGGTTGTAGATACTTCTTATTTGTACATAGTTTTAGTTGAGGAAATTTTTTTAATCAAATTATTGTTTTTTAAAATAATTATTGTAAAAGAACTTATTATTTATGAATTATACTTCAAACAGTTAATTTCACTTGTATTACAGGTTTATTTACACTTTCCTTGGCCTTGGGGTCACTTTGTGTGTTATCACATGCTCAGGTCATATTGCTGCAGAAACTGTAAACAGTTGCTGCCTCTATTTAGTATCCTTTTCCTAATTTGTATAAATATATATGAATTTCCTTTTATGTTCATTTTAAATATGTTTATGCATATGGGGATTTAATTTTTGTTGTTCCTTTGATGTAGCTTAGGTATTAAGTGAATCTGAATCTGAGTATAGGTATAATGGAGCTGTACTTTCTAGAATCTGACCTACGACTTCATTGTTGACTTAACTGTGTGTAGTATATGTTGTTTGTTATTTTGCTTCTTATGCTGGAGGCCGTGGTGACTGCTGATGTATTTCTGAACCGTGATTGGGAGGAGGTATGTTACATATTCAATCATTCATTGATTTGAATTTTATTGATCTCTCATGGTGTTTGGAGACAATTTAAGTGAGTAGTTTTTTTTTCTTAGAATAAACAAGTCAGGCCTGGATTAATATATTCTGAACTTGTTGCACCAGGACCTTCCAGAGGATCCAAGTGGTAGTTTTACCCAATTTAAAGATTTTATCAGGTCAAATTTTCTATTCTGCAAATGGATAGGCTTGTCAATTGTCTCTGTACAGGTATCCTCTTTCTGTGCCTCCCTTCTGTCATGTTTTTGTTGGTTAAAATTGTTTAGTAAATAAATCTTGCTAGTAATTTAGTAGGATTTAGCAGGATTAGTAGACATTTTTGAATATTTTATGATGTCATGGCTGCACAAATGGCTAAGTATGCATGAAAGCTGCAGTATGCGCTTTAATTGTATATGATGGCCCATTTGGGAATGATTTATGCTAAACCATATTCATAGATCCCAAGAGTGTCATTTAGTTTTTATTAGGTCCCATAGTAATCTTCCCTTGATCAATGTCTTCTGCTGTAATTATATCTGTTTTTGCTAGATCTGCATCTGTTTTTTTAGTGGTGATACTAATTTGGGATGCCATTTCGATGAGGTGGAAAAAGATGGTAAACAAATAACAATATGTGATGTGTAAGGGCATTTGGTTTGTATGCTATTTGCTTGAAAATGCTTCATCTACATTCCTTTTGCCTCACTTGATGAACATCTTTTGATTCTTATATTGCATTATAAATGTTTAAATTTAGCATTAGCTTCCGCATCTCTTTGATTCTTATATTGCAGTTCAACCATGCCCTTCAAATGCAGGGACTATCTTTTCTCCTGGCCATGGTACTAAAAGTTCTTGGACCAGATCGATATTATGATAGTGATGATGATTATACTCCTGATAGGGTTCCACTCCTGAGGAATTCTGTTCACCCACAGACCTACATGGTTGGAGATCCCATTTATGCATCCAAAACTGATGCTTGGACTATCAGGATCAATGAGAAGGTAGAAATTCTTTGTCTCTCTATCAACCAAACTGCTTAATAAAGGCCTATTTTTCTTAAAATGCTGTCATGATTATTACCGTATCTCAGTCGATCATTAATTCTTCTAATTCACTCTTTTCTTTTTTTCATGTCTTTGATTTGAATATATCACCACTCACTTTTGATATTGACATTATATGTGTTCATTGCAAATTCCAAGTCAGTTTACTGCAATGCTTCATTCTTTGCTTTGTAGCTGCATGAGCATGTCCTCATTTTTATCTGATGTTTCATTTTCACAAGCTTAGACTGTAGAAGCAGTTTCTACTTTTTAGCTTTTCTGTAAATTCAGTCCTTCCCTCTTCACTGGTTTTCTCTGAATTGCTAGTGACTGAAGACAAGAAAAAATTAAAACAACTTCTGTACCATTGATTAATTGCCTCGTTGCAAGCCCTCATTCGATTTTAGTGTTTCTATATGTGACAAAATTTATAAATCTCTTCATCCTTTTCCTCGTTTTTCTTTTTACCATAATTAGGCAAACAGGTGACAAGGTTTGATCTCAAACTCAGATGGATAGGAAATGGAAGCCCAGAGAAGATTAAATTCAATATAAAAGTTTAAAGTGGATAAGTTTCTGACAAACTTTGAGTTGGTACAATTGTCTTTTCTTGTATAGATATTGTCCCAATTACTGTTTTGGATTTCGAATGATGAAATATTATATGTTGTTAGAAAGATCGATTTCATATAATGTGAACAATAATAGTATCATTTAGTAAGATGAGGAAAATTTTAAATGTCTTATCCTAAGTATATTTTTTTCTTTTGTTGGCATACTCAACTTTGGAATTGGCATTTGGGTCGACAATTCTAGTGGAGACTAGTTGTGGTTGTTTGTTGTCTATTCTTAATTTTGCTTGATTTAGGTTTTTTTAAGTTTATTTATTATTTAACTTCTATTTGATAAGTACATAAAATAAGGTTTTTATCTTAATACTAGATTATCTAAATTAATAATAATTTTATTTGTTAACTTAATTATTATTAGGAATGTGCAAAAAAAGTAGTTTAAACCATAAAACTGGATTGAATTGCAAAAAATTCATAGTTTGGTTTGGTTTGGGTTGAGAAAATGAAAAAACAGTATACAGTTTGATTTGGTTGGAAGTTAAACTGAACCAAACTGTAAATCATTTTTTATTTTTTCTTTGAAACAAAACAACGTAGTTTTGATATGTCAATCAAGAATTGTTGGATCCCTTCTTGCAAAAGAAGGGCACATGTTGAATATCTCGGATTTGGTTTCAGGTGCTTTGAAGGTACTTTTATTATTGAACTTGTTTTGTTATCTCTGGATGAGTTTGAATTTAGTTGCACATTGATTTGTATGTACCGTTGTAGGTTACATTATATTTTGTTTGAAAGGCCCTTTTGCTTGATAATAATATCTTTCCCCTAGTCTTTGTTTTGCATTGGGCAAATGGAGAGGACTAGACAATGCTTGAAAATAAAAGATTTTGAATACAATGTTTCATCTCTAAATTTATACTACTTAATTACATGATGACGTAGTATTATTTGTGCACATAACACTCTTCATTTTATATAATGCAATTTTTTAGTGGATCAATTGATTTATATAGTCATGGGTGCAAACCTTTTTGGGCCAAACCAAAATCTAACACAAACTGACGTAGTGGTTAGCAAAATTTGTGAAACACTGAACTTTCAGGGAGAATGCCTAAGTTTGAGCTTTTGTCACGTTTGTAAAACTCTGACTTATAGGTCTGATCACTGTGTTTAAAGGTTTTATCTGTTGAATCAATATAAGTGAGTTTCTTGTTAAAAAGAAAAAATCCAACACAAAACTGTGGTAAGAAAATATTATGTTACTGCCCCTTTCACTCAAAACAAAAGTTGGATGTTGAGAAAACAAAATGTGAGTAAGCTTTTCCAAACAGTTGCTATTGTTTCCATGGACTCGTAGCTTTTTCAAAGAAGTATTAGTTTTTAATCTTTTCTATTCAAGAAGACAATAAGGGAGGCCCCATGCATTTACAAGATCAATCATGGAAGGGTTCTTAAAGGAGAAGAATCCACCAAACTTAACAAAGCATTGATTTGGGAGGAGGCATTGAGAAGAAATTGTTTATATTATTTTCTAAGTATTTACAGTAAAGCTAGGGCACATTCGAATTCTGAAAATGGTAATGAATTCAATTTCGGGAAGATGGTTAGGCTGTGGGGTCCGTAAAACAAAATTATGAATGGTGATTTTAAGGAGACAGAATGATTTATTCTTCTCATGTTCCCTGTCTTCACCCCAACTCATTCTCTCTGTGACACCAACCTCCTCCAATCATGTTTCTTTTTTTTTAAATTCTGTCATATCCAATTCCAGCTGGAGGTTGTGGTTGCCTGGTGGGACTGCCACAAACGGTTGTTTTATGGGTTATTATTTGACGATAAATAATTATTATTTGTTAATATATCAAATTTTAAATTTTGATTTATTTAATCTAATAATTATTGATTAATCACTAAATTTAAAATTTATCTTATTTAGTATAATTAGTTCAATCCTAAAAGTAATAATTCGATTTGGACAAAATTTTTCGTTATAAAAAATAATAATGATTAATTTCACGCTAAATTTTTGTTTTTATCTCTAAAAAATTGTTTGGGTGATAATAAAAAAATTTCATATGCAAGAGATTATTGTTCCTGGAGTTTTATTTGTTAATTCGATTTAAATAAGATTATCCGTTAGAAAGAAAAAAAAAAAACTGCTTTTCATATAAGCTTTGAGAAAATTGTTCTCAATCTTTGAAATATTAATGGAAAAAGTCATCCCATGGTATCAAATATAAATAAATAAATAAATAAATCATATTACTTTATTTTGGTGAAATTACTGTATTAACCTTACTCATAATCACAAGTAATTTAATTAGATCTAACAACCTAAATTATATTAGAAAGACGTAATCTTATAAGATTCAATCAAATCACATTTGTGTGAGTTAATATTTAAAATTAAAAGAATTATATTATATAAATACAAGAAGATAAAATCACACCTCTCTGAGTGTTGGTGTGATTCAATGTGATCTTAACAGATGACATCTATCTAATATGATTTTAATTTTTTGGATATAATTTTATTTAAATTATATAAAAAACGGTATAATATGGGTGATAATTTTTTTTATACGGTTAGGTGACCTATCTCTTTCGTTTTTTTATTTATTTTAATTTTAAAAAGAAAATGACCGTTATACTTTTCCAACATCAGCTTTTTTTTTTTTTCTAAAGAAAGGAAGAAAGGTTTTGTTTAAGTAACGAAATAACAAATTACGCTTGAGTTTTTTATTTAAGAAATTTTAAATATTATTTAATTAGTGTTGTTATGTATATAATTTTTTTATAATTTATATGTAAATAATTATATATTATTATATAATTAAATAATTTAAAAAAATAAATTAATATTTAATTATAAAATAATATATTATTATTTTTATATAAAATTATACGAAAATTGTATGTAATTAAAATTATTTTATATATAAAAAATTGAGAAATTACACGTTAGACTTTTATAGATTTTGAAAAATTGGCCAATTGAAGAGGACACTTGTCCATCCATAATACAGTGGTGGGCCCAGAAGAGACATAGTGGTCCCCATTAGAAGTAACAAGGGCCCAATTAGCTGCGCTTGTTCTTCACGAGTTCACTTCACGAAAAAGTGACAGTCTGGTCCACCTGTTTACAAATACTCCCTCTGTTCATCTCAACATTATCTCATCCCTTTTCCCATTCAAAGGTTCATGTGCGCCGTTGGATTTCTGCCACGTATCCCCCAATGCGTTGGATCCCACTCATCTTCGCTGTTTGAAACAACTGCTTCTTATATACTTGAATCCTCTCATTTGTTTCAAGCGTAAAACTTTTTAAAAAAAAAAAAAACCTCAGCGCAGCTTCTTTGTTATCTCTTGTTTCCATTGAATCAGGGATGGCAGGTTTTGAGCAACAGATGAAAGAGAGAGCCAAAGAGCTTAAGATCTTGTTGAAGAAAGGCGTGAAGGTTGTGGGAGATTCATGCAAGAAAGGATGGCACAAAGTGAAGCAGATGAAAAAGTAGAGGTTCAATGAGTCGTTTATCTTCTCCGTTGAGTTTTATTCAGTTGTTTTTATTTTTATTTATGATGTAAAAATCTGAGTCAGTTTTTGGTATTTTGTTTTGGATTTTGGTTGATTTTGTTTGTTTTTTTTTTTTTTCTATTTTCTCTGTAGTTGATCTTTGATATCTTTGTTGAATTTTGAGATCTTGTTGATTGATCTATGTTGGCTTCTTGAACAGTTTGATATTTTGATACAAGTTTCATGAAGTTTTCATTGTAATAATACATATGGAATTTGTGTTTGGATCAGTTAGAGATGCTGGTAAACTTCTCACTCTGAACTCATGTTAACAGATAGACTTGAATATTAGATTATAAAATAAACCAATAATTATCGAATTCTCTCCTACAACACCTCCGGTGAATAAGAAGATGAACCTTTTCACAGCAAAAACCTTGGATAGAATCGGAGAATAGCAGAGGTTTATATATATATATATATATATATATATATATATATATATATATATATATATATGTTGAAGTTCAAATTCATATTGAGTTACATACTGGCATATTAATTTAAAATTTTACTTAATTTTAAATTATTAAATAAACATATAACATGTTGTAATTAATTAAAATGATTTTAAATGGACCCACAATAAAATTATATGTATAAAAAATAATATATTATTATATAATAGAGTATTATTTTATTTAAATTTTTTAATATGTTATATATGCAACCACAATTTTTTAACAAATTAATCTCAACATCCTGTAACACCCATATGCGTATGGTAAGGTTAAATTGGTCGTATAATTGAAATATGAGTTAATTCTATAAAATTTGATGGTGAATGTTCACGAAGGCAAATGTTTGTTCCGATGGTTATTTAATTCAAATTCTATAAAAACAAGAGGACTCAATTCTCACACTGTTAGCTTTCCAGCAATTTAAAGTAGAAAAGAGGAAGAAAATCCGACATCGAATATTCTAGCTTTGGTGGCCAAGTAAGTAGGACTTTATTCATAACAAGGAGGATTTGGATTATTTTGAATAATTTGATGAACTTGGAAAATTTGGTTTAGTGTATTTTGCATATGATAATGATTTGAAATTTCGTATGTATGATTATGTGATTGATTGTTGAAGTCTAGGATGAAACATGGCGATGGTCAATTAAATAGTGATAAAAAATTGGAATTATACATCTGTTGAATTCGTTTAGAACAATATAGGGTTGTTTTATATTCAATTTAAGTTGTGACAAGTTAGAACAAAGACTTGAATGACTATTAGTATAAGTTGTATCTGGACTATCAATCGAATCAGGCAAAATTTGACTCTCTAGATATAGATGAATCATCGTTTTTAAGAAACATAATTATTTTATAAGATATGTTTTTTATAAGATTTTTATAAGAGAATACTTATGACATAAGTTATACACCTATAAAAAGGTGTTATACCCATACAGAGAAAACATTGCTTATCTATGTCATAGATTTCCATCAAAACAAAGGTGTTGAGACAAATTCATACATACGGTGAAGTGCACTAGTCTTAAAAAAACTCATGCGGTCAATATGTCAAATATTTATCTCAAATTAGTCCAACTGAATAAATATTGATTTTTGAAAAATGTTTTCACCAAATAATTTTGAAAAAAAAATGTTTTTACGTATATTTGTGTTCTATGTGTAGCTTACATAATATATTTGCACATAAAATCAAACCTTTGTCTGATTATTTCATTGTCTGAAAATTTTGAAAGAAATTTATGACTTGAATGAGTGAAGTAGTATTCGACAAAATATAAGAGCACAACATAAGAAAGGATGGTGAGAAAGCCGACAGCAGGTACACCAAAGAGAGGAATGATGGGGCATGGGAGAAACGGTGGATTCTAAGATTTTGAGTACAGGGTGGTTTGCCGAAGCAAGAGAAAATGCAAATTTTTTTATTATATGTATATATATTTTTATATATAATTTAAGTATATAAAAATATTATCGTGTAATTTAATATTATTTTATTTTAATTCAAAATCATATAATTATATTATGATATATTATTTATGTATTTAAATTATATATTAAAAAATATATATATAATTTTATTGATATAAATAATGTTATGTGTATATAAATGATGTATTATTATATGATTAAATAATTTTAATCATCTATATATAATATATACAAATTATCTATAATTATGTGATTAAATAATTTTAATCATTTATACATAAAAATTATGTATAAAAATATATATATATATATTTTATTATTTTTAATATAATAATATATATATATATATATTATTTATATATATATATTAATAATATATATAATATAAATAATTTTAAATAAAAAATTAAGTAACATCAAATCACATGCAATCCTTAGGGGGGGAATTGTAGTTTAGTCTAATAAGGATATATGCTGGAATATTCACTCACGCAAAACTCGGATCCGTTTTCATTATCCCTAATGCTTTCGTTTTAAGTGAATACATCGATCCTGAGCCGTTCATCAACATCTCTGCACATATCAACGTTGGCTACGTCTATCATAGACGCTAAATCAGTCAACTACAAAGTGATCATAACTAGCGTTCACCACAATTATAGTATCAACGGCTTGGATTGTAGGCAACAAATTTATTGTTACGCTCCCTTCAACACCATATCAAATGATTCCATTTAAGACGTGCGGATGCTATCCTTTGTGAATTAATCCCACAAAATCCTTCGCAATTCTTCTAGAAATCCGTTCGGACATTAGAGTCGTTTCATTTTATTTCTATTGTAATTTTTCCTTTTGATTCTCTCTTACTTTCCCTCGCTTTCTCACTATCCAAAAAGCGTCGAATCTTATTTTCTCTTCGTCAAATGGAGATGACAATGGAGGATTCGTACTCGCATAACGCTTTTCTTCTGTCCATGGCTTGCGAAGCTCTCTCTGGTGTTGGACGGAGTCCGCTATTTGCCAAGATACCTATACCGAGTACGCGACGAATATGTCAAGTTAGGGTTTTCTAAGACTCTTGTCTGATATTTGATTTGCAATTGCTTTTAGTTGGTTGTTTTCCTCTTTTCGGAATTGAAATTTAAAGATATCTTGAAACTCGCAGTTAAATGTAAAAGTGAGCGGTATTCGTGGTTCAGAAATTGATATTTGGGGTGTCTGAAAAGTTCTTTTGAAATCTAAGTTCTGTAGGGTTTCTTATGGTTGTTGATACTGTTCTTGTGCTGTGGTTTTAAGGAATTTAAAATATCTTGAGTTTGAGATTTAGGGTTTCAATGTTGTCCGTGTTAAATTTGTGTTTAGGTTTTACTTGATTCCTGAAAGTATCTTTGTCTTTACATCTTTAAAGAATTAAGCGACCCTTTTTTATCCGGTTTGGGGTGGCATTAAATAAGTGCAAGTCTGTAAAAGTAAAAGAAGAGGCGGAACGGACTTTCAATTTGAGATTGAACATTTTGGCGGGAAAATTTTGTATGGCGGAAAGGAGAGAATTGGCGCTTCCTAGAACTACTGCTAGTAGCTTAAGGGAACGATTGGCTAGAATTACACTTCATAATGTCAGAGAACAAGGACACACATATGTGGAGCTTCGTGAAGACGGGAAGCGGTTCATATTCTTTTGCACTCTGTGTCTTTGTCCATGTTACAGTGATTCAGCGTTGTTTGATCATTTGAGGGGTAGTCTTCACACTGAGAGGTTATCTGCTGCTAAGGTTACTCTCTTGGGTCCAAACCGTTGGCCTTTTAATGATGGTGTTCTTTTCTTTGAAAATCCCTGTGAGAAAGAAAAACAATTAAAGCATGATAAGTTGTTGGAGTGTCACAACAATGATAACAATCTAGCTATTGTTGAATATACTGGAAATTACATACTCAACAATTATGGGTGTGATGGGGTTGAGTTGAACTGTGGGGAAAGTGCAATCGGAATCCATGCTCAGAATGGTGATTGTGGGAACTGTGATAAGGTGATTCCAGGAGTGTACCATAAGAGTATAATTACTGATTTGAAAGTGAGGTTCATCGGTATCGGAAAACTTTCTGCAAGGATGCTTCAGAAGGGTAAGGATTCCGCTGAGATCTCTAAAATATGGTGTGAGTGGTTGGGGAAAGACGGACCTGCTGACAAGGACACAGACAAGATTCCAGATCATGACTTTGCTATTATAACTTTTGCTTATACCTATGATCTGGGTAGACATGGGCTGTTTGATGATGTGAAACTATTACTCTCTTCTAGTCATTCAGAAGAATTGGAGAGTAGTGAGACTACTGCTAGGAAAAGAAAAAAATCATTTTCTGACCCAGAAGATGTAAGTGAATCATTGAGTATTCAATCCAATTCATCGGGGGAGGTTGCTTCAGCCTCTAGTAGTGCTACATCAAGTTTGCTTTTGGGTAGATATGATGACCAGCTGCTGGACACAAGGTTTATATCTAGCAAGTCTATAAGGCGAGAGTTGAGACGACAACAGCGCGTAGCAGCTGAAAGAATGTGTGATATTTGTCAGCAAAAGATACTTCTTGATAAAGATGTAGCGGCTTTAATGAACACAAAGACTGGAAAACTTGTTTGCAGCAGTAGAAATATGAATGGGGTAAGAATATCTAATCAACATGGTTCTGCTTCTCTTTTTATGGCTATGATGTCATTTTCTCTATGGTTAGGATTTATCTAGTAATGTCTGTTTTTTGTTCTGTAAGAGGTTATATTGTTTAACATCATACTGTATTGTTTTAGTTAACGTGCTATGGCATTTTACTTTGTAGTTATTTCATGTATTTCACATTTCCTGCCTCATACACTGGATCCTTCTCTGCGAGTATGAAATAATGATGAACTGTTCAGTCAAGCCAAAATGGAAACACAAGTCTAGGAGAAAGAATGGAGCCAATCAGAATGAGTTGGGGAAGGCTGGAGAACTTATATCTACAAACAAAATTCATTCTGTGCTCTGCCCAGTGTGCCAGGGTACTGGTGTGCACATTGAGGGAGATAAGCTTGAGGAAGTTACTATCACTTTATCTCAGGTTGGCATTTTATAAAAATGATTATTTTTTCTTTTTATTATTTAAATTTTCATGTTGTTTTGGTGTTTTGCATTTCTTTCTGTTTCTGGAATGACAAATATTATTGAATCAAATTTTGTAATGATAAGAAGATTTTAACATAAATGAAGACAAATAGAGCCATGTGATGTACATCAAGCAAACTTTACTCTTTAATTGCTGCCCATTTTTTTTAATTATTTCAGATGTTCAAATATAAGATTAAAGTGAGTGATGCACATCGAGCTTGGATGAAAAATCCTGAAGTGTTACCAACCTGCTCAACGGGGTTTCATTTTCCTCCTCAATCTGAAGAAATGTTTCAGGTTTCTAAATTTCTAGTTACAGCTTTTTTAATGTTTAAAGTGAATGAATCAAATGGGTCTATTACTAATTTAAAGTTTACCCAAGTTGATTTTGTTATCGATTGTTTGGTTTCAGGAAAAGGTGTTGCCTCTAAAATTACTTCATTTCTACAGTGCCAGTGAAGAGTAGTCATGCACAAGTTTACTGAGGTGTGCCTTGCAAAAGACCTTAGGTTTGCTGTTAAAAAAACATATATCATGTAACCTGTTGTGCAGGTAACTGTCATGCACTCATTAAATTCTTGAATAGCCCTTGTGTGTTCAGGAGTTTAACCTGTGTGGATAGCTGTATATATGCTGTCTAACAGAGGTCCATGTATCAGTGTACATGTCTGCATTGTAAATAAATTGACTGTTGCTGGTAGATTGACTCTTCATTGTTGTATGCTGTACTTCATTTGTATATCTGCACACATCAACGGTGGCTACATCAATCATACTAACTTCACTTAACACTACATCGGTTAAGACATGCGGATGCTATTCTTTGTAAATTAATCAAATCAAAAATCCTTTGCAAGTCTCCGCCAAGATCCGTTAAGAGTCGTTTCATTTTCTCTTTGTTGTCCTTTTCCTTTCGAATCTCTTTCACTCTTCCTCACTTTCACACCATCCAAGCAGCGTCAAATTTTCTTTTCTCTTCGTCAAATGTAGATGACAATGGAGGATTCGTGCTCGCATGAGGCATAACACTCTTCTATCCATGGCTTGCAGCACGCTCTCTCTTGTCAGATGAACTCAGCTATTTGTGAAGATACCTATATCGAGTACACAATGAATACGGCCAAGTTAGAGTTTTCTAAGACTAATGTCAGATATTTTATTTGCTTGCTTTTGGTTGGTTCTTTTTCTCTTTTCGGAACTGAAATTTTAAGAATTCTTGAAATTCAAAATATGAAATGAGCGGTATTCATGTTTCAGAAATTGATGTTCGGGGTGTCTGAGAAGTTATTTTGAAATCTTGAGTTTGAAATTCAGGGTTTCAATGTTGTACGTGTTAAGTTTGTGTTTAGGTTTTACTTGATTCCTGGAAATATATGTTGCCTTTTGATCTTGGAAGAATTCCACGAACTTTGTTTTTATCTGGTTTGGGGTGGCATTAAATAAGTGAAGTCTTCAAAAGAAAAGTAAAAGAAGAGGTGGAAGGAACTTTCATTTTGAAATTGAACATTGGGATAGGGAAGGTGGGAATTGGCCCTTCCTAGAACTACTGCTAATAGCTTAAGGGGACGATTGCCTAGAACTATACTTGATGATGTCAGAGAACAAGGACACACGTGCAGCTTCTTGAAGATGGGAAGAGGTTCATATTCTTTTGCGCTTTGTGTCTTTGTCCGTGTTACCATGATTCGGTGTTGTTTCATTAGTTAATGGGTAGTCTCCACATTGAGAGGTTATGTGCTTTTAAGGTTACTCTCTCTGGACCAAACCCTTGGCCTTTTAATGATGGTTTTCATTTCTTTGACAATTCCTATGAGAAAGAAATACAATCAAAACAATATAGGTTGTTGGAGTGTCAGAACAATGATAAAAATCTAAACATTGTTGAATATACTGGAAATTACAAGTTCAACAATCATGCTTGAGATGGTTCGTGGGGAAAGTGGAATCGGAATCCACGCTAAGAATGGTGATTGTGGGAACTGTGACAAGGTGATTCTAGGAGTGTTACATAAGAATAAAATTACTGATATGAAAGTGAGGTTCATTGGTATCGGAAAAATTGCTGCGAGGATGTTTCAGAAGGATAAGGTTTCCACTGGGATCTCTAAAATATGGTGTCAGTGGTTGGGGAAAAAGGACCTGCTGACAACGACACAGACAAGATTCCAGATCATGACTTTGCTGTTATAACTTTTGCTTATACTTATGGTCTGGGTAGAGAGGGGCTGTTTGATCAAGTGAAACTATTACTCTCTTCTAGTCCTGCAGAAGAATTAGAGGGTAGTGAGACTACCGTTAGGAAAAGAAAGAAATCATTTTCTTACCCAGAAGATGTAAGTGAAATCTTTGATTCTACAATCCAATTCATCTGGAAAGGTTGCTTCAGCCTCCAGTAGAGCTACTTCAAGTTTGTTTTTGGATCAATACGATGACCAGCTGCTGGACACAAGGTTTATATCTAGCAAGTCTAAAAGGGAGAGTTGAGACAACAAAAGCGCATAGCAGCTGAAAGGTTGTGTGGTATTTGTCAGCTGAAGATACTTCTTTACGAAGATGTAGCAGCTCAAATGAATACCAAGACTGGAAAACTTGTTTGCAGCAGTAGAAATATGAATGGGGTAAGAATATCTAATCAAGATGGTCCTGCTTCTCTTTTTATGGCTATGATGTCATATTGTTTATCGGTTGTATAGTTTAACGTCATACTGTGTTGTTTTGGTTAATGTGCTATGGCATTTTACTCTGTAGATGTTTCATATATTTCACATTTCCTGCCTCATACACCGGATCCTTGTCTCTGTGGCGGGGAAGGATGGAGAACCTATAGCACACTGTGCCAGACACTGGTGTGTACATTGAAGGAGTCAAGCTTGAGAAATTAACTATCACTGACCCTGAGGTTTGCATTTTATTGAAACTTTTTTTTTCCCTTTTAATTCTTTAAATTTTCATGTTGTCTTTGTGGTTTGCATTTCTTTTCTTTTTCTGGAATGACAAATAACATGAGTCAAATTTTGAATGATAAGCCAAGATTCTAACATAAATGAAGACAAATAGAGCATGTACTTGTACATCAGTCAAACTTTACTCTTTAATTACCTCCATTTTCTATATCAAACCAAAGTGAGTGAGGCACGTCAAGCTTGATTGAAAAATCCTGTAGTGTTACCAAACTGCCCAACAGCGTTTCATTTCCCTTCTCAATCTGAAGAAATGTTTCAGGTTTCTAAATATCAAGTTTCAACTTTTTTCTTTTTTATAATTAATTAACCAGAGGGGTCTGTTACTAAGTTAAGTTAACCCAAGTTGATTTTGTTATTGATTGATTCGTTTCAGGAAAAGGTATTGCCTCTGTAATTGCTTCATTTCTACAGTGCACAAGCTTTCATAAATGTGCCTTGCAAAAGTCCTTAGATTTGGCATGCATTTCTTCTAGGTGAAGTGTGACAGAAATACTGCCGGCCCATATTAACTTAATGTATAATTGGCTGCCGGCGACTTATCCAACAAGAAGTTACCTGTACAAAATCCCAGTTGACAATCTAGCTAGCAGGCGGCCCACCTTTCAGCACGTACACTATATAAACCGTTAAACAAACAGGTTCAGGTAATTCAACAATGGGGTGCATTATTCAATGCAACAACGACAACTTGATGCGCTTGCTTGTGGTAGTAGCAGTGATTATTTGTTTGGTGGGATTATTTTCAGTGTCTGAGGTTGGGCCATCATCACCGGAAATCAAAGCTCAGTATTCAGCGGAAACAAGGCTGCCAAAAGGTCAGCCTGTGCCTCCATCTGGACCCAGCCCTGATATTAACCGATACTAGACGTTGGGTTTGCCGTTGCTGTACACACACATGTATGTGCGTGACGTAATTAATGTATTGATTATGGAGTGATATTATGGCAATAAAATAGTTGTCCTGTTCTTTATATATATATATATATATATATATGGTATAATATTATATGTTTGAATATTATTTTATTATTAATTTAAAATATCTAATTATTTGATAATATATATTAAATATATATTTATTTGTATAATTAAAATGTGTAAGATGGTTTTATTGTGTATATATATATATATATATATATATATATATATATATATATATATATATATATATATATATATATTATATTTTTGCATGAATGTAAGCTTTCGAATTTAATTTAGTGGAATTATGTATGCTTTCCCTTCTTATTTTAATCCCTTCAACCTACTCATCTAAACATTAATGAATCCTGAAAACTTTCTGATGGCTCTTCTTTCCAATGACAATTGCTCCTTCGATGCTGTTTTGACTGATATTTTGAGTATGTGTGGAAGTACTAGAAAAGATATAAAGAGAATTGAGCAAGCGTGTTTTAAGTCCTCAACAAAAATTTGCGGGCACCCAACTTATACAAATTTATTTATATAAATTGATTTGTGTAATAAATTCAATCATTTTGATCAAAATTTTGATAGTTTTTGTATATAAAAACCATTAGAAAGAGAGAAAAAAATCGATTGTAGAATTGACAATACATCAAAGTAAATTATTGAAAAGAATGATTATCAAAAAGAAATAATGAAAATTTGGAGATATAAATGTAATGTTTTCTATTTTAAAAGAGTTGTTGTTACTCTTAAAATATAAAACTTTAGATTGTTGGGATGAAAAAGAAATAAAATTTTTAGATAGCAATAAAGGTTAAAACATAAACATTTTATCTAAAAATTCTAATACTCTATCAATTATACTAATTTTTATTTGTTTTTGACCTAAACAAACTTAATATTTAATTTTAGTTGTAGGTTAAAACTATTATATCTAGATGATGGTTTTACAAAATTTAATAAACAGGTTAATATTTTAGGTTTTCAAAAGTTAATAGATAAAAATGGGGATTTTGCTAAACCTTGGGTGGAAAAAGGTGTTTTAGCCTTATTTAAAAACTTGATACATAATATAATACACGATTTAGCGTCCATGAGTACAAAAATGAATATTGAATGGGGCAAGATTTTAAAACAGTCCTCAGTCAAATAAGGGTTATTTAGGGGAAATCTTCAATTGCAACCCATTTTATAGCTCTCGGCATTTAACTCAGCCGACTCCTTGTACTTCATCCGATGAAGCTTCTTCTAACTGGAAGGCATTCATGGGCTGGTTATGGCATTTCAAGGGTTTTTGCTATCTGGGGTCGTTACTTCTCCACTGCCACTTCATCTTCTGGTCCCGTTGACTCTCTCCTGCTTCGGATTTCAAGGTCTGGACACCCAACTTCTTCAATGGCAACTATTCTCGATCAATGGCTTGAGCAAGGAAGACACGTTAAGTACTCTGAGCTCCAACGCTTCATCAGACAGCTTCGCAAGTACCGCCGCTTCACCCACGCCCTTCAGGTTTTTTTCTTATTTTCCGTCTCCTCAAATACATGTTTTCTTGCAAACTTTTTACAGAAATTGATTCCAAATTAAAACCCATTTTTCAAAATTTGACTTTGAGGGTCACGTGGGCTGGTGATTTTGTCTATTTAATTTACCTTTTTATAATGTTTATATGTAATTCCCGGGGGCTGTGTTAAATCTTATGTTAGATATCAGAATGGATGAGTGCGCAAAGGAATCATGATCTGTCACCTGGAGATATAGCTATTCGGCTGGATTTGGTATCGAAAGTTCATGGCTTAGAGCAAGCAGAGAAGTATTTCGATAGCATTCCTCAAGGTTTAAGAGTTTCCCAGGTTTATGGTGCTTTATTGAATTGCTATGCTCACAATAGATCCTTGGAGAAAGCTGAAGAAATCATGGATAAGATAAGGGAGTTAGGATTTGCAAAGACATCACTTTCGTATAATGTAATGCTAAGCCTCTATGCTCAGCTGGGGAAACAGGAGAAATTAGACATTTTAATGCAAGAGATGGAAGAAAAGGGTATCAATTTTGACAAGTATACATTCAACATTCGGTTAAATGCTTATGGTGCCACTTCTAACATAGAGGGGATGGAGAAACTTCTAAAGAAGATGGAAGCTGATGTTAATTTCAAAATGGATTGGAATGCATATATTGTTGCAGCCAATGGGTACTTGAAAGCTGGCTTAGTTGAAAGGAGTTTGGCAATGCTGAAGAGGTCAGAGCCTCTAATTATCGGTAAGCCTAGAACGAAAAGGCTTGCTTATGAAGTTCTCATTACTGTATATGCTTCTACTGGTAATAAAAATGAAGTGTATCGTGTATGGGATTTGTATAAGGATATGGGAAAAGTATACAACTCAGGCTATGTGTGCATGATAAGCTCTCTGATGAAATTGGATGACATTGATGGTGCCGAGAAGATCTTGGAGGAGTGGGAATCTGGAAACCCATTTTTTGACATTCGGGTACCAAATAGTGTTATCAGTGGTTACTGCAGAAAGGGTCTTTTGGAAAAGGCTGAAGCATATGTAAACAGGTTTATAGAGAGTGGAAAGGTGCCTGAATCAAGCACATGGGAACATCTCGCAAGAGGTTACCGTGTTAATGGTCAGATGGCAAAGTCAGTGGAGACTATGAGGAAAGCAATCTTGGTTAGTCAACCAGGATGGAAGCCCTGCAATTTTACCTTGGCAGCATGTCATGATTATATAACACATCAGGGAGATGCGGAAGCAGCGGAGGAGTTTTTGAAATTACTCAAAGAAAGGGGTCATTCTCTAGGAGATATGCATGCTAAATTAGTTAGAACTACTAACAACGAAAGTCTTGGTGCTCAAGCCCTTGATGAGATGGAAACAGAGGAACTGATTGTTGATAGGAAACCGTATGAAATTGTTGAGTCAAAGAATGAAAGAAGTAACTGAATTATTTGTGTACTGACTTAGAAGATAGTGCACTATGTGTCAAGAGAATCAATGTTCTGGATTTGAATGGGACTCCCCCTATAAATTTGTCCCCCATATTTATTTCTCACAATGCAAGGAAGACATTGCCATATGAATATGATTATATTGATTTTCCATACTATGTGAAGACACAACGTGGGTAATTAGTTTGGCATGAGAAATGGTGCTAATGCATTAGCAATCTTGAACCAGTCTCACTGACATTAATTTATTGTAAAGCCATCAACTAACTAGCTATAGTCAAGTTTGGTGGATTGCCTTATCCTTTCACATTTCCAGAAGCCACGTGGATACAATGTTTAGTTTCTAACAAATTAGATGTTTGAATGAATTGTATACGATTGCGTACAGGAAGGCATAATCTAATAAGAGTTATGCATTGAACCTCAATTTTGTGGGGTACTTTTCTGGAATATGACAAGTATTTGGACGTGATAAGCATTTATCCATAGGAAAACGTTTTCAATCGTTTTCTTCTTTTTCATAAGTGGTGCTGTCGATCTGGTCCAGATGATGTTGTGACATGCTCTATGTTTCAAACCATTACAGGTTAAACGTGTTGAAATTACAGGGAGTAATTGTCAATCTGTGTCATTGATCACTCAGATTTAGCTACCTTTCTTGACTGAGCAGCCATGGCTACAATTCTTGGCAAAGAAGATTTTACATCTTGTATGATTGTAGAGAAAGAAAAGGGTGACATCCTATTTTTCCAAAATATGATAATCGAAAGGCACATCTTAAGCACACCAGATTCATCAATAAGCTATTTCATAAAGATCAAGGTGGGCTCATAATTACATATCTCACAGAAGCACAAGAGGAATATCTCTACCATCGCTGGCTGAAGCGCCTATATTCACATACTCATAATTTTTACATGTAGATAATGGACAACACAGAAGGGACGATTAGATCAGAACAGAAGAAGACATAAAATCATGCAACATAACAGAAAAAAACATATTCTGTTAAGTGACCTATCGACCTGCATTATGTGCCTTCTCATCCTGGGACTAGTGCTTCCAGCAAGATGATATGAGTTCGGATATGTATACATATTGGTTATCGAGTTGCCAAATATCCTTGCATAAACCATTTCACCAAACATGCCAATCAGTGGATCGACCATGTTTGTTGTCATGCCACCAGAGTGCAGTGTAGGTGAAGCAAGATAACCACCTGGTTGCGGGTAGTGTAGCCGTGATTGGTGTCGATGATTGTGATAATGAAGCTGTGGCATTAAGCGTGCATTCATGGTGGCACCAGTCGATCTTGGAGATTCAATCCCACAAACAGGACCAAGTGGCCTCCGGGGAACGACTATACCAAGATGAGGGGCCTTGCCTGTGGAAGGCCTCATGGTTTGGCCGCGGCCGTACAGGGGGACAAGGGTGTCAGCAGAAACTTCAGATTTGCATACGGGGCATTGCTGGTGTTTCTGGTCTTCATCCTCAGTAGATACACTCTGGAAATGAAGCCACTTGTAAATGCAGGGCCAACAGTATAAGTGACCACAGAGTGTTACAACAGGGTCTTGCACGGAATCCAGACAGATGTTGCAGTCAAAACCACCAGAGTTCTCATCAGAATCTGCCACTGCATCTGAGGTAGATTTCCACTTATCTTCTCTATGGAGATCATTTTGAGCCACAGCCTCTTCAAAGTAATATTCCATTGCCATCTTATCTGTTACACAAGGTTGAAATTATGCAAAAAAATTAGAAACTGAAGCTTCACAAAAGTTGCATTTAAGATTTCTTGAAGATGCAATATATATCCAGATCACACTAAAGTTATTTGACTCCAAACCGTAAACAGGTAATTCTGCTCACCATGATCATAAATACAAAACAACCAGCTCAGATATAACTTTGCAACCAAAATTTATTTTAACCAAATATGTTTAGTAGGGAACAACAGTAATAATTGAAACAAGCAGCGGCAAGACAAAACAGGCTGAGATCTCTTTACAACAACCAAAGACAAAATAATGAATACAGGGCTGCTTATTTTATCTTCATTCAAATTATAATGAATTATACATTATCACAAATTGCCTAAAAAGAGAAACCAGAATACAAATCAGGAACTTAAATTGTAGACGGAACATTGGATAGGAGAGCATAAGTATGCCTTGCATAATTAATCAAACCAGATTTCACATAACCCACCGTAATGATATTGGGCGCCTACCATGAAATATTAAATTTGATGTACTTGCTCACTGAAAAATAAGGCCAAAGTACAGGTGCCAGTTAAATTCTTTATTTGGGTTTGACTTTCCAGAGGCAAGTGAGGGAGAAACTAAATGGTTCATAAGCTAAAATTATTGTAGAGAGAAAATATGCAAGAAAAAAATTTTTTGATTGAAACTATACAGTTGAGAGAAAAACAAAACTAGAAAAGGAAGACGAATCGTGAGACAAAAACTCTTCTTCTGCTGTGTGTGAAAAGATCCAAAAGTGGGCTACGGAATGAGATTCCAGTAGAAGCTAATTCTTGAAGCATGGCACCAGTTGAATTAATAGAAATTCAGATGGCCCTTTACTTGAACGTAAAGTAAGGAACATAAACGACCAAAAAAGTTTTGCGTTTAACGAAGAAGAGTCATCTAGAGGAGAAATTTACGGAAATTCACGCTGTGAAGAGCCTCTTAGCTTGTCTTATCTGATCAGATTGGATGATAAATCAGATTGTTGTTTTTGCGTAAGACTTTAACTGGAACTGTTTGAGTGATCTAGAAGGTGACAAAACAAAGAGAAAAAGAACAACAGCTGGCTACATAAACAATAAACGATAAACGCATAGTTGCCTAAGCTCCAAAAATCAGACTCTACGTTTACAGTCACCAATGAGTTCTGTTTTTCAGATGTAAGAAACTCTCGAGATCATCGAAAGATTAAAGGAGAAACAAAAAAGAACGAAGCCCGCTGTAAAAGAATCTGAATTTCCTAAGATTGAAAACCCATGGCAATCAAAATTTCACCGAAGAACCTCGTCACTCTGATCACCAAAGCACCAAAAACAGATTCTTCAGAGAAAAGAAGAAGAAAAGAATATTTGAACTTGTAACCACTACCTAGACTCATGAATTGATACACCTCACAAAAGCTTAAAAAAATATAAACAGAAAATTGAACAGCAGACTTTAAACAGATGAGTTTTCCATAATTCATCCATTATCAACCTCTGCAAACAAGCAATCATACAAACATACTACAATTATGTGAAGAGACGAAACAAAAGACCTGAAATAACATACCAAGAAAGGATAAATAAGTGAAAGACAGGTAGAAAAGCTCCGGCGCTGATGTTTAGGGTTGAATTGAGAGGCAAATTTGATTCAAAGCGGAACAGAGAAAAGGAGAGACAGAGTTACAGGGCAAGGGAACACCACTGAGGAAATTTATATAAACCATATCAATAATGACGCATCTCATCGAAATCCTCCCACGCACGCACGACGCTTCTCTCTCCGACGTGGCTGCTACGTCGGTGTAGGTGTTTGCGTTCGTGGTGCATATAATATATATTTGGCAAGAATTAGGTGGAATATTTGTCCTTTGATGGTAAGTCTTACCGGGCAAGGAAAGATATTTTACTTACAATTTAAACATGACCATCAAATGGCTATTATAATAATTACCCTGGGTAATTATAATATAAATTATTTGTATTTAATTCATGTTTTAAATATGTTATTATAAAATTTGAAACCTCATATGCATTAAATATATATTTATAGCTTTTATATTAAATACATATTTTTATTATATTTTTTATTTTTTATAAATTTTTAAAGTATAAAAATACTTTTTTGTATTTTTAATTAATTATCATAATACTATAATTACATAAAAATTTAATTTTTTATCATTCAAATCTTTAATTTTTTCCAATAATTTTTATAATGATTGAATCTTAATTATATATTTGTTATATTATATTTAATAATTAATTATATACTTTATATTTAAATTATTAACTAAAAAATCTATAAAAATAATTAAAATTATGTTTATTATTATCATATTTTTAACAATATGTCATATTAAACTTATATATACATATTTTATATTTTTTTTCTTTATTTAAATTTTATAACTCTTCTTATAAACGTATTTTTTATTATTTATTATATTATACTTTTAAAATTTCATACTGTTTTTCTTTTTTTCATTCCGTTTTTACCAAGTGGGATAATAACTGCAAGAGTATTATTTCACATTTTAATCATGAAAAACGTGATTAATTAATTTGGATTTTTTACCTGGCTAAAAAGGTAAATGTGAAAAAGAAAAATTATGTTAATCTGAGTTACGTGGGAAGGACGTTGGTCATTTGATATTAACAGGTTATACAAGAAATTCTGATCTCTAATCTGACTTAACCTTTTCAAGGACATTTAAGTTGACAAGGAAATGTAGTATGTACTTGTAATTTTTTACTTTTACTTATAATGTGGCCAAAGCTATGGCCAAAAAATTTGTCCACGTAAGCCAATAGATCAGTAATTAATTTATTTGGAATTTGTTACTGCCGCATTCTGCACGGTAAATAACTGAAGTTCGTCCAAAAGTTTTAATTGTATAGATCCAAATTTGTGAGAGATAATATTTGAAGGAATGAGGAGGTTGCCGTTTGTTTGTATTGTTGAAGAAGAATAAAAAGGAGGTGATTGGGAGAGGAGCAGTGTGGCGGAATGGACCACCGCCATAGGCAACCACAAAGGAAAGCACAGTGACTGATTGGTCCTCATTAACCAATCGCCGTGCTTTTAAGGCCAAAAGACTTTTTCCCACAAGGTATGGTGTATTTCCAAACTTTTAGCTTAAGGTTTTAAAAATTTAAAAATTTATTATTATTTTTTAAGTTATGAAAAAAAATTTAAAATTTTATCTTATTTTTTCTGTTCTCTTAATTAAAAAAATTAACAATCTTTTCTACCAAAAGTTTAAGAAGTTGCATTTTTTCTCGTAGGATTTGATTTTTTCCAAATCTAATGACCACTTTGAGAAAATCATTGGTCAATCTTCCCCCTACCTTCTTCTTTGGTGGTTTTTTAGCATGAAAACCACAAAAAATCAGGCCAAAAATAGTCAGACGATGTCACACAGATCTATGTGTGGATGGACCAAAAAATGCACAAACAAACGCTCATATATGTGCATCATTCGATTGATGCATGCACAAATCTGTGCAATCTCATTTAACTATTTTGATCAAATTTTCAATGGTTTTCACGTTAAAAAACCACTGGGAAAGGAGGTGGTGGAAAGGTTGGTCAACGGTCTTCCCAAAGTGATCGTTAGATTTTAAAAAAAAATCAAATCTTAAGAAAAAAAAAATGTAACTTTTTAAACTTTAAATGAAAAAATAAAATAAGATTTTAATTTTTTTAAATTTTTTGTTAAATTAAGATTTTATTAATAATTTTAAAAAAAATTAATAAAATAGTGAGAATTTAAATTTTTAAAATTTTACGAATAGAAATTTAAAAATACACACACCCTTGGGTAGAAGTCTTTTGGCGTTCTCATAAGGCCAAAGGACTTTCCCACCCAAGGTATGCTGCAATGTCAAGTGTCCCCCTTTTATCTATGATAACACCAAATGTCCACCCATCAGCAGTTAAAATTAACGGCAGTAAGGGTAAAATTGTTATTTTCTCTATAATATTAAAAATAAACTAAAATATAATCTCTTTTTGCCCCCCTAAACTTAAAAAACTAAAAATTTTTCTCAGCCTAAGTTTTAAAAAATATCAGTTTCACCCTAGGGTTTCGTTTTGAAATCTCTAACATCATCTCCGGCTCCATTGCCGGTGGCCTCTCCCTCCCGAAGCATCATCTCCCTCCGATGGTCTCTTTCCTCCCATTTGGAAACCTGATCAGCGTCGGACGTCCGCTCTTCGTCTTCCCAAAAGAAAACGATAGTTTCGTCTTCGTTTGGTAAGACGAAGAACTTCGTTTTCCCTGACAAAGTTTTTCATCTTCCACCACTCTTCCGATGCAGATCGGGCATTCAATGGGAGGAAAGAGACCGTCGAAGGGAGAGGCCATCGACAATGGAGCTGAAGATGACATCAGAGATTTCAAAATGAAACCCTAGGGTGAAACTACCATTTTTTAAAACTTAAGCTGGGGAAATTTTTTTAGTTTTTTAAGTTTAGGGAGGCAAAATAAGATAAAATTTTGAGAGGTTAGGATTCCGTTAAATTTAACTGCTGATAGGTGGATATTTAGTATTATTATAGATAAAGGGAGAACACTGATATTACAACATACCTTGGGTGAAAATTAGTCGTCTGGCCTTCTCATAATTATCATTGCCACCCACACCTTGGCCACATCACTTTCCTAATTCGTTGACGAAGATGAAAAAAATAATAATATTGATTTTGATGGGCAATTCACAATAATGTCATCGCAAAGACAGCCCCACCACCATGCATACAGCCAGCCACATCTTATTCGTAATTTCATTCTCTTTTTTCTCACTTGAAAAAGGGAAATTTGTGGAGATAAGTGAGGATGGAATCTTATCTCTAAATTGAATAATAATGGACATCTAAAATCAGATTAGAAAATTGTAGCTAGCTAGCTATGTTCTTTGTATTTTATATCATCCATAATTGCATTCGATTACAAAGCATTATAATAGTTTTTATAAGGCCAAAAGACTTAGTCCCACCCAAGGTTTGTTGAATTCCCCAATGGGTGTCTACTAAGTATTGAAAATTCAGACTTTCTCCCCTTTCTTTGGAGTTGTCGTCTTTAACAAAGATGATCCATCTTCGTCAAAGAAGAAGACATCATCGACAAAACATCTTCATCAGAGATGATGATTTCAGATATGGGAGAGAAGGTTGCTAAAGGGAGAGAGGGCTAGAGGAAATTCATCGGAAAATAGAATCCTAATGGAGGGGAATGTGAATTTTCAAAGTTTAATCATAAACTATGAGACAAATTGATAAAGTTGTATTATTTTTAATATATTACTAATTAAATGACGATTTTACTAACTTATTCTATTAATTTTAACCACTCACAGGTGAATGTACGAGTTTTCAATGAATTTAGGGATTTAACAAACCTTGGGTGAGAATAAGTCTTTTGGACTTTTTATAATAAGTAATACAATTTACTTAAATAATATAAATTTGTGTATAAATAATTATATTTCACTCCTAAGAAATAATTTAAATGATTAAAAAAAAAGTTTCATTTATGAGAAATACTGTTTTAAATTTTCTCTCTTGATATATCAAAATCAAAATCACTTGATACACGTAATTTTATTATTTTATAATAGATGAACATCATAATCCATATAATACAATATTTCTAAGACTCCAATTCCAAATTAAATATAAATATTTTCTTTTTTTTAATATATAATCTTTAGGATTATTATAAAATACTTAAATTAACGGATTAAATTCACGCGATTTTAATTAAAATGATCATTTTTTAAAGATTTATACAAAAATAATAAAAATTGTCAACACTAGATCAATCTAACCAACTAACTTAATAAATACAAATTTGCCTTCAATCCCTAGCCCCCCACATGAACCCTAACTAAACTTTTAATCATGTTAATTTTTACTTCTCGTTATTTTAAAATATCACATTTTCTTTTTAGACATCTCGTTATTCAGTCTCAAATTAATCAATTTAAGTATTTTCATATGAGAGAGAAATTATATTAATCGAACCTTAAATTTTCACGAAAGGTCTTTTCACTTAACCACTCAAACTGACTATTAGTATCATCACATTTTTTGTTCTTACTCTACACATTATCAATATCTTCCATCCTACTTTTTTTTTATCATCATGATACAAACTTTAGAAAAATTACACCTTAAAAATTAGTTATTAAAATTGAAGAGTTTAAGACCATATAAACTCTCCAATAGAAGCTCATACTTTTCAATATGAGATCTAAGTCACATACCTTACACTTAGGATTCTAATATATCACCACTCTTTGCAACTTCGACGTTCATGTGGATTAGTTGTATACTAGTTCCTTATTAGCTCACAGTAAACACTATAATATTGGCGGTACCATCTGTACCACACGATTACAATTAGGAGACGTGGTAATGGTTTTGACACACACCATCACATTTTCTAACACAAAATCCTTTTTTTTTTTTTTATTGAGTTTGTAACAATCTTCAATATTTGACAGGCATACCAAAACAATTTTACTTAGAAATTAATTAATTTTATGTGCAACCAGTACGGTTCAGATAAACCAAAAAAAAAACTGAATAAAATAAGCTAAATAGAATTGTGTATAAAATTGTATATATTATTTATATACAAATTGGAATCATAAACCGTTAGACAATTTAAACATTTTTCCGCGTTTGAATAAAAAATAAGTTAATCTCATGTCAAAATATTTTAATTTCTTTAATCTCAACAACAATTACAATTTAATCACCACAAAAACAATCAATTCCATCCAATTCAGTTTGGTAAGCTTTCCAATAAACTTAATTTATTGTATTAATACAATATTTATTATAAACAATAAAATTATATGTATTTATTTTAAATATATAAATATATATATATATTTAATATATATTATTATATAATTAAATAATATTAAATTAAAAATAAAATAATTATCAATTATATAATAATAAATATAATTATATATTTATTTATATATTTAAAATAAATACTTGCATACATAACAGTTGAAGGACAAGGCAAGAGGGGCAGTGGAAATCGACAAGTTCTTGTGAATTAAACGTGGCAGCAAAGCAAACGTTTGGATCTCAACATGAAATTGCCACCTCATCATCGCATTGAACCTTGGATCCAATAAGAGTTAATTGCATGTCAGAGCCTAATAGAACAGAGTTGTGGGTGAAGTGCCACCTCTAAATAAATTATCTGCACTAAAATGGACCACCAGTGTTGATCTATGGTAGAAAAGAAGACGAATTTGCCCACATTAAGAAATAAATATGGCCTCCAAGTGCCATGCTGCTGCCTGCCACTTTTTGTGTCAACTGTCAAATGCGTAATGGAAGGGTTACTGTTATTTGTGTCCATTAATTTTTTTAACAAGCGTTTCCACCACTTAAATGTGCAACTAGGGTTTACCAGCTCTAAAAAAAATATTTTGATTTTTCAAAGTTTAGATAAAAATAAAATATGATATTTTTAAATAAAAAAAATAAAAGTAATAAAATTTTAATTTTTTTATTAAATAATAATTTTATTCTTAATCCTAATTAAGATTTTTAATAGATGAGTAAAATTTTTGATTTTTCAGACCTTACGCATATGAGTTTGACCACGCGTAGACTTGAATGGGAAACAGTCCTTTGGCCAATCAGATAGGGAGAAAATAAAAAATAAAAACAGCCCAGAACAGAAGTCTGGTCCTTGCTAAAATTCTAGTGCTTAACCCAATTTTCAATCCACGCTTTGACAAAACTTCAGCCTAGCTGTATGGCATGTTATTAAAGATGTTAAAATCTGTGATGTATTAATTAATAAATGAAGAGCATACGTCATCAAAACAAGACTTTGGACAAATCAAGAGTCTGATGTTATACAGAAAGGCCAACTTTTCTTCCTGTTGACAGTTGTGAGGATACAAAAGAGCAAAAACATATGGCGATGACGTTATACTTTTCTTACCTACAAGAATTTCTCAATGCCTGCAGTTAAGGTGGATTTGGGCACGGCACCAATAACAGCGTCTTTCCTTTCACCATTAATGAAGGTTATGATGGTTGGGATGCTCCGGATTCCATATTGGGTAGCAACGGAAGGACTTTCATCAGTGTTCAACTTAAAGCACTTGAGCTTTCCAGCATACTGTTGTGCTAGTTCGCCAATAACTGGATGGATCATACGGCACGGTCCACACCATGGGGCCCAAAATTCAACTAGCACTGGTCCATCGGCCTTCAAAACTAGCGACTCCCATGTTGTATCATTCACTGTTGGAACTGCAATTTTGAAAGCCAATGAAAGAGGTTAATTGAACTGTCAAATAAAGAATGACAGGGGTTGTATCTGAAGTATTACCAGCTGGTGCAAACATTAACTCTTTCAAACAACACAAATTCTCAACCAGAAGTTGTCAGCATTCGGTAAGCGGGAATATTGAAATTTACTGATAGCACAAATCAAATTTTCAATTCATTGACAAGCTACAAGGCCTTAATGTATGTTTTCAGAGAGAGACAAATGAGCACAAGCCCAGAAAAAGAGAAATAACAAATTTGAGAGAAACTGTGATGTCCAGCTGATTATTTCTCCCGGCGAGACCTTGAGAGTTGCCAATGCTGTTAAACTTACACAAGAAATAGGAAAAAGTACTCAACCCACATAATTGCTAGAAAGTATTTCAAAAACCAACATACTCGTATTGCAAGTTTGCAAATGGCAGCTGCAACTAGGCTTTTTAAACTGATTGTTAAGCTGCTCTATGGTGGCCCAGGCTCTATAAAAGCATTTTCATGCTTGTTCATCAAGACAGCAAGCCAAGCTTTTAAACTCATTTGCTAGAAAGAACAATTTAGGCAAACAAACCGGATTTGATTTCTCTTGAGGATAATTGGTGCGCACTCTCTAAAAATCATCAACAAGTAACACCAATATGAATTAACCAAAGAGAAAGCTACATACACACACATAAGGCTAATAAGGAGGGATAAAACTTGAAATGACACTGCAGTTTTTTCATTTCATTTCTTCTCTTTTATAAAACATATACCCTAATATATACTTATACACCCTCAATTACAAATATAGCCTTACACATAATCTCTAACATCCCCGTTCAAACTAGAGCATACACACACACACACATCATGCTCAACTTGTTACAAATATAAAGTTACCTTTTTACCCACCAGGGGTTTATTAAAAATATCAGCTAATTGCTCTCTTGTTCTAACATGATTAGTAGTAATTGGTTTTTGTTCAAGTTACTCTCACACAAGATGAAATCCACTTTTATATGTTTTGTCCGCTCCTGAAATATTGGATTTTTAGCTATATGTATGGCTGCTTGGTTGTCACACCACATTTCCATAGTCCCTGGATCACCAACTCCAATTTCTTTAAGAAGATGTCTTGTCCATATAAGTTCACAAGTTGCTTGTGTCATAACTCAATACTTAGATTCTACACTTAATCTAGCTACAACGTTTTGTTTCTCACTCTTCTATGAAATAACGTTTCCTCCAACAAAAATATAAAATCTAGTCACAAAACGTGTAGACACAAATGATCCTACCCAAGCAACATCTAAGAATCCTTTTAGGCTTCTACTTTATTGTGACCATAATTACTGTAAAGAATCCCACGTCTAGGGCTCCTTTCAAGATATAAAAGGTAGAATCCCAATGAGATATCCAATGAGATGACATAAATTGACTCACTACACTCACCAAAAAAGTAATATCTAGGCAGGTTATTGCAAAAACTTCCCAACTCAACTATCCATCTATATTGCTTTATGTCAGCAAACATCTTTCCATCTTCAACATTCAATTTCACATTGGGAACCATAAGGGTGTCACAAGACTTGCCTCCAACTAAGTATGTTTCCGTGAACAAGTCTAACAAATATTTGTGTTGAGACAAGAAGATACCTTTCCTACTTTGAGAAATTGCAACTCTCAAAAAATACTTCAAATTGCCAAAATCTTTTGTGATGGAAGTCAAAAAGGTTTTCAAACTTTGAATGCCAACACTATCACTATCAGTGATTATAATATCATCAACATAGACAACTAGAAGGATGATGCTAAAACCAAATTGCTTATAAAAGACGAAATAATAATAAGCATTTCTATGTAAATCCAATTCAGTCACCACTTTACTAAACCTCTTAAACAAAGCACGAGGAGATTGTTTTAAAGCAGATAAAGATTTCCTAAACTTGCATACCTTTCCTGATCCCCTGAACAACAAACCTAGGAAGTTGCTCTATGTAAACTTTCTCAAGGGGTTTATCATATATAAAGACATTATTGACATCAAATTGGTGAAGAAGCCAACCTAATGTAGGTAGTGAGAGAAATAAACAATTGAACAAATATCACTTTAGCAACTAGAGAAAATGTCTCAGAGTAATCAACACCATAAGTTTGGGCATAACCCTTTGCAACTAAATAGACTTTCAAACAAGCCACAAACCCATCAAGATTCACTTTCACTACGAAAACACATTTTGCAACAAATGGCCTTTTTGTCACCAAGTAAATCAACTAGATCTAATGTATTGTTATGCTCGAAAGCTAACATCTTTTCTTCCATAGCCTTTTGCCACCCATCATGCATTAATGCTTTAGACAGAGAGTTGGGACTAGACATAGATTCTAGATTGGCAATCAAACACTTTGAAGCTGAAGACAAACAAAAATAAGAAACAAATGAGAAAATAGCATAAGACAAGAAATCTTACCTTTCCAAAGAGCAATTAAACGATATAGGTCAGAGATGAGGAAGCATGAGGATTTGGGTCCAAGGATAGGGTAGCTAGAAGAGGGAATGGATTAGGTACCACAGGCTATTGTTGAATCTGACAAGAGTATACTTGAGTAATAGGGAGGCAGAATGATGGAGAATAAGAAAATCATTTGTATATGTTTTAATAGAAGAAGATGGGATGAAAGAATTAACATGAAGTGGTTTCAAAGAATGACAAGTCAATAGAGACAAGATATTTACCCAGGTCAGAAGAAAAACAACAATAACCCTTTTGATATTGTGTATAACCCGAAAATATACATTTGAGGGATCTAAGGTCTAATTTATAAATATGATGCCTAACATCTTGAACAAAACAAGTACACCCATACACTTTTAGAGGAAAAGGAAATAGAGGTTGAGAAAGAAAAAGAATAGAATAAGGAATTTGACCACACAAAACAGAAGAAGGCATACGATTAATTAAATGACATGCAATAGAATTAGCATTTACCCAAAAATCTTTAGACACTTTCATCTGGAAGAAGGGTGTATCAATGATTTCTAACAAATGAAGATTTTTTCATTCAGCAACCCTATCTTGTTGAGTTGTATATCCTCATGATAACTGATAAATAATACACTAGATGGACAGAAAAAAGAATAAATGCACAGAAAAGTATTCTTTAACATTATCATTCCATACAATTTTAATAGAAAAAAGGTAAATTGATGATGTATTTCAACATAAAAAGTAAAAAACTTAAAGACTAACTCAAAACAATTTTTCATAAAATATAGCCAAGTTACACATGAAAAGTCATCAACAAAAGTACAAAATATCGATAACTAGATTAGATACAATAGGGCAAGGACATTAAACATCAGAATGTACTAAATCAACAGGAGCAGTAGCTTTTTTATTTATCCTAGGAAATAAGGCCCTTGATGGCGTTTTCCAAACTAACATCCCTCACATTTTAAGTGTGACTTAGACCCTAGACTAGGCCACAATTTCTTCAAAACAGGAAGAGGAGGATGCCCAAAGCAGCAATGCAACAAAGGAAAGGGGGTCAAGGCTGAATAAAAATAAAATATTATGGGGTCAATGAGAAAGTAATAAAAATCTAAGAGAGTTCAATATAAAATGTTAAAGGTTATATTAACATTTTACATATATTAATCTAAAAATTTTTCAAAGTCAAGGGGGGTCAACTGATCCACCCTTACCCTTCCTTGGTCCGCCACTACACACCCATAATTACATATATACCCTTACAGACACTCTCTAGCAAAACTTGAAATTACTTTTCATAAGTTGTTTACATTGATAAAGATAATTATTATTGCTATTATATTCACATAATTTGTGAATAACATATGTATTTTGGGTGACATGATAGACATTTTTGACAAAACAGACCATAAATGTTGAACCTAAACAAACTCAGCTGACAAGTTGACCTTTGCAAGCCCAAGTCCAGCTTGAGCACAGAAAATCGCTGGCCAAGATGTGGCTAGACTTAACTATGCTTAGATGCACCACCATTGTTACAACCTACTGATTACCCATATAAACAAGAAGAGTTATGAAGCAAGATGCTCAATTAATGAATCAACTCGACTAATTATGATTAGGGGAACAAGAAATTGTATAAACTTTCGGGTGAAAAAAATGAACTGCATTTTCAACAACCACGTGAAATTTCACAGTTAAATTTGTATCTTCTATATAACCCTCTTAACTTAAATTTCAAGTTTACTGAAAGCAGGAAGTATGCCATCGAAACAGGGCCAAAACAGAAATGACTGTCATAAGAAAACATGGTTACGAATAGTTGCAAATATGCAATTTGAAACATATGCATTTGAGATACTAGTTTGGTGTTTGAATTCAGGGAATATACACGCGACAAACCAATGACACCATAAAACAACATTTGAGTAAAAAGAAACAAATGCTTAAGCTACCTTATAATTGACCATGGGATGTCCACCTCTATCAATCTTTTCCAAGTGTCTGATAAATAACCACAGTTGTAAAGTAAACTAAATCCGGGAACTAAATGAAGCATGAAAGGTTAAACATTAAGAAAAGGACAATTTTTGAGAGAGACAAAGAACTAACTTTCAAGTGCACTATCTTGAGCTTCACAAACTATGCTTGTCTTATGTGGAGAAACCCTAGGAACCTTCGAACACAACGAAGCTGGCGGTGATTTCAAAGGCGCCTGCATCTTCAACCCTGTGAAACCCGGCAAAGATTTCAAGCGCTGGCCACTGGACAACGAAATTCCGGGCAGTGAATCAGTCATAGAAGGAGGGAACAAACTGGAGGGGGGAGAAGAAGCAGAGAGAACCATAGATTCAAGAAGAGCAGCCATTGTTGGAGTAAATGTGAGAAAATGGGGCTGTCTTAAACTTGTTAAAAGGCAAAGGTCAGATAAATGTTAAATTAAATTTTTAACTAAAATTATATAATAAAAAAATAATAATTATAAATTAAAAAAAAACAGTTAAAACAATTAACTTCTTGTTTAATAAAAAAAAAAGGTTAATTTTTTAACTCCAAATATGAAAACTCGTTTTGATATTGTTTGTGAGAGATGGCCGTTCTTGTTGATATTTATTCTCCTGATAGGCAAGCATGCACTAGTAACATACTTTAAAACAAATAGTATTCATCAAAGAATGATGGTCAAAATGTTTATTTCCACCCAAAGGTTGGGCTATTATGAAACTTTTATCTGTTAAGATTTAAAAATTTAAATATTTATCTGTTACGTGTTAAAATTAACAAAATTTATTAATTTTAAAGGTATAATTGTTATTTAATTAATAATATTTAAAAATAAAATAATATTTTATTTTATTTCCTTATCTAGAATTTTAATTTTTTTTTCTTTTAGAGTTTTCTTTTTTCCCTTCATTTATACTAATGATCAAAATCTAGTTGATAACTTAAATTTTTTATCTCTATCGATGATATCTCTCTTTGTCGTTTGAATTAAAATGAATAATCAAAGATTTGTTGTTTTTGTAAAATGAAAAAATCAAAGATTTTTTGTTTTTGATTTGATCTATAGTCTCTCTTTGTTGAACAAACCCGTCTTTATTTCATTTCGATTTGTTTGAAGACAAAAAGCTTCTCTAATGCTTGTTTAATTTCAGGAGAGAAAACATTGTTTCATATTGGATGACAAAGCTGATCTTCACTCAAGGGAGACACCAATCTGAAGGAAGATAGAGAGCTGGAGAGGGAGAAAGAGTGTTAGGAAGGAGAGAGAGCATCAGAGAAAATGAACGATGAAGATGTCAATAGAGAAAGTCACTAACAAAGAAGAAGGAAAAATAAAAGTCTAGGGGGAAAAGATAAGTTTACAAAACTTTGGATAGAAAAAATTATTAATTTTTTAAAATAAGATAGAAAAAAAGAGATAAAATTGTAGTTTTTTTAAATATTATCAATTAATTAATAATTACATTATTAAAACAACAAATTTGTTAACTCTAACAGTTGAAGATGAGTATTTAAATTTTTAAAATTTAATATGTGAGAATTTAATAATAGATCCAATTTTGAGAAGGGTATTTAAATTTTTAAAACTTAACAGACGAGAGGAACGATTAACTAAATTTGGGGGCCAGGAATGATTTAGGTGGCATCTGGTTTTAAGTGCCAAGTAAAAAGACGCAAAGGAACCCACAGCCAACTGCTTTGGTTTGGTTGGACCTCAGGACACCAGTTCATAGAATTGCAGACCAAATTAAAACACAGGCTGCAAACAAAAACCGATCAAAAACCATGCACCCATCTTCAACTATTACCATTAGTAGGGCTGTCAGTTTCATCTTCAAGTTCTCCCTCTCAATTCCATCTCTTTTACACTTTTCTACCAGAAACCTCATGAACTCTCCACCCAGAAGCCTTGTGGTGAGTGCTGCTTCTCGTTCTCCGCTACGAGAAACGTTTGTCCAGGACACTGGTGATAGCTTCATCACATTGCAGGAATGGCAGGGCTGGGGGACTGTGTCTCCAATTCCAGCTATGGTAAGCCAAATTATTGATGATTTGAAGTCTTTGGAGAAAAATATCAATGCCCAGATGAGCTTTGGTGGCAATGGTGGCAAACTCCAGGTATTTCATCCCTTTAAACTATCTTCTTCTTATTTGTTCATCAATTTAGTTGCTGAAGTGAATAACTGGAAGAAAGCAATTTGCATCTGTTTATTTTTCCGCTTATTTGGAGCTGAAACGATATAAATGATCGAGCAGTTTTTGTTCCATGTCACCACTTTTCTTGTCAGTCAATTGGTACATAAAGGGAATGACGGTGATATAACTGGAAAATTTCTCGTTACTTTCTTTTCTATTGACCTGAATTTTATCTCTACTTATACATGTTTACATTTTTATACTTATATTCTTTTGTAAATGTCAGGGAGAATTTAAGGTTCAAGAGGATAAGAAACACAGAGCAACATATCAGGCTTTAGGTGATTCTGAAAAGAAGCTTCAGTTTTTTGCATCTCGACTAATAGCATGCCGTCTACTTGGAAGTAGGGGTTACCTTTGCCAGAAGGTATATGTCTGTTTTTCTGAGAATTTTCAGTCTCACAGGTTATCATGTGCAGTTCCTGTTTCATTGAATGCTGGGCACTTTTGTCACAGTAACGGTCGCTACAATGAGCATGCCTTTATTATATTTACAATCTTTATTTTCCTGCTTATTATTCACTTTTTCAACTGGCAGTGCTGTCTTGCTATGGAAGATTGCATGTGTTCAAAAGTGAAGCCTTGCAATCTAAGGGATGGTATGCGATTTTGGGTGTATATGCATCCAAAGGTTGGTATTTTTTTTTTTTTGTCTGCCATTTTGCTTTTATGTTCACCTGGGTAATGAAACAATCAGTGTATGACAGGACTTTCTACGGCAGAACAATACCGGAAAGCTATTGTGGCAAGTATTTGGAGTTCAAGCAGCAACTTTGTGCCTCTTTGGCATTGCTGAAGACGAGGAAATCATGTGGAATGCATTTGAGTGTGCAGGTTTATCGATGTCTTTCTTTTAACAGTTGAAAGTTTCCAAAGACTGGTGGCACAAAAAATGTGTAATTAGGAACCATTTATGTAGATTCAATTCTCATTTGAGAGCATGTGAAACTACTTGCTTATATTCAGTTCTCCTAAGGGTCCTATTATGCTTATATTCAATCTTGGTATTCATAATTGAAACTTTTTCTGTAATTCTTAATGCTTCGGTAAGTGTACTTGCAAAACCACTACCCTTTGATTTTGTATTTCATCAATTTCAGGAAAAGACAAGGTTTGGTGTCTTTATCCTAACAAAAATGCAGTGACAGAGTCAGTGCAGGAGGCCTTTGGTCATAGATCTCCATTGAATATAGATTGCACACCCATGGTATCAGTCTTTACAAAGAAATACATTCTAATATCTCTTCTGTAAGTTATTATTAAAATTGTTAAATCACATGCGCATATTAGCCAAAACACCTTCCTCGTTTTCTTTTTCTTACACATAATAATTCGGTTCTTATGCATATCCCATCAAATAGATACATAACACGATGTTTATCGACTCTTTTTATTATCAACTGTTGTATAACGTTTAACTGCATACATGCTGTATATGACAATATAGATTTGGTTTGATAAACATCAGTTTGATGTTTTCCTGTGAGGTTATGTACCATTTTCTCACAAACACTGTTGCTCGAACCATGTCTATACTACCTCCATTATGGATCTTACATCTTTCCACTTCGGTTTGAACTTAATTTACATTGTTCTTGGTGCCTAATTAATGTCTTATTCTGTTTCCTTAATTAGGTTGTAATTCTCATTTTGGTTTGACCGTACAGACTGCTAGAGATAGAACTTTGAATTTTGCTTTGATTGATGGTACATGGAGCAACTCTGCTGCAATGTTCAGTCGTTTAAAGGTCATCCATAGTAACTATACACTCAAATTCTTGTGGATATCTGCTCATCAGTTTCTAAAAGAAAATGATATCATGTCAAAATTGTGGGTAGTTGTTTCATAAATTGATTGCAATAAGCATGTTTATATGCAGGAGCAAGCCAAGTCAGTGTGGGGGGAGGAAAGTTTTCCATGCATAACTCTAACCATGGGCGCATTTGCAATGCACAAACTTCGGTAAGATGTGAAGCATGTTTGTCAAGTCTTATGCTGTGACTCATATTGATAGCTTTGTTTTGTTTGCAATCGGACTCAGTTCCCCATTCTGTTAAGTACTAACAATTATCTATAACATTATGAGTGGAGGCCTCAACCTTCCCGGGATCGTACCTGTACTGCAGCAGCAGCCATAGGCCTTCTTTCTGAGCTGAAACTCCTCCCTGAGTTCAGTTCACATGGGTTGGATGAACAGGCCGATGCACTGGAGGATGCATTGGTGGTTTTGTTAGAGGCGCTGACAACTCGAAGGCTTCAAATGGGCAGGTTGATCACTCGTAAACTAAGACATAACAGGAACATCTTCTAGCCAGCAAACCGGTGATACTAAATTCCCCAAGTGACAATAAAAAAAGCACAAACCAAACCCCACGCACAGCCATTAATCTCATGTGTAACGCATGTTAGACTAACAATGTTTTCAAAGTTTTAATCTAATCAGTTGATGACTCAAGAAAGAGATGTCATCTCTTTTGTTGTATCAAATATTTTATTGATGAAAGGTTAATGGTTGAGTTGCTGGTGGGTTGCATTCAGAAATCCATTTGTCATCCCAATAAATCTTTTTTCTCTACATATTCTAACATATGTATTAAAAAATGAAAAAAGAAGATTTTAGGTAAACAAGTAGTGTGAATAGCACTTCCCATTAAATCCTATTTAATTATTGCGGTCGAAATGGCAGTCATGAAACAGTTGACAAGAATCCAATATCACCAAAGTTGACCAAATAAAATTAAAAAAAGAAAGATGATTAGAATAATATACTGAATGCAAAATCAAATTAATTTGTTATATTTTCAGGTATAACAAAGTTGATGAAATGGACGGTAGCGCCTTGTCTGTTGCCTACATTCCTGCAATATTTTCCTCGCCGCGACACAATCACTTCTAAAGTAAGTAAATGAGGCTACAATAGAGGAAAATCCCATAGCAAGCTCGTAATATTTTGATATAATTAAAAAAACAAAGAGGGAGGGTGAAACTGGGGATCATTATATTCACTATTGATCTCCCAAAAAGATAAACAAAATGAGGTTTAATCTTTGCGCACATTTCCTTCTCTTCTTTCTTTTTGCTCAATCTTATGCTTCTTCTTCTTCTTTCATTGCAGGTAACTATTTTTTTTTTCCTTTTTTTGGAATTGAAACCCATTTTTCTACAATTAGTTGATGAGTTATTTGGTAATAATGGTTGATGCAGACAATGTCTTTCTATCTCAGAGAAATACTGGCCGTGCCCTTCTTCAAGCTAAAGCAAGTATGCTATTTTATTCAACTTTTATTAATAGAATGTAAAAGGGTCATGCTATGTATACAAACTATTCATATCTTACAACTTGACATAACAACATTGTATGTTTCACAAGTCCATTTTAATTTAATTATCTTTAATTCAAACTCAAATAATCATCTTAAATAAAGTTTGTGTTACAAGTATGTACATGAAATATTACTCAATGTAAAATTTGCTCCAAAATGCATTATTAATTTAAAAATTGTCGAGTAGAAATATTGGAACATAACTGTGATCTTACCCAAATGTTACTTTCTTGTTACAAAATCTTTTTTTTTTTTTCTCACAATTGAATGTTTTTGTTGTTTGCCAAGGATAGTTGAGTCTGCTTTGTGTTCTTTTGGATCATAAAGAAGAGGGTAGAGTCTTTGTAGAATATGCAGAGAAAGTGCTGTCTAACCTTTATCATGGCTTTGAAATTGAGCAATACTATGCGTACATATTTTTTATTTTACAAATGGGTATATAAATGATATGTAATCATGTGATTGTAAATTACTTTACCCTTAATTTAAAATCATTTAATTGTATAATAACATATTATCTGTTTATTTATTTGTGTGCTTAAAAGCGTATATATCTAGTTTTATTATTTGAAATTATCTGGAGTGATGATGGGTTTGGTGGAATTCATAGGTATAGGTTTGAAATTATATTGAACACAAATTTCTGAAAATCTTGTTAAATGATTGATTTTGTTGTGATAGAATGGTATGATGATGTGTTGTTCTGTTGATGATCCGTAGCATGTCCTGTAAATTTTGAGGAAAAGAACTACACCATCCTTACAAGCAAGTGCAAAGGACCAGACTACCCAGCTGAGACATGTTGCGATGCTCTTAAGGAGTTTTGTTGCCCTTTTGCTGATAAAATTAATGACATGAAAACTGATTGCGCTGCAACCATGTTCAGCTACATAAATCTCAAGGGAAAATTCCCACCGGGTCTTTTCTCCAGCAAATGTCGTGAAGGGAAATACGGTCTCACCTGCACAACTCCGCCACCTCCTCCGAAAACATCAGCAAGTCATGCAGCAGCTACTCACTCCAAATTTTTCATGGTCACATCTGCCTTCCTGGGGTTGTTTCTCTTGATGCACTGAATGATGAAAGGTGAAAAACCACTACACAAACAAATTCCTTTTCATTTATTGATTTTTCTCTGCTCCTCAAATATGACTTCCTCAGGAACACATTTTCAAATCATGTGTTCACCAAATTGTACCAATTGGATAATTCATGCTACTGAATAATACCATATGACAAATGTATTTATCTATTTTTTTGTGCTTAGTTACATCCATTCCTGTAGCAGCTATAGAAATTATAAAAAAAATTTCCCCACAGCTCCCTTGTATAAATTTTGTCAACTTTGGCATGCCTTTTGGTTCATGTGATTGTCCATATGTGAGATCATATCCTTGAATAATTCTTGGATGTGTATGGCAAATTGAGTAAATATCTCTGAAGATATTCTAGTGGATAATATTTTTCTGCATTGTCAAACTGCATGAAAACATGGGAATCCAATTCCTATTCTTTGCAAACTTCTCGATGGCTGCGAGCCAGAGGATAGGTGACAAGACGCTTTATTTTATAAATTTATAGACTGCTTTTCCAGGCTTAAAGCTTGAAAAAGGAATAGAAAAAAGAAAAGCATTACTGGTTTTTTCTGTAATGAGCCGTCTGCTTATCTATCAATGTCTTTCTTAAATACATTTCATCAGTTGGCCTGTCATGTTATATATTAAGCTTTGAAACCATATGCTCCAACATCATCTCTCAGAAATAACAGGGCACCTAATTGTTGATCAATTATATCGTTTGTTAAAGATTTGTACACTAAATTATTTCTCTACATTACCATAGGAAGGACCACTGACGACACTGACAAATTTCAAAGAAATAGACCTTCTGGGCACATAAAATAAGTAGAAAAAAATACTTAAAAAATTTCCATAAAAGTGCTTCCACTATGATTCACTGTCACCAAATAATCATCCATGATTAGAATTAATCAAGTAGACTATGGTGCATATGAGCAAGACCGGGGCCAGCATTTTCCTCTGAGTACTCTGTTTTCTTATCGTGCAAAAAAGGCATGCTTTGTATAAAAGTGACTAAGAAATGTTAGCAAGAGAACTAGGAAGTTCCATTACTGATGTGATAATATCAACATCACAATCAACTATAAAGACAACAACGATAAAGGCTCAGTCAAGTCAGACTGTCAACAATTATAGAAACAATAATAAATTCTTACATCCTTTTCTTTTCTCGTAGCATCACAAGTTGAGGTAAGTTGGGAATCTTTAACTGCAAATGGGAAGAAAGAATGCTCACTGAATCAGCTGCTGATGCATACCTACATGCACATCCACTGACCGGTCAGCAAAGTGATTATGCTGAAAGGCTTATTCTTCACCATCCAGACCCTGATTTGTTTAAAGTTAGTTCAGCAGCAATGTAAATTTGCAGCTATACTGTTGATAAACAATCTAAAGCCAGTCAATATTTCTGAGGCAGTGGCAATTCCAGGGTATGTACCACTACATATTGTCGGATTTGATTTGAAATCCACTGTGTTTTTCTAGTTCAAGAACAGAATATCTATGAAGCAGGAGTCGTCTTTGACTCAACTGGGCGATATAATATAAACATTTCATTAATAGGCAAACATGATTTGCACCCCAAATTTGACATCCCATTTACAAGAAATCAAAATTTGTGAAGTGGACTAGTTCCAACTACAAACTCATTGATTCAACTTGGATACTATTAAATAAGATTATGATGTTCTCATTGAGATCAAAATTATAAATCAGTTATACACATCATAACTCTAAAAAGCCAAAAAAAAAATTATACACAAGTAGAAGATAGACCTGAACAAGTAAAAGGGAACTGCCCAAGAGGGCAATATGGGGTAAAACTACTATTACAGAACCTGCAGAGTTACAGTTCTTTTTTTTCTCATTAGGAATCCTTGGGGTAAAAGGAATCCTTTGTTCTCATTAAAAACTAGAAGAACAAATCAGGAATCCTTGTTTATCTGTGAGCGGTGACCAGAGTTTCAATGAACCTCAAGCCATCAAATCTTGGAGCAAATTTTTCAGTTGATGGTGACCTTTTCATCGATGAATTCTCATGATCTTTCTTTGATGAAACATCCTGTCAATAGAATTAATCAAGATTAAAACACACATCAAACCAAGTCTAACACAAATTAAGAAGTTCAGATAAATTAGTAATACCCAAAGGATTAATTTGAAATTTCAAGAACTAGCACGCAAGAAGACACTTGGCGCAAGATTTGACAACCCATTTAATTTTTCAGGAGACAAACCAGGGTAAAAAATCATGTGGCTGCGAAGAGAAGAAAGGAAAAGAAAGCAAAGGGGTATTATAACATTAACAACGACCGCTTTTCCCAGAAAAACAACAACTTTCAAGCAAAACCTCAATTTTATGGAAACAACTTTCAAGGCAATCAATTAGTGAAAATGAAATAATACACTTGGCAGAAAATTAAAACGTGATAGATTTTCCGATTGGATGCAAGCAATTATAAGACGAAAAGAAACAACACCGTGATTCTAGACTATTATAACAACCAAACAGTCAATTCTCAAATAGTCTCTAACGATTTTTCTAGGTAACCAAACAGTTTTTTCTTTTTTTCGGCGAAAGAAGAAGAAAACAGAGAAAAGAATAAAGGGGGGAAAATTCAGACACAAAGAATAGAGGAAGCAAAGAGAGGATTGCAGATTCACCTCATAAGAAGCTTGAAAATTGGAATTGCAAACGAAGTTTGTGGAAGAAGCAGAGATAGCTGAAGCAGAAGCAGAAGCTGCGGCGACTGAGGCAGCGAAGAGACCAGATTTCTTCATGGTGGGGATGAGAAGTTAATTTCAGAAAATCTGGGGTGGGCGTTTTTCTTGGAAAAGATAGACAAAGTATGGGAAAATGAGATGTTTGACGGCAAATTTATAGGGCTGGCTTGCGTTAGTTAGAGGTAATTTCGAACACTTAACGCGGCAACCACCACGCCTTTGTTCCACTATTGAATTTACATTTTTACCATGATAATTTTATTTTCCAAATTTCCTTTTCCTTTTTTAAGGGTAATTTCGTAATATGATAATTAGAAAGTCAGTTTTCTGGGCACATTGATGTTGATATATTCGAGATGAGTTGCTGAGAAGGGCTCGTTGATAGGCTGATTTTTTCTATTGGTAGTCAATTATTGGTGTACACGTGTATGGTTGAGATGAATCCACGCATGCGTAACATAATTCACAAGTTCTTAGATATTCAGAATGGGGCGAACGGAGTGGGTAATCCAAAAAACAATTCATCAATTATCCTGCACATTCTCAATTAGCCCCTATTTGTCTAAGAATTACAAGACAGTCCTTCCCATTCAGATTAGGCCCATATTATAAAAAAATCCGTAATTAAAGTTTAATTAAATCGATATTAAAACCTTTTTATCAATCGTCAGCAATGAAGTGGATGATTTTGATTGATGGAAAACGAAACAAATGGGGACAACGATTGTTTCAAGTAAGATATAAAAATGAAGAAGACGGCAACAGAAGACACCGTTTTGACTGAAACATGGTGTCCTTAATGAAATTACCAATAAAAGAGGGGGCACAATCGTCTATTTATTCTTGTGTTTTGTGATTGCGACTATCATTAACCGACACAAACTGAAAATGCACTATACGGATCGCGACACGTGTGATACCAAGCGTTCTTGCCCACACATATTTTTGGTTAGGTGGTTGGTCACGGCTCAACTCAAAAACGCATGGAGCTGGGTAATTACATAGAGAAGACGCCAATTTTTTTAAAGGTGAAAGACGTGAAGAATTTGTCATTGCTGTTACTTATAATTTTCTTTCTTTTAATGGGCATTATGGGCAATATTTTATTATAAAAATTAAAAAATTATTTTAAAGATAAATTATTTAAAATATTATTAAATATAAATAATTATAATATTTAATAAAATTTTATAAATATAAATAATTATTATGTTTGATTAAAAATAACTAAAAAATATTAATAAATTATTTTTTAAAAATATATTAAGTATAATTAATTTAAAATATTTTTATATTACTTATTGTATTAATAAAAAATTAGGTTATTTGTATTTGAAAAAATTAATAAATAAAAATATAATTCTTTAATAATATTTTAATATTTAAAATGAAGATGACAATCGAATTATCATTTATATTATCTATTACATCACCATTAATAATAGAATATTATCATAATTTTTAATTATTGATAGACCAAAGAAATTAATATAAGTAATAAAATATATATTATTAAAAGAATTTTTATTGACTAGCAACCAAACGGCTCCTACGGTAATTTAATTATCACATCCACCTTAAGTATTAAAAAATTATCAAAGTAATCTTGATTTCAGTATAATTATATATTTATTTATTATTTTTTTGTGACAAAAATAACCTTATTTTTAATTAATATAAAAAATAAAAATATTTTAGAATAATTATATACAAAGGTATTTAAATAAAATAATATACTAGTGTCGAATTGTATTCGTGTCTCATTAATTTAGGTTTTAGATCAGAAATTTTCAACTCTAATTCGATTTGAATTAAAATTATATCAATTTTTTTAACTTTAATCAAACTCTTTAATGTTTGAGTTGCTCCAACACAACCTAAATTGATAAAAAATTGTTATTGTTTTTATTTTTTTAAGTATTTTAATTTCTTTACAAAATTATCCTACTAAAAATATATATTTAAATATTTAGATTAATTTAAATTACTTTTATGTTGATATTAATATTATCTAATTTAATTTTAAATTTTATCAAAATAAAGCAAAATAAATTTCCCATAGAAAACTTAACCTCAACTTTTTCTTTTTTAATTTAATTTTTAAGTGTCCACATTAGTCGAAAGAAAAAAAAAAGGATGTTGTAATACCGTGCACGGTCTGACTTTGTCAATCAGCAAACGTGCGGCAATTTCAAGTCCATATAAATCATCAGATTACAAATTAATATTTTTTTATGATAGACATAAAAAACATTTTAAATTGCTTACGAATGCAATAAGGAAAAGCATCGACGGCCGACAAACGCACATGATAATGTGAAATTTGGCGGTGGGCATATGACGTTGGCTGAAAGAGATCTCCTAGGACTAAACTGACATATTATCAAGGCCAAACAAAAACACATATTCCCACCAAAGGTTTACGGTAAGCATCAATTTATATCAATTAATTTTTAAAAATTTAAATATTTATTTATCGAATAAATTTTATTATTATTATTATTGATAAAATTATTATTTTAAAATTTTTCTTTATTATTTAGCCATTTACAGTTCATCCCCATAAATTTTTTTCTCACAATTGTCACCCCATATTTTTGTAACTTCCACATTTGCCTCTTCTCCATGCCTACTCTCTTTGGCGGTGGTCACACACATTCTCTTCTCTAGGTATTTTCAGTCGACTTCAGTCCAATTCTCATCTCTAGCAGTCTAGTTCATGTCTAGCAAAATCGTATGTGTCTTCACCTCTAGTTCTCCTCATCATTATGCATCTCTTCTCCTTTGGTTATTCTCGTCATTGCGTGTGTCTTCCTGTCTTACCCTCTAGTTCTCCCTGTCGTCTTCAGTCATTGTGTCTCTCGGTTGCTTGCAAAGGAGAACTCTTCATCTTCTTTTTCTTCGTTCTTTGTCTGAAAATCATTAGACAAAGAATGAAGAAGAAGAAGTTGAAGAGTTCTTAGATAGAGAAGAAGAAGAAGAAGAAGGCTAAGACCAAGACCGATCTGCTAGTGTGTGTCATCGGGAATGAAGAGAGTGTCAAAGAAAGAAGGTCGTCTGTGGAGGTAGAGAAAGGACGTCGACTGTTGGCTAGAAAGAGTACCAGAGAAAAGGAAAAAAAAAATATAAACCTTATAATTTTCAAAACTTTGGATAGAGAAAAATTATTAGTTTTTAAATTAAAAGAAGAAAATGAGATAAAATTTTAATTTTTTATATTTTTTTAAATAATAATTTTACTTTTAATTTTAACTAAAATTTTTAATAAAAATATAAATATTTGAATTTTAAAAAATTAATGGGTGAAACAGAGTTTAGACCAAACCTTGGGTGGGACTAAATCTTTTGGCCCTGTAATCAACCAATTCAGCAGACAAGGTTAATGGTACGTGGCTAATTTAGCGGGTTGCAACTGGCGTTACACATGTGATGTCAGCTGTACTTGGTGCCTTCGACAATTTTACGTGGAGGAGAAGAGTAAGTTTGACTGGCGTGTGCTGCGCCAATAAATTCTTGGGAGTGTAAGGTGAGGGTGCGTTTTCTTAAAGCAAAATAAAGTGATTTTGTTACAACTACTCTTCTGTAAGATTTGGGTACGATTCCTACAAATCGAACTGTCTGTTGTCAAAAGAATCTCTAGTTTGTTACAGTAAGAGTTCTTTGTAGTTCTGTGCCATAAATCCAGAATCCATAGTTGACGAGTAAGTTTAGCTTTTGGTCTCACCTATTGATGTGAGACACCAATCAGGCTCCTCAATTCAAGAACAAAACCAGGTTCATCTTGCCTACCTTTGTTTTTTTTTAAACCAAAAGGAATCTACCCATATCGGATAAACCTGAAATATAATAATCGAACCTACAACTAAATCATTTTGCCTATGTTCCTAGTAGAGTTAGATTATTAATCGTGATGTGAATTATTTAGATTCCCACATCTACCTTATTTATTATTAAGATAATTTTGATTTTATTTTTTAATAATAAATATATATTTATTTTCAATTGATATAACCAATAACATAAAGAATATTTTAAAATAATTATACAACAAACATTTGAGTATTCAACTAAATAAAATAATTATTTATACTTTTTTTTATTAAATATATCCAATAATCTTTTAAATGTTGTATCTTTTATCCAAATCAAATACACCGTTTAAGGCTTATCTAGAACAATCAAGGATCCAATAAAATGAAATGATTTTCTAACAAATATCATAAAAGAACACAAGGATCAAGCAATATATATATACATATATATGCACTTGTAATGGTGAAAGGGCTCAAATAAAAGAAGGATATATTTATAAAAAATGCGTATATCGGTATGTGGGATAATGGGCTAAGTGCTGTTTGAGTTGGAACATTAAGGAGAATTTTGACATATTATATGCCTAGAGCCTGGCCAAGCAAACGTTGTATCAGACATTTGTGATCAAAGTGTGACTGGCAAGTCACTCACATTTACTGAGAAAGTTTAGTAAATGGTAAACCTTATCGTCTCAAAAAGAAAAGGAAATGTACATATCTTGTTCAGAAAAGTGTTTGAGTCAGCTCCAAATGAAAAAGGGTTTAAATGTTGAATCTGATGTAAATGAAAACACTACATCAAATGGGCACCACAAGATAGCTAGCATCCACATCAAAGAGAAAGAGTTAATCAAGTTTGTAATAACAATTAAAAAAATTATCAATCTCCAAACCAGATACTACACATAAAACAACTCCAAACTCAGTATCTATATGTGTAACTACATGTAACCAGTTTCCATGCAGTACCTTTCAGTCTCAATGCTTTGGAACATGACATGTTAGGAGTATGTTTGTTCTTATGGCTGTGACCTATAACTCTTGTGGAACAACGGGAAGCTATGGTGGAAAAAAGTAGAGTAGTTGCAGTTTTGTAAAATGCAAATAGCAATTTATTGAAATAAGCTTTTGGATGTCTTTATTCGGATAACCAGAGCCTAAATATATAAGCATACAACCATGAAAAGGTTAGCAACTATCTTCTATTAACTGGGTTCTAACGGGAATATTATTACCAAAGAAATAGATAATTCTATGACCAGTTTCCTCAGCAAATCTGTTGGCCTTGACATGGACTCCATATTGTAACTTGACAATTAAACTGTTGTTAAAAAATTGTAAGAAGAATACAATAAGAGAAAAATTCCAACAAAATTTCTGAATCATTACTCAGTATGATTTCTTTTTGAAAAAGAAAACTGAAACTTCATGCACTCAATAGATTCACTCCAAAACCACAGCATCAAATTTTACACAAGCACATTTTCTGTCAGAATTCAGATGTTGCAGCAATTGGTCAAAATCCTAATCATTCTAAATCTAGTCCAGTTTTCACCAAAAAGACATCTACCAAACACGGTCCTCATGCTGATACAAGAAAATTGCAACCACAATCTCTTATGTGTTTTATTATATTCACAGGGCACATTTTTCTAAATCAGATATCCAACAACCAATCTCCAAACTTAAGGTTACTCAGAATTTCCAGTACATTCATGTTCTGCCCCGCTGCTATAAAGAATGATCTTTACCAAAGTGACTTTAGGACTCAATTTGGTTTTTCCCACATCATGTTAAGAGCCATGTTTGTTAGAATCAGAAATTATAATACAACATTCGATCCTTAATGAACAGGATAAAGATACTGGTAAAAGAAGGGCAACCATGATTGCTTGCCTTCATAATGATTATAGCTATCACACAAAATATAACAATGAAAAGAAATTGATGATTAATATGTGAAACAAGGAGTAATGACATAAGCCAAACTGCTTTTGAAGAGAACAGTTCTAACGAGAACAGTTTACTACTCACTGATATAAACTGAACTTTTACAGTTTCTCCTGCTAGACATGTAACACACATTTCTAGTTTTAAAAAAGGAATTAAAATTTAGGCGTTCTTCTCATGCATCTCATTTAATAAGAGACAAAAATGTAATCTTCATAGCCTCATCCTAAAGCTATTCTACTTGCTAAGAGAAAAAGCAGAGAACCAAAGTACCGCAAAGCTTGAGAAAGTTGGAACTTATCTTTGAAGAGCACAATTTATCAGGTTCAATGAACACAACAAGGAAAAGAGATCTTGAGAAAACATAAGCAATCATGCAATTAATTGACAGTAACAAGCATTTTCATCATAGTTCTGTTTTCCTATTAGATCATTTCCCCTAGTTATGTGTTAAAGCATGCTAAAGTATGCTCCTACTGAACCTGTCAAAGTCTTGCCCAAAAGCCGACTCAACAAAGGTTTGATACTTTTAAGTTATGACTCAGGATCTAGTACACAAATCTTGTTTCAACATATATTATGACCCGCAATCAAATTCATGAATGTTGTCTCATCATATATTATGACTCAGGATCAAGCACTTGAAATCTTGTTTCATCATATATCACGTATTAGGATCAAGTACTTGTTATCTTGTTTCATCATTTATTACAAAAACATATACTTCATAATGTACACACATACCCAGACATAACATACGCAGAAGATCTTTATGTATAAAATTTAGCAACCATCAAATAAGTGGCTTTATTGAATCACTAAATCTTCCAAATGCCACCCGATTTCAACTAGGAACTTAAACACAATTATGTTTCTCGTTTAAAAAAAAAAACAAAAAACAAGACCAGCCTAGTTAATGACCAGTGAGCATGATACGAACCTTAGGAGAACCACACCTCAAAAGCTAACTATTGAGATGGGAGAGCCCAAAGCCATATAAACCCCACACTAGTTACCTATACTTTCCAATGTGGGATCCAAGTCTCATACCTTACACTTGGGATCTTAACATACCACCACGCTCTGCAGCCCTAACGCCCACGCGGGCTGGCTATGCACTAGCTCCTTGCTAGCCCCGGGCGAACACTGCAATACCGGCGTAACCACCCGCGCCGCACGATTGCAACTGAGAGACATGGTGATGGCTCTGATGCCAAATGATACAAACCTTAGGAGAACCACACCTCAAAAGCTAGCTATTGAGATGGGAGAGCCTAAGACCATATAAACCCCACACTAGTTGCCCATACTTTCCAATGTGGGATCCAAGTCTCATACCTTGCACTTGGGATCTTAACAGAGCACTAGCAAATTGGAATAACAACATTCAATGACCATTTTCTTATTCAAAGTTCGCAATCACCAAAATTAAACATATAACTATTTTTGAAAAGGCAAACAACAATGGAGAAACATAAACCACAATTAAGAACCTTTTAATTATCATGAACCCTTGACAGAGTCCACAAACCCACTACTGAGCAGCCTCTCAACATACTTACCCAATATATCCACCTCCAAGTTCACTTTTTGCCCAACTTTCTTCAAAGAAATAACCACTTTCTGCTGAGTATATTCCACAAGCATAAAATTAAAACAATCTTCATCATCAAACACGTCCACAACGGTCAAACTAGTACCATCCACAGCTATAAATCCTTTGGGCACAACATACCTTAACAAACTTTTAGCTGTCTTCACCTTAATCCACAAAGAGTCTCCCTCTGGCTTCATTTCCACGATCTCCCCGGTACCATCCACGTGTCCCTGCACGAAATGACCGCCCATTCTGGTAGTGGGCTGTAGAGCCCGCTCCAAATTCACCAACGAGCCGGGTTGTAATTCAATCAAAGAAGTCTTTCTCAAAGTCTCCGGGGACAATCCAACAGTGAAGTCTTCCAATTGGGTATCGAATTCTGTCACCGTTAGACAGGTGCCGTTAACGGCAATGCTGTCACCGAGATGAACGTCTTGTAGAACGGTTTTCGCGTGTATTTTCATATCGAAGCCGCCGTCATCGGAAACGCCCAGGTGCTTGACCTCGCCCATTTCTTCAACGATGCCGGTGAAAAGGAAGCGAATAGTTGAGGTTCTGGGCTTGGCATTGGGATGGGACTTAGGAAACGAGGTGGAGAAAGAAAGAGAATTGGGTTTCAAAATTGGTGTGAATTTGAGGAAAGCTTTTGATGGGGTCGTTAAGAGGTTGAAGATTTTTATGGTAGGAGTAGCGGAGGGTTTTGGGATTTTGGAGACTGAATTGAGAGAGAAGGTGATTGCCATTTTTTTTTTCTTGGTTTCAAATTTCGGACAAAAACCCAAATCTCCCGAAGGCAATTTGAAGAACAGGCTTAAATACTAGAGCGGAACAACGTTGTACAGTACTCCAAGCATCATTGACTTGCGCTGGTTATTGTGAAAAAATAAAATATAAAAAATATTTTTTTTAATAAAAGATAAATTCAGAGAAAAGATAAATTATATAAAAAAATATATAATAATCTTGTTTATAAAAATAATTGATATGTTATTATATAATTAAATATTATTTTATTTTTAATTTAAAATTATTTAATAACATAATAATTTATTATCTATATATCTAAATTATATATAAAAATATATATAAACAATGTATTTGTAATACGTAAATTGAAGTAAATTAGGTGGATGGTTAGATTTTATCTTCTTAAATCTTAAATAAGATTTTTGAAATTAGGTTTTACAAAAGTCCAAAATATATGTTTCAACAACCATAAAATTATATATATAAAAATAATATATTATCTCTAATTTATCATGTGATAAATGTTATCTTATCTCTAATTTAAAACTATTTAATCATATAATAATATATTATTTTTTGTATATAAAATTATATATTATTTATATATATGATATTATTTTTTTACATTTTTTATAAATTTTAAAAGTAATTGTTTGTAATTAAAAAAAAAATTTAATGTTTGAACTCGACTACCATAGCACAAGCTCAAGTTAACCGAGGGAGAAAGTGATTGCCAATTTTTTAAATTTTTGAAAGGCCGAAATGACTATTTTCCATCCAAGATTTGGTGCAAATCTAACTTCCAACTTATTAATTATTAAAAATTTAAATATTCAATCATATATTAAATTTTACTATTATTGTCAGAGGTAAAATTATTATTTAACAAAAATATTTAAAAAATAAAAATTGATCCATTTCCACCCTCAAGTTTAAAAATTAAAAAATTTCCCCACCAAAAGTTTGGAAAACTTCATTCCCCCTTAGGCTTTTTTTAGCACACTGTTAGCAACTGGAGAAGGCGGTGACAACGGTGTTCTCCTTCTCTTCTAGCTTCTCTCTTAGTCACGCTCCATTTTCGACCTTTGTCGATCGATAAAAACAAATCGTTCATCTCGCAACGAAGACATTATTCGTTTTTTTCAAAGATAAAGTCGATGCATAGTCGTCATCTCTCAAATGATGACAACACATCATTTTCATCTTCGATGAAGAGGTTTAATCTTCATCGACTGCTTTTCTAAGTCGGTGATGGTCGAGAATAAAACGGGAGAGAGAGAGAGAATGAGGTCATTGTAGCCATCGAACATTGGCAATGGTGGCTAGAAAAACCTTAGGGAGAATATTCATTTTTCAAATTTTGGATAGAGTTATTATTAGATTTTTAAACCTAGAGAGGAAATATGATAAATTTTTTATTTTTAAATATTTTTGTTAAATAATAATTTTATCTTTGAGTGTAACAGTGAAATTTAATAGAGAAATAAATATTTAAATTTTTGATAATTAAAAATAAAAAGTTAAATTTACACCCGACCTTAGCTCGGAAATAATCCTTTTGCCTTTCTAAAAACTCATGTCATTCCTTGTAAATAAGCAGTCAACCTAATACAAAATTCAGCCATTTACCTTACTACTATAAGTATTATCTTTTTCTTTCATATTATGTTTCAATTTCATTCTACATTTTATTTTATTAAAAAATAGAAATTTTAAAAATATAATTTTTTGTAATTAAAAAATATTTTTTTTAATTTAGTTATGAGTTCAAAAAAATTTTAAAACCACGACTACTCATTTTGAAATCGATCGAACCAAACTCATAATTAAACCCGGCTTATCCAACTTGAGTGCAGTCTTATCTAATTTCACTCTTTGATAGGTTGCAGTGAAACTTATAATTTGTTCGGTTTTTAAAGAGTACGTTAGGTTTGATTTTGGTCACCCGCCAAATGTTTGAGAAAATACCCCCGTGTGGATGTTGTCACTGTTTTTTGTGGAATTTGGAGTTGCATTTGTTTGAAGAAAAAGGTTGGGCTGTCCGTCTGTGAAACCATTCAAGAGACGGTGGCGATGGAGGTAAAGATAGATGCAATGTCAAGCACAACAACTTTAGTCAGTATATTGAATTACAAATGCACCAAATCAACCATTAGGAAAATTTACAGTACTAGGATCATCACAGCAACTTTCAGGCGTAGAATAAATGGTTTTTGTAGTGACAAAATGGTTGTGGACGCCTGAAGATTGGTAAGAGAAGAAGATGGTGGAAAGACTAATGAGTAGTCAAAACGAAGATGGTTACCCAAGAAAGAGAAAAAAAAATCTTAAAAAGAAAATGATAACTTCTCAAACTTTTGATTGAAAAAAATTATTAATTTTTTAAATTAAGGAGAAAATGTAAAAAAATTTTAATTTTCTTTTAATATTTATTATTAAATAATATTTTATTTCTTATAATTAGTAACAAATTATAACAGAAGTCATATTACATATTGATATTTAGGCTTTAGTTGCTTGGCCTTAAATTAATTATGCTCTGACAGTTTGTTAATGTTTTGGTAGCTAACAATAAGTATTCTAATGCCATTAGCGCAAAATTTTCTGAATTTTTTAAAAATCTCCTATGCCTTTTTCGCCACCCTCAAAAAGCACATTCTATTAGGCACTCAAAATTGCTTACCCTCTATCTTCACAAGTGCTTCACAGCTCACACTTGCCATTTCCAATGTCTTAGTCTTTATATATATGCTTTGCTCAATGTGCTTAAGATTAAAACCTCTAACTGGAAAACCCACCAAGGCTGTTTAAAATTTTCTGTCTTGTGTAAGAGAACCAATGAAAGTGGGTAGCTTAGCACAAGTCTCTACAGCTGCCAAAATTGAAAACTTGTGCAGGACGGTTGCGAGACAGCTGAGAAATTCAACTACCTTTGCCACTATCAAGAACAAATACCAGTGACCTTCCTTCATCTGTCTTCCTAATTTCTAAGCAACGTTTGCTGCAACAATCCCATGTTCCAAAATCACACAACTTTGACTCAATTTTTTGCTTCATCAAAACATGGCAAAAACTAGGAGGATTTTCACTCTTCTGCTCAGGTTGATAGCCTTTGCAGCAACACTTTCTGCTACAATTGTAATGGCTTCAAGCCATGATACAACTACCTTCTTGGCAGTCAAATTTGAAGTCAAGTACAGTGACACACCGGCCTTCAAGTGAGTTTTTCAGCTATTATTTCTCTTGCTGTTAATTCTGTGATTGCCCTTGAATTCATTTTCATTACTTAATATCCTTTGTAGGTACTTCGTGATTGCAAATTCAATTGTCAGCGTCTATAGCTTTTTGGTTCTCTTTCTTCCTTCGGAGAGCTTACTCTGGCATTTAGTTTTTGCCTTGGATATGGTATGGATTTGTGGCCTTTAAGCTTAAGATGTCTTAAGTTTAGAAAGCTAAGATTTATTTTACATGAACTAAATAAAATTGATACAATCTTAATAGCACATAATCTAGGCCTAAGATTTAACATACTGAATCTTTAGGTTATAGGAATAATTGAAAGACCATTATGTAATCTAAATTCGTGAAACTCTCTAAATTACTTGTATTGAAGACGTTGATCTTTCGCTCTTGAAAACCAATGGGTAAAACTACACTACATGGATTTTTGAGGAATCTAACTAACATATAGTATATAATAAACTCCATCAAATGTCCAATAATTTTCAAAAGTCACATTAATACTATCTATTCAAATCATAAACTTTTAAGTATATTGAATTTATTTTTATCGATTATTTAAATTTATCTAGAAATTATTATTTAGCTATTCAATTATTTGGTTTTATTTAAACCGAAATCATAATTAATGTTAACTAATATTACGAAGTTTTCTAACATAGAGTTTATGCCATATATTTTCTTCATTGTTAGGTTTTCACATTGTTACTGAGTTCAAGCATTTCGGCTGCATTGGCAATTGCTCAAGTAGGGAAGAAGGGGAACTTCTCCGCAGGTTGGCTACCAGTTTGCGGCCAAGTTCCCAAGTACTGTCATCAAGTAACAGGAGCTTTAGTTGCTGGCTTCATTGGACTCATTTTCTATCTGCTGCTGCTTCTCTGCTCCATCCATTCCCTGTTGAATCCTCTTCTTCTTCAAAAGACTTAGATTTCTTTGTCTTTTTTTACTGATCTTGGAGTTCATTCTTGTATTTTCTCTTTCAATTATTGTGTCTCATTTGTAGCCTTTGCAGAATCCTTATTAGAGCTTCTCTATTTTAGAAGACTGTTTCGACTCTATTGTCTTCGTTGAAGCCTGCCTCAAAATTAAAACTGAAGTAGTGGGTATAAAAGACAACTCCTTGCCTATCATAACAACATTTGATAGTAAAATTTGAAAAGGGTCCAAGAGGTTTACACCCATAGATATTACTATCTTACAATATACGATACATATCTTAGGATACAATACAATAAATGTGTAAAATAATATATATTATGATTTATATCGAATTAATACGATATAATAAACGTATTATATAATACGATACATATTACTGATACGGATAAATATATTTTTTAGAGAAACTAATGGTGTAATAGAGATATATATAAAAAAAATTTAATTTTTAAAAATATTTGTGATATTTTCTAAATGGCCAAAGAACTTCTTCCCACCTAAGTTTTAATCCATTTCCAAACTCACATAATTCATCTTGACAACTCAAGATGAAACAATTCGTCTGTTGGATTCCAGATGCACTTTTGTCATCCCAGCATGGGTGCTTCCATTGTCAAGTAGTCGTCCTGCCTGCTTTCATCGCCCCCATAGATTTCAAATTTTGAAACCCTAGGGTTTGGGTTCAGGGGAAAAAGTGAATATTTCAAAGTTTAACCTTAGAAAAAAATTGTTAGTTTTTCAAATTAAGAAGAGAATTATATAAATTTTTAGAGTTTAGTAATAAAATAATGATTTTACTCTTACCTTTAACAAAAAAATTTAACAAAAGTTAGACTATAGACAAGTTTTTAAAACTTCATGAATATATATTTGTATTTATATTAAAATTTGGATAAAAAATAATCTTTTAATCTTTTTAAATCAGTGGTATATTAATTATATTATTTTATTTTTAAAAAACTATATTATATAATATAATATAAAAAATTAATTTTTTAACGTGATATAAAGTCAACCACCACGTTCACACTTAAAGTACCAATGACAGTTGGGTGGAAATAAAATATTGCTGAGACATGTAGGCCTTAGCCCAATTTGAAAGTGTATAGATCTCCATGTGATGGAAATCTAATAATTTGGCTTTCCCTCATCACGCGGGCCTCGCCACACCTTTTTATGACTTCTGAGGCTACGTAGAAAACCGACCACGCCTCATGTAGACTTGGGGAAATCGAACTCTCCCCTTTGAATATTATTTTATTAACCATGCCCATTATTGATTAGGTAATTAATTAAAATAATTATTTTTAAGAGGTTATAAAAATAATTCTCGATTTTTATAACACCCAAGAAAAATGGTTATTTTATTTAGTTATCTTTATTCGTATATGATATGATAAATTATTTATACAATAAAGTTATTAACAATTATAATGGTAAATTAGATACTAATAATATTAGTTAATTTTAAATTAAAGATAAAATAATATTTAATTATATAAAAGATTTTATATATTGTTAGGTTAAAATCAAGAGTGAAAACTATTTAAAATAGTTTTACTCTACAGTGTTAGAAAGAGTATCTATTATTAATTTCGTGACATTATCGTATTACTTTTTATCGTTGTCATTGACAATCTATCTAGATCTGATGATTGAAATTGATTTGATATATCATACCTAAGGTTATATTCAAACAAAATCAAATTTAAACTTGACTTGATTTGTATAAAACTCAAATTTAAGTTTAAGTTTGTTTCAAATGGGCTCAAATTTGACTCATTTCAAAAGAGTCAACCTCAAGTTTGAACTTTTCATGTGCTTTGAGTTATGCTCATTATTAAAATAATGTCATTCATATTAATTAAAACGATGTTATTTTAATACGTATTAATCAAAATAACATCATTTTATATTGAATTTTTTAAGTTTATAAATTTGACGAACCAAATATTCTTAAAATTTGAATTTAAAAATATTTAATTTTTAAAGTTAAATTTATTCAAATTGAATTTAAACTTGAATTTAAGTAAACCTAGGTCAAATTAAACCCTAATCATATTAATCAAAATGTAATCTAGTCAAGCTCAATCCGACCAAGGTGGGATCCATTTTTAAGTGGGAATGGTTTTATCAAACCTGGGGGTAAAAAGTAGTAATTTAATAATTTGATCCTTATCTATATTCCAAATCCCAAAGACAAAACATCATTTTTAAAACGTTTTTCTTTCTTTTAAGTTTTGGAACACGGCACCGTATATATTTCACGAAATTTCTTTCGAATCCTTTGCAGACAAGCCAAGCAATTCCAACTTTAGCTGTTACTCTCTCTGTCTACTGTCTAGATTTTTTTATTATAAACTTCTGTCTCTCTGAAAAACAAAAAAAAAGTAAACCCTAATTTTCTCTTCTAATTAATTTCCTCATCCGCGATCTCTCTATTGATGGCTTCTGGATCGTCAGGCGGGGCCAATTCTGGCTTCAAGGGCTTTGATTTTGCTTCCGATGACATTCTCTGCTCGTATGAAGACTACGCCAACCAGGATTCTACTAATGGAGATCACTCGGATCCAGTGATTAGTTCCAGTTCCAACAAGGTAATCTAATTGCTCGTCCAGGCATGAAATTCTAATTAGCGGTTTCTGTGTGAGTGGTTTTGGAATTTGTTTCGGAGATGTCGTTAGGGTTTTCGAATTTGGGATTTTTTAAAATCAAATTGGTTTTTCTCTCGGTTTTTTTGTATCAATCAAGAGATCTGGTTGGTTGATTGAAGTTTGTTGAGCATGAAATTGATTTTCTGACTTTATATTAGGCTTTTTGCAGGTAGACAACTAGAGTTTGATTTAATTTAATGGTTAACGTTCGCTTATGGAATTTGTTTGTGCGGGCATGAATATTGAACAGTTGCCTTTAGTGGTTTTATTCTTTGATTAAGAAATATTATTGATGGTTTGACATGGTTGAATGACTTGTGTGTTCAGAAATTAGTAATTTTAGACATTGGTTTTGTTTATGATAAAAAGAAATAATGGTGGCTAGCAACTAATAACCTACAGAAAGGTGTTAAAATCATGCATTTCTAAAATTGATCATGTTTTTGACATAGCGTTACTTATTGATACATTTTCCCCTTAATTTCTGTTAATGATGCTGCTATTGAATCCACTAAATTTTCAACAATTTATTTTTGCAGGATTTTCAAAGGAACAGAAGGTCAAGACCATCAGTGTATTCTGGGAATGCCTATGGCCAGCCGGAAGATTCTCTCAACCAAGATGTAACTTCTATGGTTGAACTAACCATGAAAAAACATACTGATAACCTCATACGTTTTCTTGAGGGAATTAGTTCACGTTTATCACAGTTGGAATTGTATTGTTATAATCTTGATAAATCAATGGGTGAAATGAGGTCTGAATTAGTGCGTGACCATTCAGAAGCAGATACAAAGCTTAAATCACTTGAGAAACATATTCAGGAGGTGAGTTACAATTACAGAATTATCTGTATTAGAAGTATGAAGGTTTAGGTTTTACTACTAAGAGGTATGAAAATGCCATGCCTTTTTATGCTCTTTCTTCAAGCATGTGTGAAGAAAACTTGAATTTCTTTGAAGTGGAGAAATGGATAATATTTCTTTATTGCACCCTTTATGGAAGTTCTTTTTTTTATATTGCAACTGCAATTGTAATAACAAATGGTTCATTAACCATAGTTCAGATGATTGGAAATATGTGTTGTATTATGTACCCAATGATAAGTGTCTATGATACCAGGTGGTATATACCTTGGTTAATGGTTTATTCAATGCTATTATTTTTCTGTGAGCATTCATGTTTTGTGCAGAAATGAATGTTTTCCTGCTTATTAGTCAGCTGTAATGTTATGATTACTATTCTTATTGTAGAGGTATTAAATAAATCAGTGAATACTTTTATGTTGTCATTATTTATCTTTAAACTGCAAGTGATATTGAGTCTCTTGATTGTCTGACTCTAGAGTTAGATGGGCTTCATATCATCCCATATTGAGCTTTTGACTTGGTCATCATTTTAAAAATTTACTTTGTTTAAATTATATTTGAATGTAACAATTTTGTTTCTTAATCATTAAATGAGCTTGGATTTATATATTTGTTTCTATTAATTGAATATGATAACATCTCTCCCTGATTGGCATAGATTTCAAAATTATACATAGTTTTTAACTGCTTAGATTTTCTTCCCCTTGAAGTTTGCACTGATCTTCCCACTGAATGAACTATGGTGTTTATTGTGTTTGCAGTTGTTTTCTGCTTTGTTTTTGACAATTCAGTCTGGCTGTCTTTTTTTCCCTCCTCTGACCTCTTAAGTAGTTTAACTTGTTTGTATTTGCTGAATAACATTTTTATGACCCACTTCAGGTCCACAGATCTGTGCAGATCCTAAGAGACAAGCAAGAACTTGTTGAGACACAAAAAGAGTTAGCAAAGCTTCAACTTGTGCAGAAAGAGGCATCCTCTTCAAGCCATTCACAATCCACTGAGGAGAGAGCCTCACCAGCTGCCTCTGAAGCTAAAAAGAACGAAAATGCTTCTGATATGAACAATCAGCAATTAGCTCTGGTCCTCCCCCATCAAGTAGCTCCACAGCAACAGCCTGTGGCACCCCCTTCTCAGCCACCTGTGCAGAATGTGACACATCAGCAATCCTATTATATGCCTGCAAGCCAATCACCAAACCCCCCAGCCCCAGTTCCAGTCCCAGTCCCTGTCCCAAGTCAACAGCCTCAAGGTCAATATTTGTCTTCTGATCCTCAATACCGAACTTCCCAAATGCCAGATCCTTCTAGGTTGGCCCCACAGGTTACGCAATCTCAGGTTAATCCAATGCCTCCTGGCCACCAGTTTCCCCCTCAGTATCACCAGCAATGGCCACAGCAGTTACCTCAGTCAGTACAACAAACACAACAGCCCTCAATGCAGCCCCAGATCAGGCCCCCATCAACCGCAGTTTTCCCAACTTATGCTCCCACCCAACCAACAAGTCCACCTCCAGAGATGCTGCCAAGTAGTGGATCTATGCATGTGTCATATTCAGGAGTTCCTCAGCCAGTATCTAGCCGTGCTGATGTGATGCCTTATGGATATGGAGCACCTGCTAGAACAGTTCCGCAGCAAGCACCACCACCTCAGCAAATTAAGAGCAGTTATGGGCCACAACCTGGTGACGGTTATGCAGCTGCTGGGCCACTTCCCACTCTTCCTCCAGGTAGTGCATATATGATGTATGAAGGTGAAGGGGGCAGAATGCATCATCCATCCCAACAATCTCACTATGTACAGGGTGGATATCCTCCACCAAATTCTCAACCTACTGCAGGTACTAAACTTATGACCCGGACTCCAAACCATTCACAATTCTTGGGCAACCATCTGCACAATGAGTTAATTGAGAAATTGGTGAGCATGGGTTTTAGGGGTGATGTTGTGGTGAGTGTGATTCAGAGAATGGAAGAGAGTGGTCAGCCTGTGGATTTTAATGCAGTGCTTGACAGGTTGAATTTGCATTCTTCTGGGGGTTCTCAGAGAGGATGGTCAGGATAGTCTTGCTTTATTAGAGTGACAACTAAATCTTTGCATCGCAGTGAATAAAGGTTTCTTAACTTAGATACGTGTGTAACCTTTTTTCTTTGTAATCTTTTTCTACCTCTGTGCATGGTCCAACTTTTATCTGGTCCAATTTCTCAACATTTCGGCAAATCATTTGTCAAAATAAAGTGTGATATCCGTGTTTGCCAAATGCGTTAATAAGCTCAGAGGAAGCAAAGTATTTATAATATGCTTAGTTCTTGAATATTTTAATTGATCGGGCTAGATCCCTAATTTATCTACTCTAAATTCTGTGGAGACTATATTATGCATGCAAGTTTAGGCATTAGCTTTTAACATTTATTCAAGGGATTTTTCTCCTGCTGGATTTTGTTTGAGTGAGAGGCTGATTACTGAATGAATGGTTCGTCAAATCTTAGGTTTCTGGGAGTAATTCCAAATCGATATGGCTCCTACTCAAGGGTAATAATCGTGTATCATTAGCCGGGCAAAGGATTATTTTTCTCTAAGTTTTAGTTTAATTTTAATAATATATTCATGATAAATGAAAATTTTAAACATTTATTTATATCTAATTTACCGTTAAATTTTTTGTGTTAAATTTTTTGTGTTAAATGTAAAGGTAAAATTATTATTTAATAATATTATTAAAAATTATATAATTTTGTTTTATTTTTTTCTTAAGTTTTAAAAATTAAAATTTAACCAAAAAGTGATTTTTTTTTTCTTTTTTCCTAAATCTCTAAATTTCTTTTTTACCTCTTTCTAGTCATAGGTCATCGATAAGAACATTGATAGATGACGAGTATTAGATGACATTCATCGTCCTTCATTGGACAATGTTTGTTGTCCAAAGATTTGGACGACAAAGTGTTATACAGATTTGGACAACTGTCGTCATCCTTTGATGATGTTCATCGTCTACAGCTCATTCTCTAAATGACTTCATTTTGTACCTTTGTCATTGATCCATCGTTCGCTAGAGAAAATGGTCGGATTTCAAGTTTGATATTCTAAGAGAGAAAAATGAATTTTTTAAAACTCAATTATGGTAAGAAATGTCAGTTTTTTAAACTAAAGAAGAGAAATGAGATATAATTTTAATTATTTTAATATTATTAATAAAATGACGATTTTAACTATTAACCACAACAAAAAATTTATATGTATGTCTTAACAAATTAAAATTTGAATAAATATTTAAATTTTTTACTATCACAAATATATATTTATCATTTCATGGAAGCCTTTTCCCTAATTAGTCTTATCAATTGATCTGGTTAAGTCCAAGAGCTCAACCCAAAAATAATTGTTTTAGATTGAATTAAATTTAGGCTTAAACTAGACCTCAGGATTAACAAAACTTGTGATGCAATAGAATGTTAAGGAGAACTGTGTCACGTTTAGTGACTGTGGCCGGTGGGTCTAGTTTCTTTGTCTTGGGATTTATCTGTTTAATCAACCTGGAGGACAGGGTTCTCTGGTTAAACAGAAAAAAAAAATTGGGCTTAAACTTTTAATTTTCAAAGCTTGAGTCGACTCGCCCATGAATCCTCTCCGGTTATACACTTTGGAGGTAAATACTTTCTCATGTCGTGTTGGTCTAGTTTAAGAACAAGCGTTGGAGTTTTTTAGAATGGTAGGTTTGTCAGTTTGTGCCCAATAGCCAATACATTACCTGCAAACAGGGGAACACAATTAAAAGTTGGCCACCAGCTAGAAGAAAAAAAGCGATAGAGGGAAATAAAACATTTATACCTTCTTCCTGCTTATCTTCTAGCCATGTTACCATCGTTGGTAACAAATACATCATTTTCAATCACTGGATAATAAAATCAAGTGGAGCCATTTAAGATGAGATTTGAGAAAATGACGTCAACTTCTCTTTTGTTTAGGATTGAATTCACACCAAGTTAGTTTAGTTTCAATTTAATATTCAATTTAAATAAGTTGAATTAAAGTTTTAGTAATCATTGTTTAAGTTAGAGTTGATCCAACTCAAATCTTACAAGTCGTTGATGAAATCATCTTCTCTGATGATTTTTCATTTTTTATGATGATTTTTTTTTCAATGATTTCTCAAATAATTTTTTTATCTTTTACGACTTATTTATTTTTAATTTTTTGTGTTTTTCAATTGTTTTTTCACCAACTTCATTATTAACTCAACCTACCATAAATTTGACTTTTTTAACTGCACTTGAGTTTAAGCAAACTCCTATTTAGGCTCAGTTTTACACCTACTTTTTTTTTTTTTTTTCTTGAATAGTCTCTTTCCACTGGAGCCTGAAAAAGTTCCTTAAAAGACGCCAATGCTTCAACCCGTGCATATGCATCCTTTCGTGGTAGGATTCTTGATGTGCAATCAATTGAATTTTGGGTCTGATTTTGGCCGAATGTCGATTCAAAAGTCTAGAACTTCTCAATAAACCAACTTGAATTTCAAAAAAAAAAACCAAAATGGGTAAAGCCAAGCCTCGAAAAATTTTCAGACCTAAGCCTCATCAGTTAAACAATTGACAAACCCCCTTTATTTACAAAAAAAAAATATATATATATATATATATATATATATAAATTTAAGTGTATAAATAATATATTATCATATGACAAAATGATTTTAAATTAAAAATAAAATAATAATTAATTATATAAAATAATATTATCCTTAAAAAAAAGTACAATATTATGATTGCAGAGGTGAAGATTTAGCCAAATATCGCCGTTCCCACAAAATGAATGCATTTGTGGTTGAAGTACCAAAGCACAAAAAGTTTTCAGTCAAAATAAAAGTAAAAACATAAGGAGCTCTAATCATTCAGATATTTCAAAGGACACTAGTCGTGAGAATATCCTCCGATATTTAACATAAAAATAGAAATAAAAAATTAATAAAATTATCTACTTAAATAATAAATATAAATTTATATATAAATATTAATATATCATTATATAATTAAATGACTTTAAATTTAGTATTAGATTTAAACTAAATTGGGTTGGATTCAAAAGCTAGTTTGATTTGATTCGAATTTATTTATTTTAAAAATGAACCTAGTTTGAGTTAAGAGATTCGACTCTTTTTAAAATCGAATCGAACTCGAATTAGAGAGAGTTTAAATCAGTTTAGCTTGCAAACTAAATAAATGACTCAATTCGATTCGAATTTGACTCGTGGTTTAATTTAAATTATATTAAATAATTGTTAAATTATGTCATTTTATTAATAAGTCAATAATTCAAACCACGAATCTAAGTCATATATCCGAGCTATAAATTTGAATCAAACTCGGATCGAATTATTTTTACTTGAATCAAACTTGAACTATCTTTAAGTCGGCTCGGTGAATTTAAATTAAATTATTTTTTATTCAAACATAATTTAACTTAATAAGTGTTTGAACTTAACTTAGTTAAGTTTGTATTCACTTCTATTTAAATTATAAATAAAATAATATTTAATTATATGATAATATATCATTATTTATATATAAATTTATATTTATTATTTATATATATAATATTATTTATACAAAATAAGAATGGATCCATCCCAAGCGATGAAACGAGGATGGGTGGTCCACTTTCTTTTCTCACACAACCAAACAATCATCCCTTTAATAATTTTTTTTTCTCTTCTGTACATGTTTACTATTTATTTAAAATAAATTAAAAATATAAATATAAATAAATATTATTAAATTAATTATAAAAATTGATGTGATAATATATGTTTTGTTGACAAAATTATTATATGTTCTTTTCAGTTAACTGTTGTGATAGATTAGTTCATTTTTATAAATTTTAAAAGGATATGTATTTTAAATTTTAATATTTTTAATCAAGGTTTAATTAAAAAAATTAAAAAATATTTTGATAATTTATTTTTTATTTTTTATTTTGTAGTTAATAAATAATTTATTATTATTATTATTATTAATAAAATAAAAATGTAAGGGATAGTTTGATTACAGTGGTCCTATGTTTTACGCCTAACATCAACGAGGCCTAATCATGAGTCCCACCGGCAAAAGTTGTTTTCCTTTTTTTAGGTGTCCAAACGCAATCACCGAAGACGCCAACAAACGGCACTAAAGCTTCCTTTTCCAATTTTACCCTTTCTTGTGCCAATGGTATGATGAGGTATGATTAATCACCCATCACTATCAAGCTATTAGAAATAGAATCGTGGCCAAAGTATAAAACTCACTATCACCTGCCAATTGTCGATGAATTCTAGTAGAAGTATTATTATTTAAATTTGGATTATATCACCCCCAATGGGTCGTATGAACGATAAAAAATAAAACTCTATATATATAAAAAAAGTATAGATTCAAATATCTTATAATAATATATCAAAATTAAACTTTTAACTTATCTGATTTAATAATTGTTGGATTAGCCACTAAACTTAGGATTTATCCTACAATGAAGCCACAAAGAGACTCAGATCTTGGTTTTGTCGTGTGTTGACTGATAAGGAAAGATGACAACTAATGATGGTAAAAAATGCACCATGACTGAGAGAGAAGTTAGGAGGGAGGGAGAATATCATTGTTGCCATAATCTTTAACCATTGGCAATTGTTTCAAAAACTCTAGGGGAGATTGTAAGTTTTTCAAAATTTAGGTGGGAGAAGATAGGATAAATTATTAGTTTTCAAACCTGAATAGTGTGATGAATTTATAGTTTTTTAAAATATTTTTATTAAATAATAATTTAATCTCTGATAGTAATAGTGAAATTTAACATATTGATGAGTATTTAAATTTTCAATAGTTAATAGGTGGGAAGTTAAGTTTACACCAAACTTTGGATGGGACATAGTTATTTGACCTTATAAAAAAAAAGGTAATTATCTTATATCAACTTTGGATCATATGACTTCCAAGGGGTTGTTTGAGTAATAAAAAATGAGACTTAATATATAAAAACAATATGGATTCAAATCTTTTATGGTAAAATATCAAGACTAAATTCTTAACTTACATGGTTTAATGGTTGTTAGGTCTGTCACTGAACTTGAGGTTTGTCCAGTCCGATTCAAGTGAAGTTTCTCATTACAAAAAAAAAAAAATCACTTGAGTGTATTATTTTAAAATCCTTAAGTTAATATGACAGTGTTAGAGATAGAGTGACAAATATACTTAGCAAAAAAATTCTAACTGACATATGATCATTTTGAAAAATATTATAAAAACTTTTGAAAATATTAATTTTCTTATATATACCCCTACTATATCATTATTTTTCATTAAAAAAGTGTATCAATTTGTATTAGTAGCATGTATTATATCACAGATTACGTATCATATTATACGATTGGTCTACTATATTATATTATTTGATATATTTTAAAATATATATCATTTTTTATTTATATCATATCATTTCGTAAGATAGAAATCATGTATCATATTATACTAATAACTATGCTCCATACAACATCATATCTTCTTAGCATCTACAAGTTTCTTTTCTTATTTCGTCATTTATTTATATAAAAAACAATCGTTTTCTACCAAATCAATATCATGTCGTCATTGTAATTTTCCTATTATTATATAATTAGATTATAAATAAATCATTTAATTCATATTTGAATTATGGACTTTTAGATACAATATAAGCATATAAAACCAGCACTCCAACTTACAATTATGAAGGACAACCTTAATGATTGGGACATCCAAAAAAGGCCATCTAAGAATATAGAGCACTCCAAGTTAGGAGTTAGACATTTCAAGTCTCTACTATTAGTCTTACAAATTTCTCTTCTAATAATTAACATAATGGTAGTTGTAGGCATAGTTATTAAATATAGGAAAAAAAAAATATGAAAATTATATAAATATAATATGATAAATAGTAAAAAATATGTTTATAAAAATATTAATAAAATTCGGATATAGAAAAAACACAGAATATATTTATACGGGTTTAATACAATATATTGTCAATACTATAATTCTAAAAATACGACAATACTTTTCATAAATCTTCTAATTAATAATTCAAATGTAAAATATATAATTGACTATTAAACTTAATATAATATAATATATAATCAAAATTAAATCATCATAAAAATAATTAGAAAAGATTAGAGAATTTAGATGAGAAAAAATTAGGTTTTTTATTTTATATAGTTATGACATTATGACAATTAATTGAATATATAAGAGATATTTTTGTGTTTAAAAAAATTCATAAAAAATAAAAAATGTAAAAATAAAACAAAAATATGTGTTTAATATAAGAAACATATGAAATATATGTATAATATGTTTAGGGTTTAAAAATTCAGAATAACATGTTTAAAATGTGAATAATTTATATTTTTATTAACTACGGTCATAGATTTTCGAGTAACAGACTAGATCATATTAAAATTATCTTTATTTTGGTTACTTTCTTTTATACTTTATATGGATGATGAAAATTTTTACTTAATCTTAATCACTATTTTTGCAATCTATCTTATAGTATACTCAAAATTTTATGCTTCGATTAGTAATTAAAAATCTCATCAACCCTAATTAACTTGGTTTTAAACTATATTATTGTTCTTGGTGTGGGAATATAACCGTACCACATATAATTGATTTTATTCTCATCAAATTTGTAAAAAAAAAAAAAAAAAGATGAGATTCTAAATTCTTGCAATCACCTCCACTAACTTTTCATTGAAGAGATGCTGATATATATATATAAATTAATTAATTATTAATGATGAGATTCTTGATTATGCAAGTGCTTGATCAACTTTGATTGAGTTTTGATATATCTTTATCATCAATTAATGTTTAGTGAATAATTACTAATTAATTATCTTTAATTATTTTACCATATAAATAGAGGTCACATCTTAGGATGCCCTTCTTACTAATAAAAAAATAACATTTAATCCACACCCTCCATGTAACCATGATCCAACCCCGCGCTGCCGTTCAACTTCTCAACGCCCACACTTGGAAGGAACCCTCAGTTGAATAATTTATTTGTTTAAATTCAGAGGCACCACATGTTTTAATTTTTTTGTTAACTTACCCCAGTACTGGACTGCCAGTTAGATTTAGTTTTCAAATGTTAGAGGGTGTGTCTGACAAAAATTTAAATTATTTTACGTTTGTGTCATTTAAGTAAAGTTTGGGGTGTGTTAAGGTTTTTGAATAAATCCAAAGCGCGTTTGACCAAAGCCAAAATCTAGATCTGTGAGATTCAAAAATGGAAGCAAAAGTTGTCAAGATAGTGTGAAGGCTCTCTAAAGAAGAAAAAGACTTGATTTGTTTATTTAAAACTTGTGGTAAAAGCCTGGTCCAAACCCAGAAAGCAAAGCGGCGAGAATTTCCAAAATCTTTCCTTTTTATTTCTATATACCCTTTAACTTTTAAAATTTGCGTAGTTTTGACATTCTTAACAAAAGCTTTTCAATCTTAACTTTGGAGAAGAGGGTGTAACTGATAAGAAATTAAACTACACTATCTGCCACGACAATTTCCTAAAAATCCTTTCTTCTTCATCTCTTCTCATTGCTCTTCTTGGTTCTACATTAACATATCACCATTTGTTTCTCTCTCTTTTTAATCTCTGGCTTCGTAGCCTCCTCTTCTGCATTTTTAAACGCTGTAAGCCCTAAAACCCACATGCTATCATGAGTAATCTGCGCCACCGTGCTGGCTCAGCCAGGCCCAGACACGACCACCAACCCGAAGAAGAGGAGCCTTACAACATAATACCTGTCCACAACCTTCTTGCTGACCACCCTTCGCTCCGGTACCCCGAGGTCCGCGCCGCTGCCGCCGCTCTCCGCACCGTCGGAAGCCTCCGCACGCCGCCCTACGTTCAATGGCTTCCCCACATGGACCTGCTTGATTGGCTCGCACTGTTCTTCGGATTTCAAAAGGACAATGTCCGAAACCAGCGTGAACACTTGGTTCTTCATTTGGCCAACGCTCAGATGCGTTTGACGCCACCTCCGGATAACATCGACACGCTGGACGGCGGCGTTTTGAGGAAATTCCGGCGCAAATTGTTAAAGAATTACACTAACTGGTGCTCGTATTTGGGGAAGAAATCTAATATCTGGATCTCGGATCGGAACTCCGACCAACGTCGTGAACTCTTGTATGTCTCGTTGTATCTATTGATTTGGGGTGAAGCAGCGAATCTGAGGTTCATGCCAGAGTGTATTTGTTATATTTTTCACAACATGGCCATGGAATTAAACAAGATTTTAGAAGATTATATTGACGAGAACACGGGTCAGCCCGTGATGCCTTCCATATCGGGTGAGAACGCTTTTTTGAACTTTGTGGTGAAGCCCATTTACGAGACGATAAAGGCTGAAGTGGACAGTAGTGGGAACGGAACAACGCCACATAGTGCGTGGAGGAATTACGATGATCTTAATGAGTATTTTTGGAGTAAGAGGTGTTTTCAGAAGTTGAAATGGCCAATTGATATTGGGAGTAATTTTTTTGTGTTGTCGAGTCGGACTAAACACGTCGGGAAAACTGGCTTTGTGGAGAAGCGATCGTTTTGGAACTTGTTTAGGAGCTTTGACAGGTTGTGGGTGATGTTGATATTGTTTCTTCAAGCAGCGATTATTGTGGCTTGGAAGGGGAAGAATTATCCGTGGCAAGCGTTGGAGGAAAGAGAAGTGCAGGTTAGTGTTTTAACTGTGTTTATTACATGGAGTGGATTGAGATTTTTGCAGTCTTTCTTAGATATTGGAACGCAGTATAAACTTGTTTCGAGGGAGACGATGGGACTTGGTGTAAGGATGTTGTTAAAGAGTGTTGTTGCAGCTGTGTGGATTTTGGTTTTTGGAGTGTTTTATGGGCAGATTTGGGCACAGAAGAATCGGGATAATAATTGGTCTTCTCAGGCAAATAGGCGTATTTTGAATTTTCTTCAGGCGGCAGCTGTGTTTGTTTTGCCTGAGTTGCTGGCAATAGCTTTGTTTATTCTTCCTTGGGTGAGGAACTTTCTGGAAAGAACGAATTGGAAGGTCTTTTATTTGTTAACATGGTGGTTTCAAAGTAAAAGTTTTGTTGGTCGTGGATTGAGAGAAGGGCTTGTGGATAATCTCAAGTATAGTTTATTCTGGATAGTAGTGTTAGCTACTAAGTTTTCATTTAGTTACTTCCTGCAGATCAAACCCTTGATTGAGCCAACAAAATTATTATTACAACTTAAGGATGTCAAGTATGAGTGGTATCGAGCCTTCCCTGACAGCAACAGGTTGGCTGTTGGGTTATTGTGGTTGCCTGTAATTTTGATATATTTGATGGATATTCAGCTTTGGTACTCAATTTATTCGTCACTTGTGGGGGCAACAGTGGGGTTGTTTCAGCATTTGGGTGAGATTCGAAATATACAGCAGCTGAGGCTTAGATTTCAGTTCTTTGCAAGTGCTATGCAGTTTAATCTAATGCCTGAAGAGCAGCTATTGAATGTGAGGGGAACGCTGAGGAGTAAATTTAATGATGCCATTCATCGGTTGAAATTGAGATACGGCCTTGGGAGACCCTATAAGAAGCTTGAATCAAACCAGGTTGAGGCATACAAATTTGCCTTGATATGGAATGAGATAATTTCCATTTTCAGGGAAGAGGATATCATTTCTGATAGGGAGGTTGAACTGTTGGAGCTGCCACAAAATTCTTGGAATGTAAGGGTTATTCGTTGGCCTTGTTTCTTGCTGTGCAATGAGCTGCTTCTAGCTCTTAGCCAGGCTAAGGAGCTGGTGGATGCTCCTGACAAGTGGCTTTGGCATAAGATTTCTAAGAATGAATATAGGCGTTGTGTTGTGATAGAAACTTATGATAGCCTGAAGCACTTGATTCTTAATATCATTAAAGTTAACACTCAAGAGCATTCCATTATGACGGTCATGTTTCAAGAAATTGATCACTCCATTGAGATTGAGAGGTTCACTAAAACATTCAAGATGTCTATTTTGCCCAAAATTCATGCCCAGTTGATCACACTTGTTGAGCTGTTGAACAAGCCCAATAAAGACCTTAACAAGGTGGTGAATTCGCTACAGGCCCTTTATGAGATTTTTATTCGAGATTTTTTTTTGGAGAAGAGGGGCACTGACCAGCTTGTTGAGGATGGTTTGGCTCCTAGTAATCCAGCCTTGCTGTTTGAGAATGCTGTTCAGTTGCCCGACCCTGATTACGAGAGCTTCTATCGTCAGGTTAGGCGCTTATACACAATTTTAACATCTAGGGATTCAATGAATAATATTCCTGTTAATCTTGAAGCAAGGCGCAGAATAGCCTTTTTTAGCAATTCACTCTTTATGAATATGCCCCATGCTCCTCAAGTTGAGAAGATGATGTCCTTCAGTGTTCTCACCCCTTACTACAATGAAGAAGTTCTCTACAGTAAAGAGCAACTACGAACTGAGAATGAGGATGGCATATCCATCCTGTACTATCTGCAGACAATTTATCATGATGACTGGAAGAATTTCATGGAGAGGATGCGCCGAGAAGGAATGGTGAAGGATAATGAAATCTGGACAGAGAAGTTGAAAGATCTGAGGCTTTGGGCATCGTACAGAGGCCAGACACTTGCTCGCACTGTGAGGGGAATGATGTATTATTACCGGGCTCTTAAGTTGCTGGCTTTTCTTGATTCTGCATCTGAGATGGACATTAGAGAAGGGACCCGGGAACTTGGTTCAATGAGGCGAGATGCCAGTTTGGATAGTTTCGGCTCAGCAAGGTCATCTTCAGTGAAAAGTTTAAGTAGAAATGGTAGTTCAGTTAGCATGCTATTCAAGGGCCATGAGTATGGAACCGCCTTGATGAAATACACATATGTTGTTGCCTGCCAGATATATGGGCAACAAAAGGAGAAGAAAGACCCCCATGCTGAAGAAATTTTGCATCTAATGCAGAACAATGAAGCCCTTCGAGTTGCATATGTTGATGAGGTTTCCCCAGGGAGGGGTGATGAGGAGTATTATTCTGTTCTGATAAAATATGATCAGCAATTACAGAAGGAAGTTGAAATCTACAGGGTCAAATTGCCTGGTCCCTTGAAGCTTGGTGAGGGAAAACCAGAGAACCAAAACCATGCCCTTATCTTCACCAGAGGAGATGCAGTTCAGACTATTGATATGAATCAGGACAATTACTTTGAGGAGGCACTTAAAATGCGGAATTTGTTGGAAGAATACAGGCACTACCATGGTAACAGGAAACCTACCATCTTGGGCGTTAGGGAGCACATTTTTACTGGCTCAGTGTCGTCACTTGCTTGGTTTATGTCAGCTCAGGACACCAGTTTTGTCACCTTGGGTCAGCGTGTCTTGGCAAACCCTTTGAAAATCCGAATGCATTATGGCCATCCTGATGTCTTTGACAGGTTTTGGTTCTTGACACGAGGAGGCCTCAGCAAAGCTTCTAAAGTGATTAACATCAGTGAGGACATTTTTGCTGGCTTTAACTGCACATTACGAGGTGGCAGTGTTACACACCATGAATACATCCAAGTTGGCAAGGGAAGGGATGTTGGATTGAATCAGATATCCATGTTTGAAGCCAAGATTGCTAGTGGAAATGGCGAGCAAGTTCTCAGCAGAGATGTGTATAGGTTGGGTCATAGATTGGACTTTTTCCGTATGCTATCATTTTTTTACACTACTGTTGGATTCTTTTTCAACACAATGTTGGTTGTGGGGACTGTGTATGCATTTTTATGGGGCCGACTTTATCTGGCTCTTAGTGGTGTTGAAAGTTCTGCTGCAAATGACAGTGAAACCAATAAAGCACTTGGTGCCATCTTGAACCAACAGTTCATCATCCAACTTGGTTTGTTTACGGCCCTTCCGATGATTGTGGAGAACTCTCTTGAGCATGGATTTCTTCAAGCTATTTGGGATTTCCTGACTATGTTGCTTCAGCTTTCATCTGTTTTTTACGCATTCTCCATGGGAACTCGCACTCACTTTTTTGGCCGGACTGTCCTTCATGGTGGTGCAAAGTATCGAGCCACTGGACGTGGTTTTGTTGTGCAGCATAAGGGCTTTGCAGAAAATTATCGGCTTTATGCACGTAGCCACTTTATAAAGGCTATTGAGCTTGGATTGATTCTTACAGTTTATGCAGCATACAGCCCTATAGCTAAGGACACATTTATTTACATAGCCATGAGCATCTCAAGTTGGTTCATGGTTGTTTCGTGGATAATGGCCCCGTTTGTCTTCAATCCTTCTGGTTTTGATTGGTTGAAGACTGTATATGACTTTGATGAATTCATGAACTGGATTTGGTTTCATGGTGGTGTGTTTGCAAAAGCAGAAGAGAGCTGGGAACAATGGTGGTATGAGGAACAAGATCATCTGAGGACAACTGGTCTCTGGGGAAAGATACTGGAGATAATTTTAGACCTCCGCTTCTTCTTTTTTCAGTACACGCTGGTATACCAGCTAAATATTGCTGCTGGAAGTACCAGTATTTCTGTTTACTTGCTTTCTTGGATCTATGTTGTTGTGGCGTTTGGGATTTATGCAGTAATATCCTATGCCCGTGACAAATATGCCGCAGAAGAACACATCTACTACCGACTGGTTCAGTTCCTTCTTGTCATAATTGCTATACTTGTGATAATTGCCCTGATGGAATTTACAAAGTTCAAGTTTATAGATCTTTTCACAAGTCTGTTGGCTTTTATCCCTACTGGATGGGGCCTCATATTAATTGCCCAAGTATTCCGACCCTTTTTACGTTCCACAAGGGCCTGGCAGGCTGTGGTTTCTGTTGCTAGATTGTATGATATTATGTTTGGAGTGATTGTCATGACCCCTGTGGCATTTCTATCGTGGATGCCTGGATTCCAGTCTATGCAGACAAGGATACTATTCAATGAAGCATTCAGCAGAGGCCTTAGGATATTTCAGATTGTTACTGGAAAAAAAGCTAAGGGTGACAACTAAGTTGAGGTAACTTTTGAATTTCTTTTCCTTGATTTTTTCCCCTGACCTCTGGTGTCTACTTGTCTGCTTTTTCACACGATTGAGCTAACAAAATATAGCCAGTCAGTGAAATTTTGCTATTGCATTATGAAGTTGAAAGAATTCTTGTTTCCCTTTGTATTGAACGATGGATAATGAATGAATTCTGTGGTCACATGGTTTTGAGATGGAGTATATATTTATATATGTTTAAGATTTACCTTTTTGACCATGATTTCTTGATGTTAGTTGGGTATGCTTAAGCAGTTGGTTCATATTACGTATTGTGGTTCTATCTGCCACTGCTAGCAGTCTATTCTTTTAATATAGTTTTTTTTTCCCCTTACATACATGCTTGGAACTATTATTGCCGTGTGGAATTATTTTGATTTGATTGAAGATATCATTCCTTATTAACCACAAGGTCATCATTTGCACAATTACAGTTGTAGCCTATTTTTGTTGAATTGAATGTGAATTCACACAACCCAGAACTCCGAGTGCAATATCATTGGTTTCAATACTGAAGAGAAGACACATTTGATTTAGCAGATTTGTATCTTGGTAGTTGATTAATGTGCTTTCGAGAAGTTACAGAAGGTCAAAGCACCCACAAAAATTGGATGTGTCTTATTGGTTGAAGGATCTTTGATGTGCTTTGCATTTTTCTTTTTTTTGGATTTAAGAATGATCTTTGATTTATTAGAGGCAGCAGTGAGGACTGTGAGTTATACATTTCTGGAGTAGACATTTAAGAGGCAAATATTGAGATTTTTTATTTGTGGTGATTTTTATATTCGGCCTACTGAAGCTTCACACTTAGCTAAGGGTTGATGTAACTTTATGGGCTTGTTAGGTGGGAACAAAATTGGGGTTTCTGGTTTGAGAAAACTCTGACAAGTCCGAAATTTTCGATTGTGGTTATCAATCAAATAGTTTGGTAACTTGGAAAGAAAAGGAGGAGAATATGTGGACTGCCATATCTAGATTTTCTTGGCATTAGCAGGTTGCCTCACACAACTCAGTTGATCTTGCATCATTAGTATTAACTGCAGAGAGGTCATGGTTTTATCTGTCTTTCTTGGAAGTTCCTCATGTCATAATTGAAAAAAGCTTCTGTTGATTGCATAGTTGGATATTACAATAGACCTTGTATAATTCAACTTGTCACTGAAAAAATTGGATCATGTTTGCAGGTCTGAAAACCGCGTGAGGCAGCATACTATAATACGACTTGAGAGTGATAGTATCTCATTCATTGATTTGTGGAGGTTCTTGTGTTGTTTGTAAGGCGAAATTATATCTGGTTCTTTATTTCTGGTATCAACTTCCCTTGAGTTTTGTAATTAGCTGTATTTCTCATATTCTTACTGTTGTTGATTTGGGAAGCTTTGATCTTATTATGTACTCAACTTCCCCAGATTTTTCAGGGTACAGTTAATTGGTTGTGCTTATACTAATGATACCTCAGTGTTCAGTTTGTGGAGATTGCTAGAATATTTTATTATTCTTTGATTGGAAATGCAGCTATTTGTTTTTATAATCATTAAAACCATATTTATACAGTTGTGAATATATAAATAATTATTTAAATAATATATTATTATATAATTTAATAATTTTAAATTAAAGATTAGGTGGAGGCTAATCGAAGCGGAATGTATATCCATTTATCTTGTTAAAATAGGGAAAGTGTATAGAAATTATTGCACATTCACAGTACAAGAAGGTGGGTCATTTTTATCCATTAGACTTCAAGTGACTGGTAGGCCAATTGGGTATTCACACTGCGTCATTCGATTACTTATTATGCCTTGTCTCTACTACGCAAAAGCTTTTTCTTTTCCCATTGCCGACAACACAATACGTAACGTAATTATGATAGCTAATTTGACAAAAATAAATATTTGAAAAAAACTGATAATTCATAAATGAACCCACTGTAACGTAAATCTTTAAATAAACACGACGTCGTTTACGAAATATTAATTTTTATGGTATGAACTCTTTTTTTTTTTTAAATTTTTATATAAGCATTTCAACGTCCATTTTTCAGTTCAAGCTTTCAACAAAAGACTCGCCGTACAAGTAGTTGGGTAGTTAGTCGTTACCGGTGGATTCAGTTTCCGAGAGTTGCAGATGGAGAAGGCTCCACTGATAAGCGGAGAAAGTAGTGGCACTAACACTAACGGCATTCGGCGGAGAGATCACCCTTCAATCTTCACACGTCGCTCCGATGCCATCACAAGCGGTTCTAGCTACCAGAAGGCCGCGGCTCTTGTGGATCTGGTAATCTCTTCCCTTCTCATATTAAATTGCACAAGAGACTTATCATCTCATTAAATCACTGTGGCAATTCTTGTATATCAGGTTTTTTTTTTTACTGGAGAATGCTTGTTCTGATTGGTTGACGATTTTTTGTTTTTGTTTTGTAGGCTGAAGATGGCGTTGGTTTACCAGAACAACTTCTTGATCAGTCACAGTCGAGCTTCGACAAATCTGCCAAGTTCTACTTCATGTTTATTAAGTTTGATTTCATTTGGTCCCTTAATTATTTTGCTTTGATAATCTTGAATTTCTTCGAGGTTGGTTAGTTCGTTTCTTTTCTTTTTTTTTTTTTTTAATTTTAATTTTTTTAATGTAGTTCTGTTTCTCTCGGCTCCATCTTACTCGTTTTGTGATTCTTGACTTAATTGAGTTCATGCAGAAACCTTTGTGGTGCTCAAAGAGTTCTCTCACACAGTCTTGCACTGATAGAGATTACTATTATCTTGGGCAGTTGCCATATTTAACTGGTACAGAGTCACTTATTTACGAGGTAAGGTTTATGATATTCTTAGAATGGTATTTTGTCCAGTTGAATTGGAATTAAATATATGGTAAAGAAGATGTTAGGTTTTGTTTGACAATTTTGATGAAGTCAGCAGTGTGATGAAAACCAAATGGTTACACTGTTATGTTAAGGAATCTGTGAAAGTTTAAGCATAATTTATAAATCTTATTGAAAAAGAAAAAGAATCAGTAATTTAGGGCACTAAAGTGTAATATTTCACAAGCAACTAAATAATTTATCTTGATTTTTCCTTCTTGGGAAAAAAAAGGACATTGTAAATCAAGTGAAATAAATTCAAAACTTGTTGGCAAATTATAAACTCATATCGGCTTGATCAAATAGAATTAATGTTTGATCTGGAAGTCCTTTTCTTGGTGATTGATACAGCTGGTTTGTTAGGTGATACGTACTTGTTGTTAGTCACTCCGAGTTTGACTCATACTTTTTATTGTTTCTGGGGTGTGACTGATAGCTGTTATCATATTTTCAAAGTATGAACTTCACATGGGCAGAATAAAGTTTTCCGTTTTTATCATCCACCTTCAGTACTAGCTTTTATTGCATGTCCTCCTTATGGAAGTGCAAGCAATTTAGTTTTATTTTAATGAGATGGACTTGATTGAATCTATAGATACATGGATTAATGGGTATTGTGATAGTAGGTGTCCTTTTTTGGAGACGATGAAGATTTCATTTTCCAAGTGTTAAATAATGTTGCACATCATGCCAACCTTTGCATCCTAATTGATATGACATTGATTTAGAGCTATCACACCTTTTACCATATTATCACATAATATACATAACAATAATAAACTAAAATAAAACCCCTTGGGATTCAAAAGGTGGGACACAAACTTGGAATATTTAGTATTATTCTTTACAGTGTATTTGTAGTTGTAAAAAATTTTTGTTTGAAAATCTAAACTTAGTTTATAAGATTAGAAGATCTTAAATGTTCCGTACTCAAATTTCTTTGAGTGATTGTGGTTGCAAGTTGCATGATAACATTTTGATTCTGCACAGGGTGTAACTGTCATTGTGCTTGTGATTCATACTTTCTTTCCAATTTCATTCGAAGGGTCACAAATCTACTGCAAAAATCCTCTTATTCGGTTGAAGGTAAAACATCATCGATCTGTGCTTTATCTTTAATTTAATTTTTTTTTAGCTTCATAATTTAATTCTTTGAAATAGTTTATTTTTTGTAATTTTTTACATAGAAGAATAAAAATTGTTATGTAATTTAATAATTTGAAATTGTTCAACCATTTCTGCAATTTTCTTCTTAATTTGGTTTACCTAGCCTCTTATTTGGAAATGTGCATTGATCACTCAAATGTTAAATTGTCCTTAATAGGTCCTTGATATGTTGGACTTCTTCTTTTCTTTTTCTATTTCCCTCATTCTGCAGTCTAATAATACTTTATTTGACTATATGGTTTAATTTTTCAGGTCATTTGCCTGTTAATTTTGGTTGCTGATTTTCTGGTATATGTTCTCTACTTGTCTCCACTAGCATTTGACTTTCTTCCGCTTAGGATTGCACCATATATCAGAGTTGTCTTTTTCATCCTAAACATTAGGTATGGTGCAGAAGGACTCATATATACTCTTTTTATTGTGAATTCATTTATGTTCCTACAGTGTATGTGTGCATTTGTGCATGTTTGTGGGTTGATCGTGTATTTTAATAGTGATACAGAGTTGTGCATACTACGGATAGGCACCTTTTGATAGTTTTGCTAAAAACTAGGACTTGTGCAAGAAGAGGTTCTTGTGCCTTGTCATTGCCAATGAGCATGCTCAGAATTAAAACTTGAGATTGGGAATCACATCGTCGTGTCATAGTTAACACTAATTGTGGTGAACTTGCGTGTCTTAGTTTTGCTTTTGCTATCAAGTAATTTTAGAGCGTGTGATTTGCCCATTTTATAATCTCACCTTCATTTTGACTTCAGAGAATTACGAGATAGCATCTTCATTCTGGCTGGAATGCTTGGCACGTACTTGAATGTCTTGGTTTGTTTACCATCCTAACATTCTTCTTCAATCTATATAGTGGCTGCACTTGCAATTGTCTCCCAAGTTTTAAAATGTTGCTACTTTTTTAGTGTTTATGGTTAATGGAATAATATACCTCCATTATATTCTAAAACTACAGGCACTTTGGCTTTTGTTTCTGCTGTTCGCCAGTTGGGTAGCATATGTAATGTTTGAAGACACACAAGAGGGTAAAATAATATTTACTTCATATGGTTCAACATTGTACCAGATGTTTCTTTTGTTCACCACTTCCAACAACCCAGATGTTTGGATACCTGCGTACAAGTAAGTAGAAATTGGAAAGGAATTTAGTTTTATTAGAGCTAAATTTAAGTTTCTAAATTAATTAGTATATTTAGATACCTTTCATGTTGATCAATTTTACACCTGTTTAGTGTATATGCTTATTCTTTGATTCATGAGCTATTTGCATACATTGTCATCACAATTTTTTTACATGACAAATTTTTGTATCTTTTAGCTTGTTTTGATTACTCTTAACATTTTAATGTTATTTCAATACAGTTTTGTTTGGTGAAGATCACAATATAGCTGATGGTGTCATATATTAGAGTCTTAACTTTTCATCAATGGCTTTAAGAAGTTTAACATTGTTATTTACAAATTTTGGTCTCTGGTTTTCAGTTCTTTAAAGACCTCTGAGTTCTAATGGTGCATTAACAAATCTTTTATCATGTCTTGAATGCTTATATATATCAGTATTCTTTCTTTACGCTTATGTTTAGTGATGATCTCATTGTCTTATGTTAACAGTCTTGAAATTTCATCAATGTCTCTGGAAACTCTTACTTTCAATTTATCCACTATATTTTCTTTTTAAGGGCTTCGCGATGGTATTGCATATATTTTGTTCTCTACATTCTAGTGGGGGTTTACTTTGTCACCAACTTGATCCTTGCTGTTGTATATGATAGCTTCAGAGGTCAGGTACTGGTTTCTTTTATTTCTTTAACATTTAAGAGTATGGCTGAAAAATACTATAATTGCCATGTGGAATAGCATTGGTGATACTTTTCTACATGGTGCAGTATATACATGCCTCCATGTGGAATAATTTAAAATTTTTATTTTATTTTGTTCCAATATGATTGTCCACCATTAAAAGCAAACTACTCTTTTTTAGAATTTCAAAATTTTTGTTATTGTTTTTCTTTGTAAAATTTCTACAAGTTTTCTGCAAAGAGTGGTTTAAAATGCATAATATTCCAAGGCTTGTGTTAATGTTGTCCTAAAAATTTAATTTGATAGGAGTAGTCCCAATGACAAAATTAACTCTAGCTTGTCCTTAAAAGTATATGGTGAAATTTAGTAAATAATTTGCCAGATACATACAAATACTTACCAATTTTGGTTCTTGTTATAAATAGAATGCTTGGTCTCAAGCACAAGACATTTTAGTCAACTTGATTCTATTCACACGTGGAACACTATGAATTCCAAATAAGTTAATAGAAAGGACCCAACAAGTGTATTAGATTCTAGAAAATTTAGAATTGCTAGGATGGACTAATAATTTGGGATATATGGAGTATCCTCCTAAAATTTTAATAAAATTTTTCTTGGATTTTAGAAACCGTGCAGATGGATATGCTAACTATCTTTCACTCCTCATTTAAAATTTTTGTTGTAGCTTGCGAAACAAGTTTCTGAGATGGATCACATGAGGAAAAGAATATTGGCAAAGGCATTTTATCTCATTGATAAGGATGTAAGTATTAACCATCTATCTCTTTAATTCTCGTAGCACACTTTGAAACTACTTTATTCCCAACCTTTTTTATCATACACAACAAATGGAAGCTACTTATCCGTTCATTTTTGTCCTGCAAATTTTCTTCACTCTAGATGAAGTTATAGAGAAATCATTATTACTTAGAATTTAATGGTGGAGATGTTACTAGTTTTAGCTGATTAGTTGTAGTAACGTACCAATATTTGGATTGTTCTAGAAAAATAAAAAAAGTAAAGCAGGAATGATGTTGCTCATGGAGTGCTTTGATTCTCTATTGATTTGAGGTAAACACTAATCAGAAGATCATTAATACTGATAGAAAGCTAAATTATTACTGACAAAGTAGCCTCTTGCCTGTTTATTATAGCAGTTTTTTTTTTTTTTTTATTGGGGGTGGGAAGAACCAATTGTCAATTTTCGAACTTCTGAGTTAGTTATGGTAGATTGTGAGAGTTTGATTTTGAAAAGCCTATGAGTTGAAAAGAAAGCAGCTCTTCATGTCAGTCTTTGACATGAATTGTAACGTGACTGATCAAATTATCCAGGTTGAAAAAGAAAGACCCATCTGGTCAAAATTATCCTATGTTTCTGTTGTGTATTATTTAATATATTGATGGGATCAAGATATGAATTTGGGATATATAGTAACGGCTATCTAATTCCAACCAGAGTTTATTTAACTTAGCCTTGTCATTGAGCATTTTCTTCTGTTTTTGTTTTGTAATTGCAGCTGACTTTGTAGTTTAACATATTCAAGAGGATTTTTGAAGCTCATCTGATTACTTAACTTTACCTATGATCTGTGTTATGTAGAGAGAATTTGTCTTTTTCAGTTTTATAGATAAGATTACCACCATAACCGTTGTTACATGTAGTGATATTGTGTATTTTCCCTATATCTAAATGTAGTAGCAATGGTTTTGTTGATGCCTCGCTCTATTATCTATTTTGTTGCCTGTTATGTAAGGGCCTTTTTCCTATGTTGAACAGAGTGTTGGATCTCTCAACAAAGATCAATGTATACAACTGTTTGAAGAGCTTAATAAATACAGGTATTACTTGTACCACTTTTTCAAATGTGTTTTGCAGTGAATATGCCTATACATCTAGCATTGCAGTTTCTTCTAATCCAGAAGATGCTTTTCTTTTTCTATTTGAAAATACCAATGAATTAAATTTCATTGTTTGTTGAATATCATATTGCATTTGGGAGGGGAAAAGTTGTGTTCTTTTGAGATGCTCTATTTTGGTGGTTTTTGGGTCTTATAAATAGAACTGAATAAAAAGAATATACAAGGAAGGTAAGGATGAAAGCTTGGAGTTTCTTTGGAAAAGAGTTTGTGATCTTGCTTCTTTGAGTGGGCATTAGTTACTATGGAAAAGAGAAAATTCTGAATTGGGTTTCCTGATTCTCCCAATCTCAATATCCTAATTTTTCAGAGATATAGTTTCCTGTTCTTGGCTAAAATATTTTGTAGATAAAGTAAATAACAATTGTGTCAATATTCTAGGAGATATTGTAGTTCCCTAAATTAGAGCTTTTCTTCCTATAAGAATAAGTTGATTCTCATGTAATTGTGTGTGATAAAATTTGATTTCTTCCCTATTATCTTTGTCTATCAGGTTATATTTACAACACAATTTGAAGGTTTTTTCTTATATATTCAAAGGGAGTGGGTGGCAGTTGTCTTAATTTTCAAAATCTTTTGTGCTCTTTAAATTTACTAAGCAATATGAAGGGATTTCATTTTTCTTTAGTCAAAAGGATTGGATAGTAGTCGTGTCTTAATTTTCAAAGTTTTTCTGCTTTTTGAGGGAATTTTTATTGTGAAGTTCTTGAGCTCATTTTAATTTTTTCTTTTACAGTGAACTTCCGGTTCACCCCTTTTATGTGGTATTCTTATTTTTATAAAAATTTTGGGTCTTACTACAAAAAGGAAAGTGGGCTTCCATTATCTCAGATCTTGTAATTAACTTGTTCTATTAACTGTGCCATCAACTTGGCTCTTGTGAATATTATATCTTGCCTTTGTTCATCTTTTGTAGGACTTTGCCAAAAATATCACAAGAAGAATTTCAGTTCATATTTCAGGAGCTGGATGACACCCATGATTTCAGGGTATATTGTCCTCTACACTCAGTCTAATTTATTGTTATATGAAATCCTTTTAGACCTGCATACACAATATAACTTTTTCCACCCAAATCATAATTTAGAAATTCCTAGCCTTTTGTTTGGTGGTTCTTTGAATGTGTACACTGTTGTTTCATGTTCTGATCACATATATTAATAACGGCATCTATGTATAGCAATTGTAGTTATATTATTGTTTATTGATTTTGAGTCCTATTTAGTCCATTTGATGAACTTGATCATTTTTGTTTGTAGATCAACTTGGATGAATTCTATGACCTTTGCAAGGCCATTGCTCTAAGATTCCAAAAGGAGGATGTTGTGAGTCCAAACTCAAATCTTTTTTGTTTTGAATGATAGAATTTTTAGAATTGATGTATGATAATTTACATCTGGTTGCAGCCATCCTGTTTTGAAAGATTTCCATTAGTTTACCGTTCACCATTCTCTGAAAACTTGAAAGCTTTCATACGGAGTCCCAAATTTGGGTACATAGTATCCTTCATTCTCATAGTGAATCTCGTTGCCGTTATTGTTGAAACAACGGTATGCCCTGAACTTACAGAACGTATTGAACATTTTTATTTTACAATTTAAGTTCTGTGCCTGTACTGATACTTCTAGTAGTGTATGTTGTTTAATGCAAGCATTTGCTAATCAATGTTGTGAGTTGTGCGGTTGATATTCGTAGTGAAGTTCACAAATCGTGGTATAAATTTAGCTGCTGTATTTTTTTCGAATAAACAAAGTGAAAAAGTGATAATTGTTTGCTAATGATGAGTGGTTTCTAGTTACTAATCAGCATACCATTTTCTACAAAATACACAACTGGGAAAGGTTAGCTGACCTCTTTGGAGAGTAGAAAACAAATTAAGATACAGGGTATGCATTGAGTATCTATCAAGTAGGAAAGTCTAATAAGTAAAATATTGTTTTTTGGAGGAGTATTATTTTTTTTCAAAAGGGGCTAAATCAATTTGCTGATGGAGTCACCTCCATTATTAATCCTGCAGTCTTCTGGACATCTTTCCTACTTTCTCAGCTTTTGAATGTTTTGTTGTGGCATTCTGTTGATGTCCTCCAAGAATTAAGTCTGTAAATAAGGTCACAGTTATATACTTATATGTTTAAACATTATTATTTGATATTTTTGTTAGTTGATCTAGGAAAAGATACTAGTTGCAACTCCTTGTCCAGAATTATGTTAAAGAGCTGTAATCTGATAAGAATTGCTATAGGTGCTTTTTTAATTATTGTTGTTATTGAGTTTACAACTGATGCCTCAGTCGCTTGACCTCGTACCTTAGATCCAATTTCTGCTTTTTCTGATGTCTTGAAGAACATGGTCCAATTTAAGTGGGCTACATCTAAGAGCTGGAACAACAATTAAAATACATAAATGAAAGCCTTGGAACACGCGAGAGACTTTTTGAGCCATACTCTGGGCTCTAACATACTTATAAAAGGAAAGGCAATTCATTCAGCTGATTTGTGGAGAAAAACCCTAAACTTAGGTAGAAGTAGCTCATGCGCTTATTTAAGATTTGGAAATTCAAATAACAAAATATTGCATATTTGGTGCTACTTTTGTTGAAACACATTTATGTGCTAGATTGTTCTCTCATTCACTTTCTTGATCTGATCCTTGAATACTCTATTGCATAATCTGCTTTAAACCATATTATGTGTTTTATAAACTGCTTTGCCAGTTCATGATTTCGTCAGTTTAGTTGGGATAAATTGGTTCCTGGTGGCTCTATTGAAAGTCTATATTTATTCTTGCTTATGTAATTTGATGTGTAATGTTTTGCAGCTTGATATAGAAAACAGTTCTGGACAGAAAGTGTGGCAAGAGGTGGAATTTGTCTTTGGTAAGTTGATTGCCAAGGCATTATTTTTAACAATTCATATCTTCTGTCATGTATACATGTGAATGGGTCCTGACTAGTAACTTGAGGATATATAAAGATGCCTTTTGTTGAGCAGATAAGTCCATGCAATTTTAGAATTGCTAAGCATCTAAGGAAACCTATTATTTAGCTATACAAACGTTTTTCCATGAAAGTGTTTACAGTGCCAGATTCTGGCAGCAACTGAATGGGTGGAGGAAATGTGACATCACTTTGGATGACCATGTGCATTTATATTCCTGTATTACACTTGAGATGCTCATTAAGTGGTGTTGTCACACTTTAAGCTTCACCACTGTCTTTGGAGCTCATGGATTACTTATTGTTCAACAGGGTGGATATATGTACTGGAAATGGCTCTGAAAGTTTATTCATTTGGATTTGAGAATTACTGGAGTGATGGTCAAAATCGCTTTGATTTTCTGATAACATGGATAATAGGTAACTACATTGGACAATCTCTTCCTCACTATCTATGATATATTTACCTTAAATGTAGTTGAATTACTGAACATGGTTTCTTTGTTGTATTACCGATGATATATGTTGATGATTGTAGTTCTACCATTCCAATAATTCTTTGTCATATATTGTCTTTTTAAATTTTTATGTTGAAAACAGTAATCTGTCAAATTTTTTAACTTTTCTATATCGTTGAATCATCGTTATTTATTATTTTAAGAAAAGGGGTGTCTGAAAGAGGTCATAATTGCAAGTGCAAGCCTTCAATTTCTTCCATCAACTCTTGTAGATATTAACTCTTTGCAAATTGTTGTCAATAACCTAAAGATTTTAAATACTCTAAAACAAATCATCAAGATAAATATTCTAACACATTGATGTTACCTTTTTAAGTTAGAGTCTGACACATATATTACAATAACATGAAAGGAGTAATCTATGCATTAGAAATGGAGAAAGTTCATGCTGTTAAGGTGTTTAAGGTTCTGAGAATGTAGAATATCACATAATTATTGTGTGATGTCCTTACTTTTGTTATAAATGTTGCATTGCTTATAATCTTTTGATATATTGGAGAAAATTCTTTATTCCTGAAACTACTAAAATTTTGTGTGTTGTTTAGCTGAGATTATAGTTATTAGTATTGTACAATGCATAATATGTATCGTACTGTGTATTGTATAATACAATATGATATAGGTGAAAAACAATATAAATTTTAAGATAGATAAAAAATTGATACGATATGATATATATTATCAATACGAATTTATACATCTTTTTGGAGAAGTGATAAAGTGTTATCTAAGAATTTTTAGGGTGTTTATGATATTTTTCAAGATGATAATGTGATAATTGATTTTTTTATTATTTTTTATTATCTTAAAAAAGACATATCTTACAATACAATCTATGATACGAAAAATTAGGTTTTTGATACACGATACGATACTTAATTCGGCTACTATAACTGAGACGCATTATAACAATATACTCAATAAAGAATCGTATCATGTTAATATTGAAGAAATGGGAAATGAGGAACTCACATGATGGATGTTCTTGCGCTATTTGGGAAGGAGGATTATATATGTGATTCTCATCTAACCTTATTTTGTTTTTAAAAGTGCCTATATTTTCTGACAAACCGTCATTTTGTATTTCTGACATTCTTTAGGAGAACGTGGAATTGAAGTTGTGTCAACCAATGCAAATTTCAGTTAAAAACCACTACCCTTGTAGTTTCATGATTATACTTAAATGTAAATGCGTTAAACATACTTCATTGAAAAATCAGGATTTTTATAGAAAACTGAAAATACAACAGTATTTTATGCATGTAATATGTTCTTTTCAAATATTCATTTACTGTAACTTGTTGGTTGTTGCTACAGAAGTTATAAAAAGAATAAACCATGGACATTCTAGTTTGTGTTTGAAATCTCATTATATTGCTTTAACATATAATTATTGTGTTTGCAGTTATTGGGGAAACTGTAACTTTTGTGTCCCCTAATGGTCTCACCTTTCTTTCGAACGGAGAATGGTAAGAGCAGAATCATTTCAAATGCGATTCATAGTGTAAATTGTATTTATATTTTGGCATTATAATGGTCCTTCTAAGCATTAGGGTGCTTCAAGAAACCTCTTTCCTTTATTTAACCATTCAAGGATTCCAAATATGAAATAGTTTGTAATTTGAAATAACTGCAGTATTCTTATTGTGACTTACTTAAATATATTAATTAACTAATATTGATAATTTTCTAACGAAGTGTATTTTATCAGGGTAAAATGCTTATAGGTGATTAAATTATGTTTCTTCTCATTTCTTTGCAGTTCAATACTTATCTCCATTTGTTTCTCCAACTTTTTCTAACAGGATCCGCTACCTGCTTCTTGCAAGAATGCTAAGACTGATTAGGATCCTATTGCATGTCCAACGTTACCGAGCTTTTGTTGCCACATTCTTAACCCTCATACCAAGTTTAATGCCTTATCTTGGGATCATATTTTGTGTCTTATGTATCTATTGCTCTCTTGGTGTACAGGTATACTTTGCTTTTGACATAGAGGATGCTTTTGTTACTTGTATTACTTGTTTTTCAAAATGCTTTTCAGTATAAAGGAAGATTTAAATACATGAGATAATCTTGGCATATTTCTACCTCTTTTTTCTTCACTTTGGTTAATAAAATAAAAAAGGAAAAAATGAAACTCTAATAATGTGGCTAAAGTTTTCTTCCACCACCATCTTGTGTTTTTCCTTCCATTATAATTTTTTGAGTGGAAACCTTAAAATACTTTGAAATATAGATATCTTCCACCTTAAAATGCTTAAAAATATAGATGTTGAGTTATGTTGCATGCTTGATACACATACTGGCAAAGATCAGTGCATTGTATCTCTTTTTACTTGAATTTTAAGACCTTTGGGTTAATATATTTTGGATAATAGGGAATATATTTAGCATATTTTACTTCCAAAAGTACAATAATGATATATTTTGAATTTTCTAGATTTATTTAGTATAATGATTTAAAATAAGTAAGTTCATTTAAGGGAAAGAAGAGGTCATATATTGTTTTTTTTTGGTAAGTATATTGTGTTTTACTACAATATTATATGGTTGGTATGATGTTCTGAAATAGTTAATTATTTTTCTATCCTCTCTAGTTTTTGTTGGTGGTTTTTTAATGTTTTTTGTATTAGATATATGAAATATCTTTGAGATTTGACACCTCAAGTATTATTTTTGTCAATTTTTTGGACTTCTGTTCATATATAACTGTTAAAATTTTTATACATTGATTTTATAGATCTTTGGCGGGATTGTTAATGTGGGGAACGCAAAGTTAGAAGAGACCGATCTTGCTAGCGATGAGTATCCTTATTAGATGATAGATAATCTTATATTTATTATATATATCTACTTCTTACATTACATCGTCAGGTGGTTTTTTCTTCTTACACATCACTAAAGTACATGTGCAAAATCCTGATACGTTGTTAAGCAGCTAAAAATTATTAAAATCTTGCCTTCCTTTTGTTAAGTTATTGCCCTTTTGTTCTGTTATTTTTCTCAAAAGGCTGTGATGTGAGTTCCTTAAATCACTTTTCTTGAAAATTTCAGCTATTTCCTTTTTAATTTTAATGACTATCCTAATGGAATGGTGACTCTTTTCAATTTGCTGGTTATGGGTAACTGGCAAGCTTGGATGCAGGTAAAACTTCTTTTTCAATTTTTATTGAAATGATAGATTTCTAGATTAAGAAATAAAGTCACTGTTTATTATACATTTTCATTCTCTTCTGCCGCACTCATAGCAACTGAACATTTCTATGTATTCAGTAAATAGGGCAAGTATTGAGCCATGTTGGGAACTCTTAAAACCAAAACTAAAACCTTTTATTTAATAGGGAACTACAAAGATTATATTGAAAATTTGAAAGAATAAAGGGGTTCTTACAACCAAACCCAATCTATTGGATGGCAATTTGGGGAACTAATCCTTCTATGCTGCCACTCTGACTTGCTCTCAATTAGAGAATCGTTTACATAGGATGCCTGCTTATTTAGGCTTAGATGCATTTTCAGGCTGGTAACTTCCAGCCACTGTTTGGATATTATTTGACTGCAAAATTTGTCTCTTGGGCTCCCACACAAGTTATAGATACAGTAATTGACAGCCAGATGATATTGATAAAATACTGAGAGACATCATGAGATCTGATTTGAGAACCCATTCAAAAGATTGTACCCACAAGGTACATTCAAAAGATTTCAGACAGAACATTGAAGTCATTTTCACCTATTTTTCCTTTATTCGGTGCTCAAAGTTATGCTTATGATTGAAGGCACTAATTATACTGGTTTACCATTTCAGAGCTACGCAGAATTGACAGGAACTTCTTGGACCCTTGTTTATTTTATCAGCTTCTACCTAATAACTGTTTTATTGCTCTTGAATTTGGTAAGCTCTGTTTAATGCTTCTCTACTATTTATTGTGTTTTTTCTGTTGCAAAAAAACGATTGCTTCAGAAATGCAAATTCTTTCTTCAAAGAGTTTAAAGATTAAATTTTGTTTTTGATATTTGGGTTACTTTAATTTCGAAGTTGCTATAAAATATAAAGCAAGAGAGAAGGAAGCAAGAGAGAAGGAATCAAGCTATTATAAAAGAACTATTCTCACTTTTGCTTCCTATTTTAATCTCAGGTTGTAGCTTTTATCTTGGAGGCATTCTTTGCTGAAATGGATCTTGAGACTTCTAAAACATGTGAAGGAGATGACAAGGTTGGTAGCTGGTGAAATCATTTTCTGAAATAAAAGTGAAATGGTTGAATGCAATGCCTATTTATGAAAGAGCTATATGATGTTAGTGTGTTTGTTATTTACATCTCTCACTTATTGAACATCATGCTTGCTATATCATCAAATGTTTTACATGTCTCACCTCTTGATATTCAATGCTCTAAACTAATGATGATGGTCATCTTCTACATTTTGATCTAGGATGAAAGAATCAAGGACCAACGTGGATATGTTGTAGGGTATGTATGCTACCTATTGGCTAATTGACACTTATTTCCATCAATAAAAATACTTGTATACACTTTTGAGTATATAATTGGGTTCATAGATGATGTGTCATTATGTGATTTGATGATTTTGAAACAAAGATAAAATAATATCGAATCATATAATGACATATCATTTTTGTGCCCAATTGTGTACTAAAAAATGTGTACATATAAGATTGCTCTATTTCCATATGCTAAGGCTACGTATTGTTTGGTTTGGTACAGTGCCAAAACTCGAAGTCAGAGAGTTGATAGGCTTCTCCATCACATGCTGAGTGCAGAGCTACATGATTCTGGCGATGCCTAGTTTGACTTCAGTTCACATTCTGGTGTGTGAAAATTGAAATAAATCTTGCTGTTTCTTTTCCAAGTTCAATTTTCATTGCCAACAATTTTGTGTTATTTACATTTTATTTATTTATATTTCTTTTGCCTACCATTATTGCACTCCTTAATCAGTCTTCAGTCCAAGTTCATGGTATAACTTCATAGATAAAAGAAGATACTAGTTCAAATTCAGTGGTAAAGATTGTCAGGTATTGCTAATTTGCCCATTGCTTATCTGGTAAAATGAAACCAAATCCATTAATCATATGTGAATTTGCTTGGTTTAAAGTTCAAATGTTATTTTTTAGATTTGTATTATTGGACTGAAACATGTGCTGTTTGTTCAGAACAAGCATCTCTTTTGATTCTGCATTCTCATTTGTTGCATATTAAGCTATTTATTTTAAATAACTTTTGACACATAATTTATATACATAGATACTATGTCATGATATGAATAAATGATTATAAATTAAAAATAAAACAACACTCAATCATAAGATGATATATTATTTATATATTTAAATTATATATAAAAAATATGTATACATATTATTATTTATTTTAAAATATATTAAATATACTATGTTGTGTGGTATTCGTACAAAAAGTGAAGTTTGTCTTAGAAAGCTTGGAAATCGAACGAATGATGGATAGTGGGATCTACCTTTTTTAAGAAAATTGGCGCACTACTTTGTGAAGTAGAATGGTGTTCACCCAAGGTGGTAATAAATTTATGTTTTTGGAGGTGGTATCCAATGACCCACATTTTAGCTCCTTTTGATTTTTTTTTTTAATTTTTATTTTAAATGTCACTCACTTAATTTCCACGTGACAACATTTGATATCGAGGCTCTTTAATAACCTATTTTTCAATGTAGGAAACCAAATCATAAGTAAAACAAAATTTCATTTGTTATTGGAGGTAGAATTTGTGTACATGTTTTCGAATATATAATTGGAAATATAAACTATGTGGTATTATATAATTAAATGTTATTTTATTTTTAATTTAAAATTATTCAATTATATAATAATATATCATTTATGTATTCAAATCTCTTGTTTGAATAAATCTTTGCATTTGGGTGATTATTTATGATGTAAACTATTATCAGATGGGCCTTTCCTACATAAATATATCAAGATATGAAGAGATTGGAATCTACTTTGAAGTAGGAGTTGAATTCTTCCTTGAAATTTGGTTGTTTATAGATAATGGGAGTAGAACAATTTATAGGCACTAACCTCTATCCATTTATGACTTTATTTTTATACTAAACACCAAGAAAGAACCAGTGCCACCCATTCTAGAACCAGAGAGGGACTTACATGGGCTTTAATTACACCTCCTCTTATTAACTATATAGCAGCACTAGTAGTTTGCCATCACCTTTCATCAGATTTTGTGGAAGCTTAAATATTTAGGAAATATACAAAAACATCCACAAGAATTTGTTCTGTGCATTGATACCACCAAGTGTTGAAAATTAGTACTATTGATTGGATAAATGACCTATTGAAATATAGGATTGGGCATGTAAATAAGTTGATAACTGATGAATATAATGGTCCTCGTCAACCTGTCTTCAATTAATGTTGAATTTGTTAATAATACCATACATTTATGTTGAGAGCAATGATATATGTACATATTTTGAATATATAAATAGGTACATATTTATATATATTATTATGTAATTAAATGTTATTTTATCTTTAATTCAAAATCATTTAATTATATAATAATACATATAAATGTGTACCCATTTATGTACTTAAAGTGGATACGCATAATTTTATTGTTATGTTGATGACTAATAAATGTGCATATTAGTGTGAAATAATACTATGTGTACACATTTTTATGTATAATTTAGGTACATAAATGATATATCATAATATAATTAGATTTTCTTTTATTTTTAATTCAAAATCATCTAAGCAGATGATAAGACATCATCTACATACTTAAATTATATATTAAAAGAATGTATGTATAATTTTATTGATTAATGTTACCCCAACATTGATAATCAAGGTGATTGAGACCAGTTTAATGCATGTCACAATTTTGAAATTAACAAAGTGCGATGCAAGTTGTATCTAAGATCGAATATTTAATTAGGTATTTAGATGATATATTATACTGATATTAAGTATTATTCTAAACTCAAAATTACTCATAATTTAAGTACTTAATTAGATACATATAATACTATAGTTAACGAATATATTCGATATCCCTAACTCTCGCATGATTTAGTTATAGATTTTCAGGGATGATTCTGTATGTGTTCCAAATCTCAGGATGCGGTTGTAATCTTCTGAAACCTCAGGAGAGATGTCTGTTATATTAATATTAACCGTGTCAACCCCTAATTGGCCCTACCACATCCTCTCTTCGTCCTTATTTAAAGCCTCACCGTCGTCAAAGAAGAAGACATAGATTGAGAGAGATGAAGAACATGAAAGGAGATGTAGTGCTGAATCTACCCGCTGAAACAGCGTGGGAGATGTTTAGAGATAATCAAATCATAAGCAAAATCAACCCTGACATGCTTGCTCATGCTGAATATATACAAGGAGATGGCAGCCCCGGAAGCCTCAGGCTTTTCAAGCTTGGCCCTGGTATTTCTGCCCCCCTCTCTTTCTCTCTCGATGTATTAATTTTTCATTTAAACATGGCATGCAAACTTGTGATAATATTTGCAGCTGTGCAGAGCTACGTGAAAGAATCAACCCAGAAAATAGAGAAGGTGGAGATTGGAAGATCAGTGACATATCGTGTAGTAGAAGGGGAGTTGAAGAGTATGTACGACCCATACAGGGTAACTTTCTCCTTCACTCCAGTGGCAGGAAAGGAAAAGGAGATGTGTAAAGCTGAATGGAAAGTTGAATTTGAGCCAGTGGCACCAGCAACACCTCCACCAGACAAAGCTAGGGAAGCCGCCCTTGGATTTCTCAAGTCCTTCGACAAGTTTCAGCTAAGCCTAAGCTACTAATTAATTAACCTATGCTTCCTGCAGTAATGGTGTGTAAAATATTAAGTTAAGCAGTAAGTGTGTGCATGTTTGTATCAACGTGTCGCCATAAAAACTCTACTAGCTCTCCCTCGGTATGAATACGCAGCTACGTGTTGTATTCCCGTATGTATTGATGTATGTTACGGTGTGTTTGCTCGCTATAATAACTAGAATTCCTCTTGGTGGTGTCGATTATTATTATACAATAACAATAATGTGTTAGTATATTGGATTATACAACTAGATACATAGATAATCTATTATTATATAATTAAATATTAATTTATTTTTAATTTAAAATTATTCAATCATATAATAACACATTAATTATATACTTAAAAATATATATACATTTCATTACTCAATAAAACTATACGTAATCATTTTAAGTACACAAAATGAATACACATACGATATTTATCATCATGCGATTAAATAATTTTAAATTAAAAATGAAATAACATCTTTCAAATATGTGATAACACAAAAATATGTATCTATTTGAATACTTAAAATAAGTACACATAATATTACTCATTATTGATTATACAATGACACTTTATTATTGTTTCTACTTGTATAACAGACAATTCTCTCACCAATTTTCCTTGTGAACTTTTATAAAACAATAAAATTATATATATACAATTTTAAATATACGGATAGTATATCATCATATGATTATCTGATTTTAAATTAATGATAAAATAATATATACTCATATAATGACATATTATCCAAGTATCCAAGTATACATATAAAATTATGTACATAATATTAACCTATAGTTTCAAAGAAAAATAAATACAGTGAGACCCTCACAGGCCATGAAATTCGTCAGTTAGATCAATGCCCTGTATTATAAATCATTCTCTTCAATACAGTGACAGTTCCAGCTGCACAAAATGTATATCGACTACATGGTACAGTACAACTACATGAACAAATATCATCCTATAGTATTTACAGATCGAAACCATCTTAAAATGGTTCTATTGAGGGACCAAAATCCCCCATATCCCCAGCTTCAGAAATACACATGTATATCAACAGAAACAGCCATACATCAAGTTGAAAGCACTAAATTACGAAGACAAATAAGATTTCATAATGTTTGCAAGAAACCCATATGAATATTCATATTACTAAACTTGTCAAAAAGCAACTAGTCCAGTAGAAGACTCATCCATCCTGAGTCATTCTACCATACAATATCGACATCATCTAAATAAAAAGCTGCGCAAGATAATGTAATATATACTAGGGTGAAAGTTCCACATCTTCAACCAATTTTGCCAAAATTGCATCAACTTAAATGTACCTGAAAGGCATAGGCTTAATGTCAACTAAATCGCATCCCCTTGCAACCCAATATATCTTTAGATCAACTGTCCAGTACGCTGTCAGCTTATCTATTATGGTCTATTGACTGAAGTCCGAAACTGTTCACAATTTGTGCATCCGATTTTGGTGAAGTTAGTAATAAGAATATTCATCATCTGACCTACTTTGGTTTTAAAGTGGCTTGAGCTACCCTTCTCAATTTTACCACCTTCTATGACTCCGTCTTTGACCACCACAGTTCCTACAATAGCTCCTTCCATATAAGCTTTACAAGCTACCAGAATATCATGAGCATGATTGCGAAAATGATGAGTGACCAAATCCTCAAAGTGCTGCCAAAAAACCCAATAGGTTAGATCACAGTATTCAAACTCCAGATAAATCAAATCAGACAGGTCTCATTCAATAACTGCAAACTCATACATACAAATACACCACCACATTTCAGCACAATGAATAATCAAATATCATTCCATTGGTTTAAACAATTCAAGAACGAATAATTATGAAATTCATCTATGCCACCTAAAAAAAATCTGTATGTGTATGGCACAAACAATTAATGGGAATAGATAATGTCCAAAACCATGCAAATGCAGGTGCACAGTCTTTCTGCGATACTTGAATCATTTATATTTTATATTACAGCTGACAAACAATAAATGTGAAGCCTAGTAAAAATAATGCCACCACAATTAAATCTCCCCGAACAGAGCCTAATCTAAACCATAAAGAATGTACTGAAAGGAACTTGACAGATAAATCCTCCAAGAAAGGTAAACAGAGTAAATTTAAGACACAAATCCCAGCTGACATCCTACCTGCGGTGGTCTTCTTAGCGTGTACAACATTGTCTTCAAGGATAAAATAAATGTTTCCTCATTGTAAGCTCTGGACTTCCTTTCGCCCTCTACTCCAACATATGATTTTTCATACCCAGGTTCATTAAAAAATGGCTGTGCATTCAGAATCAGAGCTTGTATGGAGACCAGAACCTGTAGCATGGTTGAGTTTTCTTTACTCCACATCTCGGTTGATTTACCAGTCCAGGTACCCAAAAGACTAAGGCATACTTTTCCACATTCATATAGATTAGGATTCAATCGAAGGCCACCTGAATAGTAATAAACCATCTGGAAAAATAGAACTCACATTTACTTTGTACACTAAGGAATGTCTGTTGAAAATGACAATAACAGAAGATACATACCGGTGGTTCATTTGGATAACTAGGGGGGAAAAGACAATCAAAGACAAAAAGGCCATCATGATATGGTGTGCCAGAAGGTCCTACCATGAGAGCCCTTAAAAGTTCCATCCTTGATTCATAAACTCTAACGAAAATTGTATCTGTCAAAGCAAAACAAAGAGAAAAATAAATCAACCAAGCTACTGTATGGAGAAAAGCTCCCTTTTTTAACTCTAAAAGAAGAAGCTAGTCAATACAATACTATTTGTGCATTAACATGCATAACATCAATAAGAAAGATTATTTGGCGAAAAATGATTATGTTTCATTATGCCCTCAACTACAATAAGCCAATTCAGATAACCTTGACCAACAAGAGATGGTTAGACATCAGAATATTGCATAAACAAGCATATATAAACTCACCAGGTAAGTTCTTCTCCAGAATTTTCCATTCATCCTGGATTTTCTTTGCCCAATTTTTTGGTGGCTATCAAGAGAGAGAGAGCAGATGCCATTTAATACATATATTAGACAAACAAAGAGAAAGAAAGAGATGCCAATTTATCTTTAAATTTAGCTCACCTGCTGATCCCCCAAAAAGCCCATGCGGCTGTAGTGATGGTCGGAAAAATCAACCACTGTGTCAAATTGCTTAAAATGTAATTTTGGCATATGTCCACTTTCTTCCTTCTCATTAGAACTTACCTCTTCTGGGTCTGTTGAACTGCTAGAAGAAGCCAGCTTACTCTTGTTTTCATCAAGGTCAGAAATAGTTGTCTTCATTTTGCTTTCAGTCGAGTCAAGAATAGTTGAATTCCTCTTGCTCTCAGAAAGGTCTGGAACAGATGAAAGAGTAGTGGCAGATGGTTTTATACGTTCAGATGGAGCAAGGTCTTTCAACCAAGGAAGTGCGGCCTCTACCCCAGGAGGAAGATCGACATTATCAAATTGGGATAGCATGGTTATATAATCATCTTCATCTTCATATAAGAAATCATCATTGTCATCATAATCGGAAATGTCATCACCATATACATCGAAGTCATCATCATTATCATTACATGACTGCTCATAATTAAAACTATTTAGATTGTTTGAATTGATTGGTCCAGAAGTGGAAGTCTTCCCAGGATCACTGGTTGATGCATCCTGGAGAAACAACAAAGTACCAAATCAAACAATGGTTGACATTGAGCAAAAGAAATATAGCCACATACCTTATCTTGGTATTGCCATTTCTCATCAGAACATATTTTTGTTTTTCCCTTGCTATCGATCTCAACTTTCCCATTACCTATCAAAACTTCAAGTAAATCTTCATCTCTTCCGAATTCCACATCACACATATCAACCTAACAAATAGATTGCTTTCTCATCAATCAGAAACACGGACAAACATTAAAATGAAAGCACAATCCCAGTGAAATATTCTAAACAGTGAGACTAACACTAAGCTAGAAGCCTACACGACCATATTTGTAAAAGTTATAATCATTTGATAATAAAATACAAATGGTTACATAAACCAAAGGTAACAACAAATAATCAAAGCTGACCAGTTTTATATTATAACCTTATAATAAGTACCGATTACCAAATTAATTTTTGCCTCAACAAACAGGTAAATGACGGAATTGAAAAATTTATTATGCATTCACGTCTTTATCCAATAAAGAGTTCCAATAACGAACATCAAAACAATGGAACACGCTTTTTGAGAAAACTTTATTACCACACTATTGTTCAGTACTATTTTCATACTTTCTCTTAAAGAACAATCTTCGTCTCCGCAACCAATCAAAACACAGAAAACAGACAACTGTCAATTCGTGTGCATAACTAGTACAGGGCATAAAAAACAAACTAACAAAGCTTGATCAAACTCATAAGAAAAAAAAAATAACAATCGGTTGACTTGCACGATCATCAAAATCGACCACATTAGTTTAAACTTCATCGATCACTTCATAATTCAAATTACTCTCAACTCGACCCAACAAAATTAAACACAAGAACTAAAAATTAATATTTTTGAAAGTAAAAATAAGAAAATAAAAATGATCAAAGTTACCTCGTTTTGGTTTAGTTCCTTGGAGATCGAAGTTTGCTCTAGTTCAAGATCCATGAAATTCTAACGAGACGAATTCAAACATACACACAAACAGACAAACAAAAATTAAGATAGAGCATGAAAACTAAAAGGTTAAGATTGATAAAAAAGAAATCGGAAATATTGATCGACACCCGAAATATCCCGAATTATACCTCCGATTCTTCGTGATAGTGAGACTGTGTGCGCGAAAGGCTGGAAACTGAATTCGCGCCTTGTTATGTAAGCCTCTCTCTCTCTCTCTCTCTCTCTCTCTCTCTCTCGTACGCAATAAGGCAAGGACTGATAATGATCTTCTGCAATCAGTTTCAGTCGTGTCTGCTTATATAGGAAAGGAATACTTGTTAGGATGACGTGGAAGAGTATTAGGTTAAGCGTGTAGGAGTTTAGAGTGAGGTGAAATGTGGAGTAGTGCCAAGCGGATTTGCTAGTTTCGGTTCCAGTGCATAGGATGGGCAGACCGAAGGCCTTTTAAAAGTCTTTGTCAAAGCTTTGGCTTTTTGGGGTTTTTCTTATAATTAAAATCGAGAGGGTGAAGTGGATGACACATCTATGGCCGTTCATCTTGGACTCTTTTGTTGGTCAATTTGAATAGAAGGAGGGGTGTGTACGAGCCCAATTGCTCGTGGTTAGGCTGCAACTAACAAGTTACAGGTGTTTATGGGTTGGGTCGGTCTGGTTCTAGTGTAGTTCATCAAACTTATAGATTGGGTCAAACCAAAGATTTATTATAATAATAAGTTTTTAGATTACATCGACTCATAGGCTATATACAGCTCATAATCTGATTTAATATACATAAAGCTATACTATAAACAGGTTGATCTATTATTGTTTATATTAATTTTAACAAAAATTAATTTTTTATATTATAATTATTAATTAATTATTTTTTTTAAAAATTATATAAATGAGTAGACCAATCTATTGGTTTTTTTGTCTCAACCCACACCCTAATCCAAAAGGCTCATGGGTTAGGGTGACAAGTTACAATATTAGGCGAGCCATTTTTCCAAGCTATGGGCCAACCTCGCCCGATTGACACTTTTATAACAAGCTGAATTAAATTTGTTTAATTTTAAATAAGTTAAATTTGAATCAATTTCAAGTTTTAATATAAGCAAATTAACCGAACTTGCAAGTTTAGTTGGGTTAGCAAATTTAGTTGTGTTTTTGTACCAACCCCTCAGCTTACGAGTTTAGATTAGCACGAAATATGTAATGAATTAGTATCAAAATTTCTAACACTAATTCATTTACATTTTCATGGCACAAAACTATGAACAAAACACATACACAATCTTTTAACCGAAATCATAGTTGTTATATATATCATATAATATGATATAATATAAATGAAAAACGATATATATTATAAAATATATTGAATTAATATAATATAATAGATGTATCATATAATATGATACATATTACCAATATAAATTTTTTAAAAAATAATGATGTCGTAAAATCATATATGAAAATTTTTAAATTCTCAGTGATATTTTATAAGATGATTATGTGACAATTAGAATTTTTATTTTATTAATATTGTATCATTTTATTTATAAAAATATATATCCTACAATATAATACAATATTCAAAATTGAAAGTTAAGTTTTCGATATATGATTTGACTATCATGACCTAAATCTAAACAAGGCAGATTAGCATTGATTTGCTTCAAAATTTGAAACCCTAGCCAATTTCATCAAACATCAATTTGTTGGTCCAATAATAGCTCAAAGTGGTTGAAAGGCTAAAAAGTTTTTTAATCCTCTTCCATTTACCAAGTTGTTCAAGTCCCAATTGAAACATGTCTAATTGATTAGTTTGATTCGATTTCTTGAAACGATGTGTACAAGTATAAAATAATAGGAAAAATTGTCCAAAACATACCAAGTATTGCAAAACAACAGAAAATTTGTTATGACTATGGATATTACAACCCAGTCATAATTTTAGCATAGTATTAAACATGAACCCCCTGTTTTTGGTATGGTTTATGAGGGCATGATTCATACAATTGAGGATCGTATCAGACTCAATTTGTCATAACCCATTAAAAAAAAAAATTTGAAAAATATATAAAATTTTAGATTGGTTCATAAAAACATACAAAGTAGTTTGTTGAAGCTATGAGAAAACAAAAACAAAAAAGAGTCGGGTCGTATTATGAGTCTAAACATGTTAGTGGGCCGGCTAAGCCCACCAATTAACACCTAGGTATAACCAGGCCCCTACACAACCCACTGCAATGTCTGTGTAAGATTGAATTGGACATTTTGAGTAAACCTATCATAATCCATGCATAATTTGGTCATTCTATATCCAACTGAAAACCAGACCTTCTAAAATCAATGGCGCCAATTTTACCGCCAAATATTCCCGCCACTCTTTCCTTCTATATAAGACCGCCAAATAACCACTCCAAAATCACCTCCAGTTCGATTTTCCATATCACTTATCTCTTTTATCTGCTTGTTAAAATTACTAATTGAAGCCAAAACAATTGAAAATCTATCCAAATCAGCCATGGTAGTAACTTTGGGGCCTGGTAAGTTCTATGGCAGTAGCCTCCCACGGCCTCGCATCTACGCCAACACTAAGCTCAATCCGGAACGGGTAGACCCACCGGTTCCTGTCATGGACCCGCTTCTCTCCTGGGCCAACGATGCCCATTGGTCCATGGGTGGTCTCAGCTTCAAACGCCTCCGCCTTCAAGGTCGGATCGAGGGCTCCGTCACTAAACTCCGCAAAGAGCGCGAAAAGATGGCAAAATCACAAACCAAATATTGTTTAAACAACTCAGGTACTAATAACAAGAAACGGAGCGCCTCAGTTTCACCTCCTCCAGATCCTGTGGCTCTAAAAAAGAGGAGATTCTTGGCTTTGAGTGATGAAGAGGAAGGAGAAGAAGTGCATAAAGTTGTAGAGAAAGAGAAGGGAAGTTACAGGAGGAAGCTGATAAAAGATTTTGATAGAGTGGCGGGGATTACGGATTCGGCCGGAACGAAGACGAGCAGTAAAGTAAAGAGCGAGATTAGAACTTCCCCAAGATTGATTAAGGGTGGATTGAAATAGATAATGCATCAGTAATTTAATTTATTTAGCGTTGTAAATGCTGTGTTTCATTTCAGTTTCAGGTTGAGTCTCTTTAAATCACTCGCATTATTTATGTATGGATGTTTATTTGGGGCTTCAGCCCGTACTTGTATCTCCTCAGTCCTCACAATTTTATAATTTATATCATTCTTCTTCAGCATAACCCAAATCTAAATCACTCATCTGAACTGAACAATGTGTATGTAATTGAAGAGTATAGTACATAGACTCCCAGCCTTCAACCCTCTCTTCAAAAGATGATGTTTTCTCATGCAGGGTATTTAACACTCACCGTTTTTGTGAACACAGCGCTCTTAAGTTTGCAGCATTGAGTTGTGTTGGTCCATGGACTCTCGCCAATTTGCAAGACTGTTGTGTTACTAGTTTGTAAAGGGATGGTTTTTCCCATGGAACAAATCCAAAATCATCATTATACTCTTCCATTCCTTCAAACAAAAATTGCCAGATAAAAGTGCCCGCTCCAGGCTTGTTTCTCTTTGCAGATTTGTAGATGACATCAAAAATCATTTGTTAAAGAATGTCTCTCTGTGATGGTTCATAGTCCTTGTTCAGGTTGGACAACCCAAATTCGGTGAACAAGACAGGCTGATTCAGTACTTTGTCACCATCTTCAATGTGAGACATCATCCACTTGTAGACAAATTTCATATTGTCTTCAAATTTATGATCATGAAACCTGTCAAAAAATGGATGAACTTAATGATTAAGGGTTTCTACAGCTGCCTTGAAGCTAATCTAAAAGACCCCAATGGATTTGAACCATTTTTTTCCAGCATTGTCAAATAGAAAATATACAATGCCAAAATGCTTATAGTATTACAAGAATAATTAGTCGTTTGACCATCAGGTTCTAATGTCTGGTTTCCGCTTTTAATAGCTCAAGCAATTTTATACAAAATCATAACCAATGATCGGCGTATATGTGAACAGAGGCAAGTTGTGGATAAAATCATATCCAAGCTCTTGAGATGGGAGAGTCCAAGACCATATAAACTCCACACTAGTTGTTCATACTTTTCAATGTGGGATCCAAGTCTCATACCTTGCACTTGAGATCCTAATACCTTTTAATTAATTTTTCAGCTATTTTTATTTGATATTTTACTTTTTTAGATCAAATAAAAATATATTAAAAAAACCTAGAATCTAAGAAAATATATTTTAAGCAACTCATCATGTGCATGCCACATCTCGACTACGTTGGCCAACTCCTTTCGCTTCTTCATCTTCAACAAATCACAAACACATCACCGATGCTCTCTCTCTCTCCAAATGCCTTTCACCAAGCTCAAAACAAGCCTCACTCATTGAATCAGTCACTCACACTTTCTCTTCAAGACATCGAACAATAGGAGACAATAATTGCAAGTGCAAGCTTTCAATTTCTTCCACCAACTCTTGCAGATATTAACTCTTGGCAAATTATTGTCAATAACCTAAAGATCTTGAATACTCTGAAACAAATCATCAAGATACTTACTTGAGGAATATTCTAACACATTGATTTACCTTTTTAAGTTAGAGTCTAGTACATATATTACAATAACATGAAAGGAGTAATCTATACATTAGAAATGGAGAAAGTTCATGCCGTTAAGGTGCTTAAGAAGGTTCTCAGAATGTAGAATATCACATAATTATTGCGTGATATCCTTATTTTTGTTATAAATGTTGCATTGCTTATAATCTTTTGATATATTGGAGAAAATTCTTTGTTCTTGAAACTATTAAAATTTTGTGTGTTGTTTAATTGAGATTATAGTTATTAATATTGTACGATACATGATATGTATCGTAGTGTGTATTGTATAATACAATATAACATATGTGAAAAACAATATATATATTATCGATATAAATTGATATATCTTTTTGGAGAAGTGATACTTAATTCAACTATTATAACTGGGATGCATTACAATAGTATACTCAATAAAGAATTGTATCATGTTAATATCGAAGTAATGGGAAGTGAGGAACTCACATGATGAATGTTTCTGTTCTATTTGGGAAGGAAGATTATATATGTCATCCTCATCTGACCTCATTTTTTCTGTAAAAGTGCCTATATTTTCTGACAAACCATCACTTTGTATTTCTGTCTTATGTATCTATTGCTCTCTTGGTGTATAGGTATACTTTACTCTTGATATAGATGATGCTTTTGTTACTTGTATTACCTGTTTTTTCAAAATGCTTTTCGGCATAAAAGAAGATTTAATTAAATACATGAGATAATCATGACATATTTCCACCTCTTTTTTCTTCACTTTGGTTAATAAAATCAAAAAGAAAAAATGATACTCCAATAATGTGGCTAAAGTTTTCTTCAGCCACCATCTTCCATTTTTCCTTCCATCATAATTTTCTGAGTGGAAAACCTTAAATTTTCTAGATTTATTTAATATAATGATTTAAAATAAGTTAAGTTCATTTGGGGAAAAAAGAGGTAGCATTATATGGTTGGTGACTCTTTTCAATTTGCTGGTTTTGGGTATCTGGCAAGCTTGGATGCAGGTAAAACTTCTTTTTGGATTTCCATTGAAATGGTAGGTTTCTAGATTTTCATTCTCTTTTGCCACCCTCATAGCAACTGAACATTTCTATGTATTCAGTAAATAGAGCAAGCATTGAGCCATTTTGGGAACTCTTAAAACCAAAACTAAAACCTTTTCTTAATAGGGAACTACAAAGATTATAAAATACAAAGTAAGAGAGAAGGAATCAGGCTATTATAAAAGAACTATTCTCATTTTTGTCTCCTATTTTAATCTCAGGTTGTAGCTTTTATCTTGGAGGCATTCTTTGCTGAAATGGATCTTGAGACTTCTAAAACATGTGAAGGAGATGACAAGGTTGGTATCTGGTGAAATCATTTTAGGAAATAAAAGTGAAATGTTTGAATGCAATGCCTATTTTATGAAAGAGCTATATGATGTTAGTCTGTTTGTCATTTACATCTCTCACTTATTGAACATCATGCTTGCTATATCATCAAATGTTTTACATGTCTCACTCATTGATATTCAATGCTCTATTCTAATGACTATGGTCATCTTCTACATTTTGATCTAGGATGAAAGAATCAAGGACCGACACGGATATGTTGTTGGGTATGTAAGCTACCTATTGGCTAATTAGCACTTATTTTCATCAATAAAAATACTTATACACACTTTTGAGTACACAATTGGGTTCACAGATGATGTGTCATTATGTAATTTGGTGATTTTGAATTAAGAGTAAAATAACACTCAATCATATGATAATATATCATCTTTGTATTTAATTATATACGAAACGGATTGTTTGTTTGGTACAGTGCCAAACTCGAAGTCAGAGAGTTGATAGGCTGCTCCATCACAGGCTGAGTGCAGAGCTACATGATTCTGGCGATACCTAGTTTGACTTCAGTTCACATTCTGGTGTGTGATAATAGAAATAAATCCTGCTGTTTCTTTGCCAAGTTCAATTTTCATTGCCAACATTTTTGTGTTATTTATTTATATTTCTTTTGCCTACCATTATTGCACTCCTTAATCAGTCTCCGGTCCAAGTTCATGGTATAACTTCATAGATAAAAGAAGATACTAGTTCAAATTCAGTGGTAAAGATTGCCAGGTATTGCTTATCTGGTAAAATGAAACCAAATCCATTAATCACATGTGAATTTGCTTGGTTGAAAATTCAAATGTTATTTTGTAGATTTGTATTATTGGACTGAAACATGTGCTATTTGTCCAGAACAAGCTGTACTGTTGATTCTGCATTCCCATTTGTTGCATATTAAACTGTTTATATGAAATAACTTTTGATACGTAATTTGAATACACAGATGATGTGTCATGATGTGAATAAATGATTTTAAATTAAAAATAAAATAACAATCAATCATACAATGATACATTATCTATATATCTATATTATATATATAATATATATATTATTACTCATTCAAAATATATTAAATATATAATGTTGTGTGGTATTGGTACAAAAAGTGAAGTTTGTCTTAGAAAGCTTGGATAGTGGGATCTACCTTTTTTAAGAAAATTGGCGCACTACTTTGTGGAGGAAAATGGTGTTCACCCAAGGTGGTAATAAATTTATGCTTTTGGAGGTGGTATCCAATGATCGACACTGTAGTACCTTTGGATTTTTCCATTTTTGATTTTTTAATTATTAATTATAGCAACACTGCTGGTTCGCATCACCTCATCAGATTTTGTGCAATTCCGGTCATCTTGAATATTTAGGAAATCTACAAAAACATCCACAAGAATTTGTTCTGTCTGTGTATAAACATCACAGAGTGTTGAAAATTAATACTGTTGATTGGATATATAACTTGTTGAAAACTTGAAATGTAGGATTGGGCAAGTAAATAAGTTGATAACTGATGAATATAATGGTCCTCGTCAACCTGTTTTAAATTAAAATTGATAAACATTTTTGAGAATGAGTATTATTCTTAACTTAAAATTATCTGAAATATATTATGACACATCATCTGAATACTCATTTAGGTGCATATAATACTATTGTTATCAAACTCTCCCATATTTGAGTTATAGATTTTCAGGGATGACTCTGTATGTGTTCCAAACCTCAGGATGCCGGGGTGAGCCTCTGAAACCTCAGGAGCGATGTCGTCATATTAATATTAACCGTGGCAATCGCTACTTGGCCCTACCATATCCTCTCTTCGTCCTTATTTAAAGTCTCACCGTCGTCAAAGAACAAGGCATAGATTGAGAGCGATGAAGAACATGAAAGGAGATGTAGTGCTGAATCTACCCGCTGAAACAGCATGGGAGATGTTTAGAGATAATCAAATCATAAGCAAAATCAACCCTGACATGCTTGCTCATGCTGAATATATACAAGGAGATGGCAGCCCCGGAAGCCTCAGGCTTTTCAAGCTTGGCCCTGGTATTTCTGCCCCTCTCTCTTTCTCTCTCGATGTATTAATTTTTCATTTAAACATGGCATGCAAACTTGTGATAATATTTGCAGCTGTGCAGAGCTACGTGAAAGAATCAACCCAGAAAATAGAGAAGGTGGAGATTGGAAGATCAGTGACATATCGTGTAGTAGAAGGGGAGTTGAAGAGTATGTACGATCCATATAGGGTAACTTTCTCCTTCACTCCAGTGGAAGGAAAGGAAAAGGAGATGTGTAAAGCTGAATGGAGAGTTGAATTTGAGCCAGTGGCACCAGCAACACCTCCACCAGACAAAGCTAGGGAAGCCGCCCTTGGATTTCTCAAGTCCTTCGACAAGTTTCAGCTAAGCTACTAATTAATTAACCTATGCTTCCTGCAGTAACGGTGTGTAAAATATTAAGTTAAGCAGTAAGTGTGTGCATGTTTGTATCAACGTGTCGCCATAAAAACTCTACTGACTCTCCCTCGGTATGAATACGCAGCTACGTGTTATGTTCCCGTATGTATTGATGTATGTGACGGTGTGTTTGCTCGTCATAATAACTAGAATTCCTCTTGTTTGTGTCGATTATTATTATACAATAGCAATTATGTGTTAGTTTATATATCTGACATACACAAATAATTTATTATTATATGATTAAATATTAATTTATTTTTAATTTAAAATAACTCAATTTTATATATATATATATATATATATATATATATATACATTTTATTAATAAATAAAACTATACATACTTATTTAAGGTATATAAAATAAACACAACTAATAAATACCATCATATGATTATATGATTTCGAATTAAAGATAAAATGACATTTTATATTTATGTGATAACACACAAAAATATATATTTATTTGTGTACTTAAAATAAATACACATAATATTACTCTTTATTAATTATACAATGACACTTTATTATTGTTTCAACTTGTATAACAGACAATTCTTTCACCAATTTTCCTTGTGAACTTTCATAAAACAATAAAATTATATGCGACAATTTTGAATACACGGATAATGTATCCTTATATGATTCTTTGATTTTAAATTAATATTAAAATAACATATAATTATATAATGATATATTATTTAAATATTTAAATATATATACAAATTTATGTATACATAATATTGCTCTATAGTTTCAAAGAAAATAAATACGAGACAGTGAGCCCCTTATAGGCCATGAAATTCGTCAGTTAGATCAATCCACTGTAATATAAATCATTCTCTTCAACACAGTGACAGTTCCAGCAGTACAAAATGTACATCAACTACATGGTACACTACAACTACTTGAACTAATATCAACCGATAGTATTTACAGATCTAAATCATCTTAAAATGGTTCTACTGAGGGACCAAAATCCCCTCATCCCCTGCTTCAGAAACACGCATGTATATCAACAGAAACAGCCATACATCAAGTTGAAAGCACTAAATTACGAAGATAAATAACATTTCATAATTTCTGCAAGAAACCCATATGAATATTCATATTACTATACTTTTAAACAAGCAACTGGTCCAGTAGAAAACTCATCAATCCTGAGTCATTCTATCATACAATATCTTCATCATCGAAATAAAAAGCTGCGAAAGATAATGTAATATATACTAGGGTGAAAGTTCCACATCTTCAACCAATTTTGTCAAAATTGCATCAACTTAAATGTACCTGAAATGCATAGGCTTAATGTCAACTAAATCGCATCCCCTTGCGACCCAATATATCTTTAGATCAACTGCCCAGTATGCTGTCAGCTTATCTATTGTGGTCTATCGACTGAAGTCCGAAACTGTTCACAATTTGTGCATCTGATTTCGGTGAAGTTAGTAATAAGAGTATTCATCATATGACCTACTTTGGTTTTAAAGAGGCTTGAGCTACCCTTCTCAACTTTACCACCTTCTATGACTCCATCTTTGACCACCACAGTTCCTACGATAGCTCCTTCCATATATGCTTTACAAGCTACCAGAATATCATGCGCATGATTACGAAAATGATGAGTAACCAAATCCTCAAAGTGCTGCCCAAAAACCCAATAGGTTAGATCGCAGTATTCAAACTCCAGATAAATCAAATCAGACAGGTCTCATTCAATAACTGCAAATTCATACATACACATACACCACCACATTTCAGCACAATTGAATAATCAAATATCACTCCATTGGTTTAAACAATTCAACAACAAATAATTATGAAATTCATCTATGCCACCTAAAAAGATTTGTATGTGTATGGCACAAACAATTAATGGGAATAGATAATGTCCACAACCATGCAAATGCAGGTGCACAGTCTTTCTGCAATACTTGAATCATTTAAACTTTATATTACAGTTGACAAACAATAAATGCAAACCTAGTAAAAATAATGCCACCACAATTAAATCTACCTGAACAGATCCTAATCAAAACCATAAAGAATGTACTCAAAAGAACTTGACAGATAAATCCTCCAAGAAAGGTAAACAGAGTAAATTTATGACACAAATCCCAGCTGACATCCTACCTGCGGTGGCTTTCTTAGTGTGCACAACATTGTCTTCAAGGATAAAATAAATGCTTCCTCATTGTAAGTTCTGGACCTCCTTTCGCCCTCTGCTCCAACATATGATTTTTCATACCCGGGTTCATTAAAAAATGGCTGTGCATTCAGAATCAGAGCTTGTATGGAGACCAGAACCTGTAGCATGGTTGAGTATTCTTTACTCCACATCTCGGTTGATTTACCAGTCCAGGTACCCAAAAGACTAAGGCAAACATTTCCACATGCATATAGATTAGGATTCAATCGATGGCCACCTGAATGGTAATAAACCATCTGGAAAAAAAGAACTCACATTTACTTTGTACACTAAGAAATGTCTGTTGAAAATGACAATAACAGAAGATACATACTGGTGGTTCATTTGGATAACTAGGGGGGAAAAGACAATCAAAGACAAAAAGGCCATCATGATATGGTGTACCAGAAGGTCCTACCATGACAGCCCTCAAAAGTTCCATCCTTGATTCATAAACTCTAACGAAAATTGTATCTGTCAAAGCAAAACAAGGAGAAAAATGAATCAACCAAGCTATTGTATGAAGAAAAGTTCCCTTTTTCTTTACTCCAAAAGAAGAAGATAGTCAATACAATTCTACTTGCGCATTAACATGCATAACATCAATAAGAAAGATTATTTGGCGAAAAAGTATTATCTTTCATTATGCCCTCAACTAACATAAGCCAATTCAGATTACATTGACCAACAAAAGATGGCTAGACATCACAATATTGCATAAACAAGCATATATAAACTCACCAGGTAAGTTCTCCTCCAGAATTTTCCATTCATCCTGGATTTTCTTTGCCCAATTTTTTGGTGGCTATCAAGAGAGAGAGAGCAGATGCCATTCAATACATATATTAAACAAACAAAGAGAAAGAAAGAGATGCCAATTTATCTTTAAATTTAGCTCACCTGCTGAACCCCCAAAAAGCCCATGCGGCTGTAGTGATGGTCGGAAAAATCAACCACCGTGTCAAATTGCTTAAAATGTAATTTTGGCATATGTCCACTTTCTTCCTTCTCGTTAGAACTTACCACTTCTGGGTCTGTTGAACTGCTAGAAGAAGCCAGCTTGCTTTTGTTTTCATCAAGATCAGAAATAGTTGTCTTCATTTTGCTTTCAGTCGAGTCAAGAATAGTTGAATTCCTCTTGCTCTCCGAAAGGTCTGGAACAGATGAAAGAGTAGTGGCAGACGATTTTATACGTTCAGATGGAGCAAGGTTTTTCAACCAAGGAAGTGCAGCCTCTACTCCAGGAGGAAGATTGACATTATCAAGTTGGGATTGTAGGGTTGTATAATCATCTTCATCTTCATATAAGAAATCATCATTGTCATCATAATTGGAAATGTCATCACCATCTCCATCAAAGTCATTATCATTATCATTACATGACTGCTCAGAATTAAAACTATTTAGATTGTTTGAATTTATTGGTCCAGAAGTCGAAGTCTTCCCAGGATCACTGGTTGATGCATCCTGGAGAAAGAACAAAGTACCAAATCAAACAATGGTTGACATTGAGCAAAAAAAATATAGCCACATACCTTATCTTGGTATTGCCATTTCTCATCAGAACATATTTTTGTTTTTCCCTTGCTATCGATCTCAACCTTCCCATTACCTATCAAAACTTCAAGTAAATCTTCATCTCTTCCGAATTCCACATCACATATATCAACCTAACAAATAGATTGCTTTCTCATCAATCAGAAACACATACAAACATTAAAATGAAAGCACAATCCCAGTGTATTATGCTAAAAGTGAGACTAACACAAAGCTAGAAGCTTACACGACCATATTTGTAAAAGTTATAATCATTTGATAATAAAATACAAATGGTTATATAAAGCAAAGGTAACAACAAATAATCAAAGCTGGCCAGTTTTATATTATAACCTTATAATAAGTACCAATTACCGAATTAATTTTTGCCTCAACAAATAGGTAAATGACGGAATTGAAAAATGTATTATGCATTCACGTCTTTATCCAATAAAGAGTTCCAATAATGAACTTCAAAACAACGGAACAGACTTTTTGAGAAAACTTTATTACCACACTATTGTTCAGTACAATTTTCATACTTTTTCTTAAAGAACAATCTTCATCTCAGCAAGCAATCACAACACAGAAAACAAACAACTGTCAATTCGCGTGCATAACTAGTACAGTGCACAAAAAACAAACTAACAAAGCTTGATCAAACTCATAAGAAAAAAAATAACAATCGGTTGACTTGCACGATCATCAAAATCGACCACATTAGTTTAAACTTCATCGATCACTTCATAATTCAAATTACTCTCGACTCGACCCAACAAAATTAAACACAAGAACTAAATGGTAATATTATTGAAAGAAAAAATGAGAAAATAAAAATGATCAAAGTTACCTCGTTTTGGTTTAGTTCCTTGGAGATCAAAGTTTGCTCCAGTTCAAGATCCATGAAATTCTAGGGAGACGATTTCAAACATACACACAAACAGACAAACAAAAAATTAAGATAGAGCATGAAAACTAAAAGGTTAAGACTGATAAAAAAATAAATCGGAAATATTGATCGACAACCGAAATATCATTATACCTCCGATTCTTTGTGATAGGGAGACTGTGTGCGCGAAAGGCTGAAGGCTGAATTCGAATTTAATGGAAGTAAGAGGCGTATGCGAATTGCTCACTATCAGCCTGCAGCTCCACTTGCACAGATTGGGTTAGGCTTATTAACGTTACCCCAAGCTTTCGAGTTTAGATTAACACAAAATATGTAATGAATTAGCATCAAAATTTCTAACACTAATTCATTTACATTTTCTTGACATAAAACTATGAACAAAACACATTCACAATCTTTTAACCTAAATCATATTTGTTATAAAATTTTATAATATACGATACGTATCATATTATATAATACAATCCAGATAAAAAAATAATATCTATTATAAGATATATTAAATTAATATAATATGATAAATATATTACATAATATTATATATATTAACAATACAAATTAATAGAGAAATGATGATGTCATAAAAATGTATCTAAATTTTTTTTAATTTTTAGTGATATTTATGATATTTTATAAGATAATTATGTAACAATTAGAATTTTTATTTTATTAATATTGTATTATTTTATTTATAAAAATGATACAATATATTATTTGACCATCTTGACCTAAATCTAAACAAGGCAAATTAGCATTGATTTGCTCCAAAATTTGAAACCCTAACCAATTTTATCGAACATCAATTTGTATCTACTCTTCAACCCATGAACTAACACAAAATCATTGGTCCAATAATAGGTCAAAGTGGTTCGATTTACCAAGTTGTTCAAGTCCCAATTGAACAGGTTCGACTGATCAGTTTGATTCGATTTCTTAAAACCATGTGTACAAGTATAAAATAGTAGGAAAAATTGTCCAAAACATACCAATTATTGCAATAAATTAAAAAGAGAGGGACTGTGATATACAAACTCCAATTGAATGAATGTCTATTTACAAAATAATAGAAAATTTGTTATGACCGTAGATATTAAAGCCCAATCATAATGTTATCATAAGATTAAACATAAACCCCCTGTTTTTGGTACATTTTATGAGGGTATGATCCATAAAATTGAGCGTCGTATTGGAGCCAATTTGTCATGACCCGTTAAAAAAATAACATATTTAAAAAATATAAAAATATATAATATTTTAGACTAGTTCACAAAAACATATAAAATAGTTCGCTAAAAATCTGCGAAAGCATAATCCAAAAAGACTTAGATCGTATTAAGAGCCTAAACATGTTAGTGAGCCAGCTTATCCCACCAATTAGCACCTAGGTGTGACCCGACCCCTACACAACCCACAACAATGTCTAAGATTGAATTGGACATTTTGATCAAAGTCTATCATAATCCATACATAATTTAGTCATTCTATATCCAACTTAAAACCAGACCTTCTGAAATCAATGGCGCCAATTTTACCGCCAAATATTCCTGCAATTCTTTCCTTCTATATAAGACCGCCAAACAACCACTCCAGAATCACCTCCAGTTCTATTTTCCACAACACTTATCTCTTTTATCTGCTTGTTAAAATTATTAATTGAAGCCAAAACAATTGAAAATCTATCCAAATCAGCTATGGTAGTACCTTTGGGGCCTGGTAAGTTCTATGGCAGTAGCCTCCCACGGCCTCGCATCTACGCCAACACTAAGCTCAATCCGGAACAGGTAGATCCACCGGTTCCCGTCATGGACCCGCTTCTCTCATGGGCCAACGATGCCCATTGGTCCATGGGTGGTCTCAACTTCAAACGCCTCCGCCTTCAAGGTCGGATCGAGGGCTCCGTCACTAAACTCGGCAAGGAGCGCGAACAGATGGCAAAATCACAAACCAAATATAGCTCAAACGACTCAGGTACTAATAACAAGAAACGGGGCGCCTCAGTTTCACCTCCTCCAGCTCCCGTGGCTGTAAAAAAGAGGAGATTCTTGGATTTGAGTGATAAAGAGGAAGAAGAAGAAGTGCACAAAGTTGTAGAGAAAGAGAAGGGATGTTACAGGAGGAAGCTGATAAAAGATTTTGATAGAACGGCGGGGATTACGGATTCGACCGGAACGAAGACGAGATGTGAAGTGAAGAGCGAGATTAGAACTTCCCCAAGATTGATTAAGGGTGGATTGAAATAGATAATGAATCAGTAGTTTTAATTTATTTATTGTTGTAAATGCGGTGTTTCATTTCAGTTTCAAGCTGAGTCTCCTGAAATCATTCCATTGTTTTTCTATCGATCTTTATTTGGGGCTTCAGCCCGTACTTGTATCTCCTCAGTTCTCACAACCTCAAAATAATTTTATAATTTATATCATTCTTCTTCAGCATAACCCAAATCTTAATCACTCATCTGAACTGAACAATGTGTATGTAATTGAAGAGTATAGTACATAGACTCCTAGCCCTCAACCCTCTCTTCAAAGGACGATGTTTTCTCATACAGGGTATTTAACACTCACTGTTTTTGTGAACACAGCGCTCTTAAGTTTGCAGCATTGAGTTGTGTTGGTCCATGGACTCTGGCCAATCTGCACGACTGTTGTGTTACTAGTTTGTAAAGGGATGGTTTTTCCCATGGAACAAATCCAAAATCATCATTATACTCTTCCATTCCTCAACAAAAAATTGCCAGATAAAAGTGCCCGCTCCAGACTTGTTTCTCTTTGCAGATTTGTAGATGACATCAAAAATCATTTTGTAAAGAATGTCTCTCTGTGATGGTTCATAGTCCTTGTTCAGGTTGGACAATCCAAATTCGGTGAACAAGACAGGCTTATTCAGTACTTTGTCACCATCTTCAATGTGAGACTTCATCCACTTGTAGACAAATTTCATATTGTCTTCAAATTTATGATCATGAAACCTGTCAAAAAATGGATGAACTTAATGATAAAGGGTCTCTAAAGCTGCCTTGAAGCTAATCTAAAAGACCCCAATGCAACTGAACCATTTTTTCCCAGCAGTGTCAAACAGAAAATATACAATACCAAAATGCTTGTAGTATGACAAGAATAATTAGTTGTTTGACCATCAGATTCTAATGTCTGGTTTCCGAATTTAATAGTTCAAGCAATTTTATACAAAATCACCTAGAAGAGAAAAATACTAACCAATGATCGGCGTATATGTGAACAGAGGCAAAATCAATATTTTCCTTCTCAGAGTTGCGGATAAAATCAGATCCAAGCTCTGCTGCCCACACTTCTGGGTTTACAGCTAACCGCTTGGGGCTTTTCGGACCATAGAATCCTTCAAGGCCAACAGTAACTAGATGTCTTTTGTCAATTGATTTCACGTATGCTGACATTTCATCTATCCAGTCCTGCATTTCTATGCTACAATTAGTGCGTGCTCAGACATCAATGAATGTTTAAAGCACAGACTCATCACTCTCTCATGAAAACTTTGGCAGTGATACAAGAAATTAGAACACAAAGCTCAAGTGGGTATTAAAAGAGGCTTATTAAAGTTCAAACAAATAAAAGCTTCAAGTTCTTGAGAAATCAGAAGACTATACTAAGAGAAGTCACTCAGTAGAGCCAATGAAAGTTTGCTGCATAGATTCAATAAAAATATACAACCTAAGAAACACTAGTTGTTCCAGCATACATTGTCATTACACTGAAATTTACCAAGGCAAAAGATAGGTCTTGTTATATGATAACAGAAGTCAATACGTTGTCAGGCTTCGTACAAGTCATAGGAAAATTTCAGAATTATACAAATGTTTGATCAAATTAAGATGTCTTAAATCTTCTATGGTTGACTATACAAAGGAAAAAAAAACAGTTATAACTTACTTGAAGAGTGTCGCCAGAAGGATCAGACATGCATCGGGGTTCATTAATCAACTCCCATCCAAAGATGGTTGGATCATTCCGATATTCAATTCCTGTTATGCTGTTCTTCCTCGTCAGCACAGTCTGGACCAAAAAGAAAATAGATAGTGCCAAGTAAATCTTATGACATTATCAGATTACAAATACAATAATATTCTAATCATTCTGCAAGCAGAAATCACATACTTGGCTGGACAGAAAAATGCAGATATTGACTTGTATTCATAACTGAAACAGATAGAATCAGACTTCGTACACATTTACAAACAGATCCACCTTGTCCTCAAGGTGGGAAAATTGGAAGGTCCTTTTAAATTTTATTTTTTAGATCAAATAAAAATATATTAAAAAAACCTAGAATCTAGAAAATATATTTTAAGCAACTCATCATGTGCATGCCACATCTCGACTATGTTGGCCAACTCCTTTCGCTCCTTCATCTTCAACAAATCACAAACACATCACCGATGCTCTCTCTCTCTCTCTCCAAATGCCTTTCACCAAGCTCAAAACAAGCCTCACTCATTGAATCAGTCACTCGCACTTTCTCTTCAAGACATTGAACAGTAGGAGACAATGATTTGAAGCCTCTGAAACCAAACCCCTACATTTTTTTCCTTTATCTTTATATTTCTTCCTACCCAATTTGAAAAAATCACACCAATTTTGTCATAAGCCTAGTTGCCACTGGTGGCTGTAATCAACATTTGGTTCTCAAAATCTTCACCACCAAGATGAGTATCCCCAACAGTGGCCTTCACCTCAAATATGCCCCCTTCAATGGTTGAAAGAGAGACATCAAAAGTACAACCACCAAAATTGAAGACAAGGAAATTCTTCTTGTTGACACTTGTAATCTTCTTATCAAGACCATAGGCACTAGTTGCTGTCATGGGTTTATTGATGATACACATGACATTGAGACAAAGAATGTTACCATCATCCCTAGTGGTTTGACACTGCAAATCATTGTAGATTGGAACAATGCCCAAAACATTTTTTATTGTTAAACCCAAATAAGCCTTGATTTCATTCTCCCTCAAATTCCGTCACCACCCCAACAACTTTTGGATTAGATCCACTCACCTCCATCAGCAGAATTGCCTCTCCCAACCCAGTATCTCTAAGTCAATCACATCTGATTTTGATAGCTCCTTTGCATCTATTGTTGTGCAAGATTTAGCCAGTTTTGTCACCACAAATGCATTAAGAATTTAAAATTTGGCTTCAATCTTGCCAGAATCACAAGATTCCGCGCATCCACCGTGTGAATCGTTTCGGACAAAACTCAAATCAACTTCTCTATTTTTTAGCTTGTCATCACTCATGACCAATGCCACCATTTGATCTATCCTAACAATTATCAAAATTGCCAACGACTTGAATTTGTGGTGATGATTCGATTTGGACTGTTTCTTTGGACGATGGCAAATTCACTCCTCCCACTTAGCTTAAGCTTTTGCATCCGCGTATCACCAGACAAATATCGACTCTCCAATCTCATTTTTCAGTGAATTGATCCTTTCAGAAATTGTAATTGCTCTGATACTAATTTGTTATGAACTAATTCAAATTACCTCAAATCACTCTCAACTAACTCATACAACCAACACACACAAACGAAATTGATTTCCAAGAGGGAAAACAGAATAACACCCAAAATAGAGTAACCTTCCACTGCATTTCATATATCCTCATATGGATAATTCTAAAAATTTGGGGAGCTGAAGACTCCTCTTTCAACCAAAAGTTGTCCAAAAAACCCCAAAACAATATATATATCCTCCCTTGCATACAAATTCTCTTCCCTTTTATATACATCAATAAAATATCTCCCTACATTTTTTAGAATTATAACATGTGTTGCATCCCCTAGATACTAACAATTTGAACCCACAATCCAATGTTTATTGCCAACCAATACTTAGGAGCATGGTTTTAATTTCATGAAATAAATAAACTAATACAAACAGGCTCTCCATACAATTGCACCAAGTCTAAACCATGTACTAACAAACTCACAATTGATTAACATGTGTCCAACAACTATAGCTTTTTTTCATATCACGACAAGGACCAATTCTCATAATTGCTTTGGTGTATACTAAAAATTCTAGGTTTGCCTTGATATATAAGTGGCAAGATGCATTCATAAGGTTTCCATTATCTAGTCATGGAGAAGAGATAAATCAAGAAAACTAGATAGGTACCTTGATGTAATGCCTGAAATAGATGCGGATGGATGGGTCAAAGAAGAAGGAATCATTAGAGGAGCTCAAACCAATTCCTTCTTGCCATGCCCACTTGACATATTGAGTCTTTCCACCATAGGCTTGCAAGTTATTAACTAAGCTGAGAAGGAGCCTAACTCCACATTTTCTTGCTTCAGCAATGACATGATCCAGTGCCTGCACAACAAGAGTTGTTAAAACAAGGAACAATATGCCAAAAAAAAGCATGATCAAGATTGGAGAATTGGGTATTAAACTATCACATGTAGTGTGGACAACTTGAAGAATGAATGGCCTTCTAAACAATTGGCATGAGAAGAACAATCTAGAAAAAGCATTGAGATTCCAACAAAGTGAGTGAACTCTTAATTGATGTCTGCCAAATGGTTGTCCCCAATTAGGCATGTGGTCTTTATGGTAAACTCATTTTACAATACAAATTTTGAAAATTCTCAACTCACAAAAGGACTGACAATATAAGGAAAATGAAGTAAATTGAACCAAAACAGAAAAAAACACTTAACCCAATTTGTTGTATCAACAAAAAATTATTGCAAGCACAAAATGAAAGGCATAATATATCCTAAAGCTCTTCAATTAGACTGTACTAAGTTTCTGAAGGCTTTGAAACAATCAAAATTTTCTTTATCCTCTATATTCTATCTTTCACTTCAGACTCAACTTGAGCCAGAGACATCTTATAAACATGGACACACACCAAATGCAGTTTGGCACCAACACAAGATACAACCTGAATTTAAGTTTCCATGTTCAAAATGTCCTTTAAACATTTTTTGTCTACATCTTCTCTTACACAACCCAGGCATAAAGCTCTTAAGCTCCGTAGGTTTACTGTTTGTCCGAACTCCACCGACACATTTTTCTTTTAAACCAATCTACATAACCCTTAAATTTTAAGTCATTCCAGTTATTACCAAAAATCAGAATTTTAACAGGAGTAAGATCCCGTAATACAAGTTGATTTCATTTAAACAAACAAAATCCAAATCTATCCCGGATTAATAAATAATCTAATAATAATATAAAACATTAGATTACCTGAGACCAAAAGAGAAATGAAAACGCATAAACTATTAGGAAGTTGTGATACCTTGAAGACTTTTTCATCAAATCGACCAGGGGAAATCTGAAGGGCATTGTAGGATCCATCATTGAAGGCCCATGTTCTACAAACAGTTAAACCCATCTTTGCACTAGCTTCAAGCATGGCGCCGACCCTAGGTCTGCTATAATCATGTACAGCATGGTCCATTAACCAATAAGAGTTCCATCCATTAACGTATAACACTTTACCATCTACCATAAACTGACTACCATTTCTTGTCACAAAACCCAGCTCCGGTTCTTTCTCAAAACTAACGCCCAAGTCACCGAAAGACATGTAGATGAAAACCACACACGATGCAAATCCAAGAATTGGGATAAGCAACCCATTTCCTGTCATTATTCTTACTATCTATAGATAAATAAAACAGAAACAGAATTTCGCAAACAAAAAGAAGTCTTGAACACCCTTTTGGCTCTGTTTCAACAAACTCCAGAAACCATGGATGCCCAGAAAAGGCTATGGGCACCTTACACCCAGATGTGAGCAAAAACTTCTCCTTTTACCAAAATCAAAATTTTAGGATGGCCAGATCCCTCTCTTTAAGGGGTACCTCAATAAAACACTAAAGCCCAGAAATTTCCGCAATGGGCTGAAAATTATAAAGCCAGTGAAAGAAATGAGGAGACTTGAAATTGTTAAATTGAGTAATTTGGCATTGAAGGAGAGAGGGGAGGATGACCTTATAAGAGAAAGGAAATAAAGAAAGCAGTAAACAACACGCCTGACATGACTTCCTAGAAAACCGTCAAAAGCCCGGAGGTGAAGATTGAGAGTGTGGGGTGAAATGTTGTGTCACCCAGATGGCTAATTTAGATCTGTTCAAACTCATCTCTACAGTTTTTTTGACTTGTAAAATTGTGCTGAGCAAGTCTTGTCCAACAACTTGGCCCCAAGTGTACCTAAGAAATATGTTTGGTTTTGCTTCTTCTCCTATCACCTCTCGCTTTCTCTTCCTACCAAATCAACTATAAAAAAAAATAACGTTTCATCATGGAAAACTCTCTGACCACAGACAGAGTCATAATATGCATGCACTGTTTGGATTCTCAGTTAATGCAATTTTTTTTTAAAGCTCCGATGTTGAATCTATGGGCTAATGAATATTTATTATGAGAGAGGGCCAAAAGATTTCTAGGATTAGCTGAGGATTATAATATGAGCCAGAATTATTATGAGCCCGCCATATTCTTTGTATAATGTTTTGCTTTAAACTTTGTCACTTTTTGGGCAATCACTTTATTGCTTTCTGTTCATACCCATGTTATTGTTAGCATCTCTGTGATAATGAATTTTTTCATGGACTCATGTAACAATTATTCATCATGATTCTGAGACCATATTGGGTAGCATAATATCAAACGTCACACCCAATTAGGCTCATTGTGGGGGCACTTTTAACATTAATAATATATGTAATGTTTGTTTTAAGGCCAAAAGACCTACTTCCAACCAAGGTCTAGTGTATTTTTAATCTCTCATTGACGAAATTTTAAAAATTGAAATAATCACTTATAAATTATTAAAATTAATAAATTCTGTTAATTTTATAAATAAAATTGTTATTTAATTAATAATATTAAAAAAATAAAATTTTATTTTATTTTTTTTCTAAACCTTAAAAATTAATAATTTTCTTTATGTTTAAGTTTAGAAAAGTTATATTTTTTTTCTTAGGATTTCAGTTTTTCAGTCACAAATTTCTAGCGAATGTAGCTTTCTTCAAAAATTTGTCATTGAAAATTTGAAACTTTGGAAAGAAAAACATAACTTTTTAAAACTTAAATCTGAAAAAAAATCATTAGTTTTTAAGATTTAAGAGTAAAGTAAAATAAAATTTTATTTTTTAATATCACGGGTTAAATGATTTTACCCTTAGAACAAAAAGATTTTATTAATTTTAATAGTTTATAGATAGGTGTTTAAATTCTTAAATTTTAAGAATACATTAATACTTGAATGAGAATAAGTCTTTTGGCCTTGTTTTAATAACTAATTAATGTTTGTGTAGGGTAAAAAAGGGGGGAAATTTGAGGACTATAGAAATAATGGCATGCTTGGATTATCATAGAATGAAGATGATACATTATTTGAACATAATGTTGGACTAACGTATGGTATAATTATAAAATTGGGGAAATAAATGTAAGGGGTGTTGATTTCTTGATACAAAAACAATGAATTTTCCCAAGAAGCAGCAGAAAAGAAAGCAACAATAATTCATATTCCCTCAAGGAGCCCCACCCGAATTATGATTTGAGGGTTGCTACGTCACCATCTTACTTGAAAGAAATTGTCATATTTCATATCTTACCAACAAAGAGGCACTTATCATATAGTTATGATGATAAATTAATTAATAATGACCATTTGATGTCACGCTATAATTGTGACACGTGTAAATTACCCATTGAAAAATCTTTTATTATTTTAAATTAATACAAATACAGTACATAGATCCTGAAGAACACATCATACATGTTAAGAAATACGATTTTGATGGGCAGACTGTGAGTGAGAGAGGCTCTGTAGACTGCAACGAAGCACCTAACACAAATTATATTGAGGGTGAGTGTAAGCGCATTGATGATTTTGGTCGGCTCATTAGAGAGCCAACAAAAGTTAGAGTATGTCTTTCATCTTTTTCACCGGAATTGGGACACGTGGATTCATTTTTAAGTTTTGCAGTAGGGTAAGCAATAGCATGCTTAAATTTGGAATGCAGTTTTATAAAAATAACAAATTGAAATTGTCGGTATGTAACTTGCTGTCATTTTTCTAAATGTTGTGAATTTTATATAATTTCAATTCCAAGATAATACTCTTATGTTATTTAATTTAGTAGATATAGAATTGATCATCAGATATGAGATTTGATTTATTTAATGTGATTGATTTATAAAAAACGATTTTTTATTTTTATCTGAGACGGATAAAGATAACTAAAGAGAGAGAGAGAATGTGTCAAAGACAGTGAAGTTTGTCGAAGGGAAGGAGAAGAAACCTTAAAAGGAAAATGGGTATTTTTTAAACTTTAGGTGGAGATAAATTATTAAAATTTTAAATTAAGAGAAGAAATATGATAAATTTTTTGTTTTTTAAAAATATTTTTAACTAAAAATATTTTTACTCTTAATTGTAACAGTAAATTTTAATAGAATGGTAGATATTTAAGTTTTTTAAAGTCATCGTACGAGATTTTAAGTTTTCACCAAACCTTTGGTGAGATTAGTCTTTTTGCCTTTTTATTACCTTCATGTCATTCATAGTCTTCCTTTTAGGCTTGGATATGATTCAAGCTGGCTTGGTCTTAAAAATCAATTTGGCTCAATTTAGTTCGATTCAAATTCAAACTGAATTTGAGCTAGAAGATTTGGTTTGTTTTTTAATTTAAACTGAACTTGAGTCAAGAGTGTTTAGCTCAATTCAGCTTGAATTTGGGTTTCAAATAAGTAATTCAAATTTATAGTTCGATTTGATTTGAATTTATAACTTAAATCAGTTCGAATTCATGGCTCGATTCGGTTCGAATAAAAATTTTGAATATTATTTGGAAAAATGACATTATTTTATCAATAAACCACGAACTTGAATTACAATACATAAAATAATTAATAATAAAATAATATTTAATAATAGGTTAACATACATAAACATATATATATTTATGTATATATAATAAATATACATAATATTACTCTAAGAGGGTATTTGATTTGGATAATGTTTTATTGTTAAAATAGAAAGATTACCGTAAAAATAAATTATTTTGAAAATTACTGAGTATAAATAATTATTATGTTTGATAAAATTAAGTAAGTATAAATAATTATTGTATTTGGTTAAAGGTAATAAAAAAATACTAGTAAATTATTTTACTTAAATGTATTTGAATATAATTATTTTTAAATATTTTTTATATTATTTGTTATATTAATTAAAAATAAATTTATTTTTACATCAAAAAATTAATAAATAATAAGGTGGTAATCAGATTGCTACTTATATTACCTCCCATGCCAATATTAGTAATAAAAAATTATCATAATTTTTTATTACTATAAAAGATAAATTACCAAAATAATCTTTAAATCTTGTAACGAAATACCCTTAAAAGTAAAATATTGTTTATATGATAAATGAATTCAAAAGGGAACAACTGAATATGGGTTGGGCTTTGAGCCTAACATAGTTTTGTTTCAAGTGTCCAAAGAAAAGCCTATATTATTATTAAGCAAAACCCATGGGCCTTTTTACTATTCGGTGGAATCATCTACTTTACTTCAGAACATGACTAATCTATTAGCCTTCTCTCAAAGTCAAGGAGGAACTTGGCTTTGATCATGACAGAGTATCGGGAAAGGCAAAATGCTGCAAAAATTTAAAAATTAACATAATTATGTTTTATAACTCTAATCCATGATTAACAGCATTAATCTCTTAAAATGTAGAGTGGGGTTAACTTTACCAAAACTTAATCTAACAACAAAATTTCCAGAAACCCATTAACATAATCTCAAAATCAACAGACAAAAAATCCACAAATTCCTTCACTCAACCACACCATCACCACAATTCCTTCTAACAAGGACAAAATATCCCAAAACAGCACAAACAGCCGCCACGAGATTGCCTTCCTTCAATACAATTTTGAACACAAAACCCACAATTTCTCTTGTGATTTTCCTACCTTCAATCACTAAGCAGCTCTTGGATTTCCCAAAGAAAGCAAGAAGAACCACCACAGTGATCCATATGACCAGAGTGGCAGGCACAGCCACAGCCAGAGCTGCAGCCATTGAAATCAACCCAAAAACTGCCCCGAGAAGCACTGATGCATACAAGGCAGGCCACCCAGAAGAAGCAGAAGACGGTTCAACTTGAAGTTTGTACCAAGAGAGTATGGATTTAAGAAAATTCCATGAAGAAGATAAAAGGATTGCATAGACTAGAACAAAGAGACATACCCATGTTCTCCTTTTGCTCATAATTTTTATAAACAATCTGTATGATGCTGAAGAAGTGGGTGTGGTTGCTTCTTGTTCTTGCTGCTGTTCCATGTGGTCTGCCGTTGACAAAAACTTGCCTTTGATGTTGATCTCTCTTCGCCTTGTAAAAAGGTTCATGGGTTTTGGATTTTGGGTCTTTTTTTGTCTTTTTCTTTTTTAAATGAATTTTATGCGGTTATTATTTCCGATTTTATGAGATGAGGTGAGGTGAGGTGAGATGGAAGTTGATGTTATTTAGAGAAGAGTGATGGTTGAAGTTGTTAATAGATTGCCCTAGCAAATCCAGGTATTTGTACAGACAAGAGTGACAGATGGGTAATAATAATATATGTAGTGGGCTTTACACCTTTTGTAATGTAAATGCTGTAACAGGAACAGAAACAGGAAATTACTTGGGAGCCACTATTTTAAATATATAAATAGTATATAATTGATATATTTTATCTAATGACTAGGTAGTAATTTTTTTTAAAATATAAAATCATCATATTACATAATGATATATATTTTATATATATATATTTATTTATATACTTGAAATTGGATGAAATTGTTTGTAGAGTAAATGAACAGTTTACTTGTTGTGTTAGTAAAGCAAGCTCTTCACTTTACAACTTGCAGAATCATCTTTGTTTCAAGCGCAGCCAACCACCTTTTTCATTTTTCCCATTTCTCATTATTCTTCCATGTAGATTTGGCATCAACTCTATAGGTACTGTTAGGCTGGAGGCTGGTTGATTTTTAGTAATTGCAGCAACCATTTCAGCATTTAAATTTAAGACATAAGTTTCAGTTCAACCTGCATTCTTCTTCTTATTATTGGATCACTTATTCCACTACACTCATAAATCTATCTAAATCTCATCATTTTTTGTTAATAAAATGCAATCGCATGTTACATCAAGATCCCTTATCAAATAGATATATAATTGTATAAATCTAAATCTAAATGTTCATTTCTTTCCTTTCTATTACAATTTGCAAGCCTCTTTTGACGATGGATCCCATCTAGTTACTCAATTATCAACAATAGATCAACTCATCAATATTATTGGCTTGTACTCTCATCTTCCAAAATTCATCTTAAGAGTCATTTTAGAGATATTATGAACAGACACATTAAGGTTTTCCATATATATCTTCAATGGAGGTTTTCAATGCAACTACCCAACAATGGGGCATTTCAGTTCTTTACAACAGTATGCACTTTTACCAGGAAGCTTAGCTACCTGACTTCTTTCAACATTCAAAATCCTCTCAACTAAATGCAAGCAAGCAATAACACATTTCCCGAAGTGCAACAAAATACCAATCTCAGATGGTTTAGTAAAGCCTCAAAAGACCACAATTGATACATTAAAAATGAGACCAGAAAACTGGATTGGACGGAGCCATAACCAAAAACTCAGTACCTTGGATTAGTTGAAATCAATCATACTTGTCTCTCCAAGTTTTCACCAAAAAAAAGACCCAAGAAAGTGCCAGTAAAAAGTCCCCAATCACCTGCCTTGGCCAATCCCAAGCCAAATCTTCAAGCTTTCTCTCAAAAGCAATCCTCCAAACAGCCATTGATACATGTAATAACATACACCCTTTAGCGAAAAAGCACTGGAACTCCATGTCCTTCACAGACGCCACCATTAGAAGCAAAAATCCAACAAAGAATAGAAGCAATCCCGCAAAAGAATTGGAAATCTGGAGCAACAATTCATCATGAGGGGTTGATCCTGAAAGCCTTCTGGCCGTCTCAACACCCAAACCAAACACATACGTTTCTTTAAGATAGAACATTATTAAGGATCCGCATGTTATTGCAAACAATGAATGCAGAACGCAGATCACAGAGAAAATGTATGAACCCATCAAGTAAACTCAGTGAAACAAGTTCTAACTCAATTTTTATGATGATCTTCTTCTTCTAATCCTTTATCCAAAAGTTGAATAAAAAGAAGATGAACTCGCTGAGGAAGGAAGAAAATTTTCAAGAGTGCACGACGTGGGGCATAATGCAAGAACGAGAAGTCAATGGATGGCCTTGTCTAATCTAGCCACAAACCAACTGTAATCCTGATGATCTCGTTCGTGCTAAGAGAACATTTAAATTAAATAATTATACAATGCAATCTCTTGATTGAGAGTTTCAACGAGAGGGTACTTGAATTGAATAAGTCTGATCTGGAAACTGGGCTGAAGATGAAGAGAGCCAAGCATGAAAGGGTGTATCGGGATGAGTGTTCGTGGCAGTTTGGTTTGGCGGGTTTCGTGCTCTTTTATTCTATTATTGCTTAGAAATTATCGAAACTAGAGATGGGCTAAAAGCCCGTCTCTTGGGCCTAGGCTAAGCCAGGAATAGGCCCAGGGAGGGCGGCGCTGGCCGGCAGCCCGGCATGGGAACAGGGATTTGGCACGGCCCGATACTGTTTAGTTTATTTTTCTTATTTTATTATGTATAATGTATTAATTTAATACCATTTGACCATTATTTTAACGGTAAGTGAAATATTTTTTTAAAAACTTCTTTTCAAGCGAAAAATGCGAACGCAAGTCACGCAATAAACCTAGGATGAAACAATTAGGGGCCTCCTCTCCATAGATTATTCATGAATCTACAGTCTGCCATATCACAACATCTCTTTATATATAATATTCATAAAATACTTTAATTTAAGTGATAAAAAAAAATTTTACGTATAAAAGAATATAAATTTAAACGTCATTTAACGATATATCAAAATTAAACTTTTAACTTGTCTGATTTGGTAGTATGAGATTGATCACTAAATTTAAAATTTATCTTATTTAATATGATTAATTTAATTTAAAAAATAACTATATGATTTAAATAAAATTTCTTGTTATTTATTTAAAAAAATTCATAAAATAGAAGTAAAAGCAAAGCGAATGAGAAATTAATCATTTTATTTATGTTAAATGGTTGTTTGAATGTAGACACACGGCGGTGCATCCAAATATTTATATGGAATTTAGCTGTAAATTAAGCCATGCAATTAGCCATCCATGAACTTTGACAATATTGAGTTAATTGACCGCTTTGTAAGTTCCAACAAATTATTTTGTCATTGTCATTGGCAGGCTTAAACTAAAACGATCAACCATCATCAATAAATGGCCAAAAGACTTACTATTTGGGCTATTATCGAATTTTCACATTTAAAATTTTAAAATTTTAAATATCTATTATTTGTTAAAATTTTTATTTGAGTTAAAAATAAAAATATTATTTAATAAAAAATTTTTAAACTAAAATTTTATTTAATTTTTTCGACTAGACTATATACTAAATCAAGTTTCTTCTTCTCTTATAATGAAAGAATTATAATCCTAATTTAGTAGATAAAAGTGAACACACATACACACACACATACAAAGGTTTCGAAAGAAAGGACAAATCTTAAATTAACCACAATTTTAATTAAATACGGAATAGGTTTGAATTGGAATTGATTGGAATCCACCTTCGTTTTTGCCCATTTTCTTATAATTTATATTTCTTGGTGCTCGTTTGAACAGTACCTCCATTAAACCTTTAACAATTATTCCATGGCTTGAATTTTGCATTAGCAATATTAAAATCATCTTTCATCTTTCAATTGGGAGCATATTTGCTTATGTGTAGTTGGATTGGATACTAGAATTATGAACATATAAAGGGAGTTGGTTCATCCATCTATTTTATGTTAGTATTGGAGCACAGACAAACTTCACATAAAATAATTTTGATGCAATCTTTCATCATCAACTAATGTATACATAGTTTAAAGTTTTATACAAATTATACTACAATAACAATAATTAGAATACAGAAGGCTTAAGTAAGTTTGCTATAGGTGTGTATGGAAATAAATTAAGACAAGTTAAAAAAATTGATGAAACACTAGAGTTTTTACGTGGTTTGGTTTGATGGTCAAAATGCATATGCCCATAACTTTCTCTCTAGTTTAAGTATAGTACAAGAATGATACAAAATGATAACTATTGTATTTACTGTTTTGTCTATTTTTTGCTTCTCATTTTGCTTCTTTTTTTTTTTTTTTTTAAATTAGCCTCCTTATATACAAGTTTTTGAGAGAAAAGTACATTTGAAGCTTCTCTAATTTAAGGCGTTGTTGTAACGATATTGGGTCATGAAATCCGAATGAGTCTCTCTCTTGATAATTGCTAGAAAACCTTCTTTCTATAAATTATGTATTTGGTATCATCTAGTTGCTAGTAATTTATTGTGATATCTGAGTCTTGAGTCTAAGCTTTCGGTTGAAGAAATACTTAGTTGTTGTCCATTGGTCATTGCATTAGGCTATTCTTCAAGAGTTGACCTCAAAGTGATTAGTTTGATGACACAATATTTTTTCCCTAATTCTTGGAGTGTAAGAAAGATCTTAAGAAATTTGAAAATATTTTGCCATATAGAGATCTTGTCGTATCTTTCTAGATAACATAAGTTTAAAGAAGATAATAGTTTGAAGTTGAAACTTCTATAGAAAAAGAAAATGTAGGAAATGATTTTCATGATGATTTCTCTTATTTTTTGGTGAGTGGCCCATGTTTGTCTGTGTTTGTATTTGTTGCTAATATGCACCTCTTTTGGGTATGTCATCATTCCTCTATGAACCTTCATAGATTTAAGGTAGGTTCTTATATTGATTCCTACCTTAATTTTGGATTTAGCTTCTTCTTGATAAGGAGCGCAAGAAAGTTATTTACCTCATTAAGTGTCGAGCTAGACTAAGGGTGAATTAGTAACTTGACATAACTTTTTAATATCCTCCCAAAAGTTCAATATTTCCCTACACTTATTGCTTGGTTGACTTGTTGTGAATCCCTCTTTGTGTGCATAAGCTTCTAAGTCCTGTTTTTTTGTAAGATGAAATATTGATTTGACGTGAAAAAGGTTCTTAAACATGCTAGAAATATTCTTTTTGCAAGGTAGTGTTCAAATAATTCTGACTAAGGTTACTATAGATCATTTGTTATCTAAGTAATTTTATAAGGGTTTTCACAAGGGATTGTTTACATATCTTATGAGCTTGTTTATCTTGTTGGGAAAGTGGCTCCAAACAAGATGAGAATTTGGAGTCATCCCTATAATCTTGTAGGTTTTGACATTTTGTCTATCTCTAAAAAAATTAAGACCTTATAGAATAAGTGTGCCAATTGGACTATCAAACCGAGTTGTTTTAATCACTTCTGTATTTGTGGACTAAGGAAAGTCACATATATACTTGTAGAGTAAATAATCTTACATTTAAACTCGATTTAAATGAAAAAAAGACTGTTTTTTATCTTTATTTATTTTATATTTCCATACTTATAAGACTTTTTTTTTTTTAATATACTTTTTTTGTGATGAGCAAACAAACATATGAAAGACAAAATTTTTATTAAGAACAAACTGTTCAGGATAGTGAAAAATTAATAATATTTTGGGATGTCCCCCGTCTGGGAAATAAATAATAATAATGCATCGCATTTTTAAGATCATGATTAAGGATAATACATTTTGTCAATGTGCACGGATTCGATTTGACCCACTGCCCCCCAAGTGGCTCATCTTTGCACGACAAGGAGTTGCGTTTTTCTTGTTCACGTATTTATGAGCTAAATTCCACTCCATTGGTGAAATGAACGTACGCAAGAAGTTTCCAAAGTCAAAACGTTTCTTTCCAAAAGTGACTCTATATATAGGCCAAACGATTTATTCTTACCCAAAGTATATTAACGTTCTAATTTTTTCTTCACTAATTTTAAAAATTATATTTACTTATTTATAAATAATTAAATAATTAATTTTGTTAGTTTTAAGAATAAAATTGTTATTTTATATTTAATATTAAAAATAAACTTAAATTTAATTTAATTTTTTCTCTATAAATTTTAAAAATTAATAATTTTCTTTCAATTCAAGTTTTCAAAAACAGTATTTTTTTTTAGGGTTTTCAAACTTTTTAGATTGAATTTTCTGATAATAATCGACGATCTTTAGATAACGTCTCTTTCTCTTCGATGCATCTCCCTTCTGACCGTATTCCTTTCGACGTTATGTGGCATTGTTATGGTTGACGAATACTTTTTGTAAACGAAAAGTCTTTGTCGATGACAATGTCACACAACATCAGAAGGAGCACGGTCGAAAAGAGGATGTGTTATAAAGGAAGAGATATTGTCTGAAGATTGTTAATCTGAAAAGTTTGAAAACTTTTAAAAAATATATTATTTTTAAAATTTTGGATTAAAAATATTATTAATTTTTAGAGTTTAAAAAAAATATATAACTAATAAATTTAATTAATTTTAAAATAAATAAAATTTTTAAAATTAACAAAAAAAAAACTTAAAAAACCAATATATTTTAATAAGCCATTTGGCCCTGTGTGTGTATGTAAAAGAGGGCTACGCGTAACATAAAATGATGAATGGTAATTAACAGGATAATGTCAAATCAACGACCTCGACAGACCTTCAATTTTCAACCCAACCCCGAAGTACACTTAACGGTTTCTACAGAGACAGAGGAAAGTGATTTGCTATGCTGACTGAGCTGACAACATTTGCTTTGGTTGCAATAGCTGTCTCTATAGTATATAATTAATTTATTTCTTTTTTTGGCAACTGTAATTATGTTTACGCGTTCTAACGCTCGGTTATTCAACATACATTCGAACCCATTCTCTTTCTTGCTGATTCAGTCTTATTTTTCTCAGTTATTTTAACTTTTCATTGTAATTTAACCATTGTTTTCTGTTTTTTTTTTGGTATACGATTTCTGAAATTAGAGCATGGATTGAAGGGTGATTTTTTGTTTTTGTAAAGAAGAAAGTGTTGACTGTTTCTGGGTTTATTACTTAGTTCTTTGTTGGGAGCCATGGGTTGTTTGTGTTCTAAGCCCAACTCGGTTGAAGACAGCCGTGAGAGTCCAGGGGAGAGGTTTCATCAAAAAGGGTCATTGAATAAGCGTGTGAGTTCATCCAGAAGGGAGGAGATTGTTGGATCAAAAGATAGACTTGAGAATAATGATGTTAAGGTTATGTTGATCGACGAGAAAGTGAATGGTTCCAATTGTTATTATGATAATCAAAGGATTCACACAGTAGAAATTGATGATCAAATTGAGAGGAAGAGGATTGAAAATTGTCAAGTGACTGTAATTAATCCTCCTAGTATGGGAAGATTGCCTAAAGCAGCGGAAGCAGAGCTGGTGGCAGCAGGGTGGCCGTCTTGGCTTGCTGCGGCGGCTGGTGATGCCATCAAGGGATGGATACCGCGACGAGCGAATACTTTTGAGAAATTGAATAAAGTGTGTTTCTTCTTGACTTTATGCTCAATTTGCTTTCATTTTGTTTTCCGAAGTACGAAAATTGCTATTGCCAGATGAATGCATCAACTAAATCTTATATTGTCTTTGAAACATCCTCTGAAATAGATCGGATTGTGATTACATATTGCTCACCAGTCATCATGGTATCTTGATCTTGCAGATTGGCCAAGGAACATATAGTAGTGTTTACGAGGCTCGGGATGTCATTCATGATAAAATTGTTGCGTTGAAAAAAGTAAGGTTTGATAATAAGGATCCTGAGAGTGTCAAGTTTATGGCTAGGGAAATTGCTATTCTTCGCAAGCTTGATCATCCAAATATTATTAAACTGGAGGGCTTAATTACATCCCAGACGGCTTGCAGCTTGTACCTTGTTTTTGAGTATATGGAACATGATCTTGTGGGACTCACATCGCTACCTGGCGTAAAGTTCACTGAGCCTCAGGTATTCTTACCAACTTCAATACGAGTTTAATGTATTACTGTTGATTTTTCAAAGATAAAATTATGCTGCAGACTAAGCATTGGATTGGCAGTTTCCTTAATTTTGCGATTGATTATGTATTTGTGTCCTTGTACAGCAGTCTCTAAAATTCTTTATGTTATTTGTTGTTTTTTAGATTAAATGTTACATGAAGCAACTGCTAAGTGGACTTGAACATTGCCATGGCCATGGTGTTTTGCATCGTGACATAAAGGGTTCAAATCTTCTTATTGACAACAATGGCATCTTGAAGATTGCGGATTTTGGTTTAGCAAGTTTTTTCAATCCTGAGGATAGTAGTCCAATGACCAGCCGTGTGGTGACACTTTGGTATCGACCACCTGAGCTTTTGCTTGGAGCCTCTCACTATGGAGTTGCAGTAGACTTATGGAGTGCTGGTTGCATTATGGGGGAATTGTTCACCGGGAAGCCTATACTACCTGGGAAAACAGAGGTACCATGCCCAGAATCCATTTAATGCATCATACTGAAACATGTTGATTTTATGCCCAGACCACTGTAATGATGCTGAAGTGTAAGTAACTGGGAAAGCAAACACCTAAATTCGTTTGTTGTGTACTAGGTAAGTTTGGTTCGTATATTTGTAAGTAGACACATGTTTGGGTAATTAGTTTGGCATGTATATTTTACAGAGAGGGATCAGGAAGAGCTACGACTTTGCTTTCTTCTCTACCTTGACCTCTTTTTCTTCTATATATATATGATGCCAGTAAATTGAATCATTTATGCCTTGTAGGTAGAGCAGTTGCATAGGATCTTTAAACTATGTGGATCACCATCAGAGGATTATTGGAGACAATCAAAATTACCTCATTCAACAGTGTTCAAGCCTGTACAACCTTACAGAAGGTGTGTTGCAGAAACATTTAAAGACTTTCCTGCAACTGCTTTGGGGCTTATGGAGACATTACTATCTGTAGATCCTGCTCTTAGAGGAACTGCTGCTTTTGCTCTTAGCAGTGAGGTATGCTGATTATTTTACTTGGGATTGTAGTACACAATCAAATCAATAGATAAAGATGAGTTCTATATAATCTGAAAAACTGCTGTGGTATGAACCATTTAAGTGGCAGCATCTTTTGGAATATTTGAAAGAGATTTTAATGAATGTCTTTTTTCACGCAGTTTAAATATTGTATTCTGAACCACTACTTCCCCCTCGAAGTTTTCTTGTGTTGCCTATTTGTTAAGACTTCATTGGTTCAATGTTTTAATTGTAATTTTATATTTGCAACAGTTCTTTACAACACAACCATTTGCTTGTGATCCTTCAAGATTGCCCAAATATCCTCCCAGTAAGGAGATTGATGCCAAATTGAGGGATGAACTTAGAAGGTACATGTTGTTTGGTTGATTGTTGTTCAGGTTAAGAATCAGCAGGGTAGATGAAAATTAATTTTTCAGTTCATTAATTTACATAGGCAAGTAACCGTGGGAAGCAAGGGCCATGAGGTTGACCTCGAAAGTAACGGATCAAAAGAATCTCGGGCTTCTGCAGCACCTACTTCCAATGCTGACGTAGCCTCGATGATGCAGGTAATTTTCAAAGAGGTTTCATTTTGGCTTGGCATTGATTGCTCCAGCGTCCAATTTTTTAAACGTCCCTCAATTTCCCTTGTTCTTCATATCTACCTAGTCTAGTCGGTAGCATAAGATCTACAGTTGATGAAAAAATCTCCCACTGTTTTATTTTCATCATTGTTATTTCTTTTTATTCTTTTATTGACAACAATATTTTCGCCTCTTATTACAGAGAGGACCTCATTTCAGTACAAAAGGCAGAAATGAGATGTCTATGTCTCATAAGGTGGCTGCTTTTGCTGCCGATAAACAAGCACAAGGTTTGAAAGATTCGAGTACTGATTTATTTGGGCATCAACGGAAGAAAGTTTCGCATTCAGGGCCATTGGTTCATGGGGCTGTCTGGGAAAAGGTTGGAAAAAGACATGGTAATCCTCCAGCAGTTTCAACCAGATCCAATTTATCAACACTATCTGGTTTTGTGGCAACCAGAACTGGATTAACTGAAGATGTCCGAGAAAAATCTAGTCCTTCACAGAAAGGCACAGAAAGATCAGTCGGCAAGTCTGAAGGATCATTTAGGGAGTTGTCTACAGAAAATCAGGACTGTAGGCAGAGCATTCATAATGTTAGTCGATCTCCTCAGCGCGGGGCTGGGAATGGCATTGTTAAGGAAGCAAGCCTGGTTAGTTCTTTGGCATTTTTTCTCAGCTTTTAAATTTCATATGCTTTTAGCAATAGTGTTCGCAAGTATCCGCAAGAACTTCATTAGGCTGCTTTTTTCTTGTTTTCCTATGTGAATTGCACAAGTTTTATTACTTTGGCCGCAAACGTCACTATTTTTAGGCCTAATACTTTTCTGTTCTTGCACAAATTTTTCGCCAGCATGTTCGAGGATCCAGGGGAAAAAACATTTATGTTTCTGGACCATTACTTCCATCACACAATGTTGATCAATTGCTTAAAGAGCATGATCAAAAGATCCAAGAATTTACTCGACGGGCACGACTTGAGAAGACAAAACCTCCAAGAGCACATGCACAGGGAATTAAACCTCCAGACAACTCAATGGCCAGGACTTGATAGATGTGTATCTGCAATCCTCTCTAGTGGCAGAGTATGATAAAGCAGAACAATAAAACTATATGTATATGCTTTAAATAAATAGAATAGGTACACAAATGATATGTCTTCATATGATGAGTAATTTTGAATTAAAGATATAATAATATCCAATTACCTGATGACATATCATCTGTGTACTTATATTGTATATTAAAGTGTATACATATAACATTGCTTAGTCAGATACCCCCAGAGAGCTAATTAACTTGTAATGCTATCTGTGCAGTACCTTTACCCGGGCCACCATTTATCCCCCTGTTTTCTGTATCTGGAGAGGTACCAGTGCTTTGCAGGAGAAAGTTTCTGCAATTCAAATTTTCACTTTATAGTACCGAAAGTAAAAGGAAGATATACCCAAAACTTTTTTCAATATATAATAAAAGCCCTAGTTTACAAAGTTTTTATGCAAAATCTCTATTGTGCTTGGAAACTTATAATGTGTATAGCATTTCTACATAATTCATAAGTGTTGAAAAATATCTAACTTTACTGTTTTTGAAGATCCTAAGATCAGGATTGTATATATATAATAAAACATTAAGTACAAACAAATTATACAAACTGAGATGATAACCTATGATTGAATGATGTAATTATTCACTTTTTTCTTATTTTAAAATCATTTAATCAGATGTTATCATATCAAATTGAATGAATAAGTTTGAGCACCAATCACTCCATACTTTTCAAAACTAACTAAAATATGATCAACACAAGGTCACCTCCCTTCTAGGATGACATCTGAAGTGGACAGAGATGCAGAAGAAGAGAAAGTATGATGAATTTCATTAAATGTTGGGTGACCTCTACTACTACCACAGTTCAATTGCACCCTCATTGCAGTTGCATCCATTCTCCCCAGCAAATTCACTTGCATGCTTTCCTCTTCAGGCTCAGTACTGTCAACTGGCCCCTCAAGCACCATCATAACTTGCCTTATTGCTGGCCTCATCTTTGCATCCGGATGTGAACACAACAAACCCATATTAAGCACTCTTTCTACTTCCTCATCACTGTAACCACCCCTATCTTTCAACCGATTATCAAGGCCATGAAGCAATTCACCTCTCTCTGATAGCCTCCATAACCAATCAAGTAAGTTTGGTTTGCCATCTTCAATAGGTCTTCGTCCGCAAACCACCTCTAGAACCAAAATGCCGAAGCTGTAAACATCAGTTTGAGTCGACGCTCGCCCTGCCCTAACCATTTCTGGTGCCATGTACCCAGCAGTTCCTATCACTTGGGTTGTGCTAGCTAATTGTCCATGATGATGCACTCTGGCTAAACCAAAATCTCCCAATCTTGCATTCATATATTTATCAAGTAAAACATTGCTTGCCTTTATGTCCCTATGCAAGACCTTAGATTCCCATCCTTCATGTAAATACAAGATCCCGGAAGCCACATCTTTCAAAACCTTGAGCCTCTCTTCCCAACTTAAGGTCAATCTCTCATCACAACAAAAAATCCTCTTGTCCAAACTTCCATTTTCCATATAATCATAAATCAAAATTAAGCTTTCTTTCTCTTTCTTACACCAACCTCTCAAACCCACCAAATTTTTGTGCTTCAGTCTACCTAAGCTTGAAACCTCAGCCATAAATTCTCTCATCCCATGTTCACCCGCCAGAGAGATTTTCTTCAAAGCAACTTCCACTCCTTGCAATTCCCCTTTATAGATCTTTCCTTTTCCTCCAAATCCAATTACATTTTCTTCAGAAAAACCTTTTGTTGCTGCATAAAGCTCTTGATAGCCAATTCTATGTGGCCAATACTCCAATTCCCAACCTTCAATTTCCTCCTTGTCCCCCTTTTTCTTCATTCTCCTCTTCCAACTTACATATATCACAAGTCCACATCCTACAACCAACACACCACCAACACCAACTCCAACAATAAATCCTTTTGATCGAAACACAGACTCCTTTGGAAGCACAAACGATGGCAAATTTGTTGTCACCAAAGCATCTCCAATAGAAAAATTTGAATTACTAAAGCTCCAAGCCAAAATCTTATGACTCTCAACCAGCTGTCCAGTTGCTGCCGTGAAACCCACATACATTTCATCCAAAAGAACCTCTGAAAGATTAAGAAACTCATTTATCAAAGGCCTATTAGGCCTTTTACTCCCTGCCTTTGCCATAGAAACATTAATCCTTGAATCATTATAGTCAATCCAAACTTGGTAATTCTCACCATTATTAAGCTTCAACTGTTTAAACTTCTTATCATCTTCCTCTTCCCAAATCCCCGCATCAGCTGAAGCAGAGGATTTTAGTGAGTTTACATCAAGACCAACATGGTTGTCATTGATATCATTAAATTCTTGGTTCTCAAACACATCAAACTCAACACCAAAAACATGGTTTTCGAGATTTCCATTGTTGGTTAAGTTAAACAGACCCAGATGCTGAGATGAGCTGGCACCTCGTATTCCAGTAAAGGGAAGGAAGACGAAGACAAAGCCATGGCCAGGCAAATGATGCCTATAAGGGGCAATGGAGAAAATGAAGGAAGTAGAAAAGGGAAGTGCTCTAGATGAGTTGGGCTGTTGTGTGTGTATCTTTGAATGGTACAGAGCACGTCCTATGGAGAAAGCGGTTCTGTTTGTGAGAGAAAGAATGGAATCTTGAATAGTGGCATTGCCGTATAAATGGAGATCGGTGGAGTTGAAGTCAGTGTTGAAAATGAACTCAAGCGATGATGTTAAATTGAAAAGAAGTGGAATTGTAAAGATCCAAAGAAGAGTTTGGCGAGACATCGGAGAGACAGAAGACCTTGTTCATGAAGATGATACAACAACCACAGCTTAACTGAAAGGGAAAAGTCTACAGCTGAGATTTTACCTAAACCTTGTCTCAATCCCCCTGTACTTGTACAGTGACAATCTACAGATCTTGGAATCGTTCAGAGGCTTTGGCTTTTGAGATCCTTGGTCATCTTCTTATCTAGTTGTTAACAGAATTGGGCTCCGACAATACCATGGATTAATGTTGAATAGTAAATTTTTTATCATTAATTTATAATTATTTAAATTTATAAAAATATATTTTATATATATATATATATATATATATATATATATATATATATTTATATAATTTTATCAATAATATTAAACACATTCAATAATATTAGGTCAGTCTAATTTATCCATGATTCATATCCGCGCATTTGACCCAATTAACCGTTTGAATTCTAAATTTTCTTTATAAAAAAATATAAGTGTTCAAAGGTATTTATTATGCTTTTGAATTTGACGTATTTTCACGTTCTTTCGACCTTTGAAACTTAAAATTCAGCTGGAAAGGTTGATTTTCTTTAAGGTGTGGAGGTAGCCCATGTCTTCTGCTCAGTTCATATATGATTATTCAAAGCATTCTATTTGTTTAGTTTCATAGTAGGGCTTTATCTATAAGACCACCATGACTAGGGTTGGACTCTAAATGAGTTAGTTCGAGCTCAATTCGAATGAACCCAAAATGAGTCAGCCTTAACCGAGTTCGGTCGAGCTCAAGCTATTCACTAGATTTTTTAATTAAAAATTTTGATACAAAACGACATCATTTTGATTAATATATATTAAAATGACGTCGTTTTAATAATAAAAAATGAATCAAACTCAGTTTAAACTTGACTTTTACAAGCTTGACGAACTCGAGCTCGAACTCGAACTCAAGCTCAACCATATGAGCTTGAATCCAACCCTAACCACGACATGTGGAAATCCCACATTAGAATCATGGCATCACTTAGTAAAATATCAACAAAAAAGTTACTAATTATATTGGATTTAAAATACAATAATATATATATATATATATATATATATATATATATATATATATATATATATATATATATTATTTAGATACACAAATAATATATTATTATATTATTAAATAATTTTAAATTAAAAAATAAATAATATTTAATCATATTATATATAAAAAATATACCCAGCTAACATTAATATTTAAAAATATATTGTGCTTACGTTACCCCTGGTATTTCTTAATTTCCGTAGACAATTTTGTTTCTCTTTCTTGAAGTGGAATTCTGTTGGACCCCTTGTGTGCTCTTAATTCCCTGTATGGGGATTTATGAGATAGAGAGATAGCAGTGGGGCCCGGTTTAGAATCAAGGGCTTTGTTGCTGGATTTTGAAAAAGCCTCAGTTTGTTTATTTTTTTCCAACGACTCTCTCTATATGCACCCATGATCCATGTTCATCCCTTTCTTCATAAGTGGGTAAAGATCCATGGGCTTCATGGTGAAATCCACACACCGTTTAGGATTGACTTCCACATTCCCAAACTAATTGTAATTAATAAAAGACAAATGAGTTATTTCCAGTTTAGTCAATTCTCAAATTCTTAATTAGTAAGTTTAAAAAATTCAAATATTTATTCATAAATTATTAAAATAATAATAATTATTTAATTAGTGATATTAAAAAAGTCGTTGGTAGCATCAGGAAGAGATAATTGAGAAGGAGAGGCACATGAGAGAGAGACATCACTGGGAGATCGTCGAAAAAGGCAACCATTCATCAGAAAATTGTCTCTGAAAAATGGAAGACTTAGGGAGAATATGTAATTTTTTATAGTTTAATGCGAAAAAAATTATTAGTTTTTGAATTTATAAAGGGAAATGAGCTAAATTTTTTTTAATATAACCAGTTAAATGATAATTTCACCTTTAAAATTAATAAATTTTGTTAACTTTAATAACTTATGGGTGTGAGTACTCTTCTATATCAATGTTAACATAACTATAGAAGAATTCTCTCTCATCTATGGTGGTAGACATGTTATGACAAATTATGTAAAAGTCTTATTGCATGGTGTGCTTCATATTTAGATGTCTCAAATTATTATTTTTTTGCTATTCATTCTCATCATTCATTGGTATCAAAGCATGGAAAGCCAATGTTACAAGCTTGAAGTTGAAATATTGGTGGAAAAGATAGGTTAAAAGCCTAAATTTCCTTGATCATATAGGTTACAAATCCTTTGTTGAAGCCCAAAAGTATTGCTTAGAATGATAAAAGCCTTGGTGAGATCTTGGAGAGCCTGATTCATAGGATGGAAAACTTGACAAAAGGCTTCAAAACCTAGGATTAATTGGAAGCCTAGTTGACAAGAAGCTTATCGTACAAGTTTAAAGTCTTAGCATGAGGTTATAAAGCCTTGGGTTTGCAAACAAAGAGATAAGTTTTTACTTTGTTAAAAATTTTAACTGTATATTCTATCAATATTAATAAGACTCTTCAAAATGAGTTTTTATGGTTTTCTATTCTATCAATGTACAAAATTTTAACTGTATATTCTATCAATATTAACTACAAAATTTTAACTGCAAAGGGTACCCTTTAATACTTGCTATTCTATCAATGTTTCTCACCATTTGGGACGAGCCATCTTTAAAATAAAACAATCTATTTATAGAGGAGAAAATCTCTTACAAATCTTCAAAACAAACAATGTTAAACAAAATACCCTTTGCAGGATTCTTTAAACAAACACAATCTCAACAAATTCTCTTAACATTAACTACAGAATATTGGAAATCTTCAATCTTCCCAGAAATTGCCTCCATCTTAAATTGTGCCTCAAGCTCCTCCTCAAATTGAGTTTGCATCTTTCAGGTCACCAACCTTACTCTAATATCAATTGTAGCACTAACAAGTCTGGAATCATACTTTGTCGTAGTATAAAAATACTATTTACATCAAATAGAGGAATCTCAAACGTAAAAGTACTATGAATGCCCTCCAAATTAGGCCTGAAACTCCTCCCTTGAATCAAGCTTATTTGTTTGCCTTTTTTTGTTTTTATTTATGGGTTCAGGTGCTGCCTTCCGTCACCATGTAACTAGTTATTTAGCAGTTAAAAAGGCTGGAAGAAGGGCATACGCATTAATTTTTAATTTGTGTCGGTTTAAAAAATGAATCCATCTTAATCTCGACAGCATGGAATATATTGTTCTCTTCTCAGTAATAATCTTGTATTTCTAGTTTCTTTTTTATTAGTTATTGCTAATAGGATCATTACGTCCATTGCCCTGCAATCAGTGTAAAAAAGTAGCACAGTGTTGCCAATTAATCTGTAAAGTTCCGAAGCTTTGGACAAATCACCATTAACTAAAGTGTCACAGTAAAATCTGCAGCATATCTGGTTTTTCCGATTTCTTTATCACTGTCTCGTAGCCCTTTTCATTGCAGTGGGAAAGCATTCCCAAGTCTTTGTCATACGAAGTTTTCTGCCACTTTGTTTCATCAGGGATTCTTATCTTTTCCCTCATATATAGTTTTTTATTGGAAATAAAGTTGCTTTCTTTATTTCCTATGACAATTACAAACCAGACCCACCTTCCAATCACACAAATGGACTTTTGCCAATTAGAATACAAATTTGTGCAAACTCTGTGTGTGATTAAACCTTCAATCTAGCTTGGCATCTTTTAAAATTTTGAAACTCTATATGTCAACCAGATATGATCTGAATGAGAAGGTTGATAACATCAGGAAGGCATTGACGATCCACCGGATTTTTACCAGTGATATTTTGTGATATTTAAAGAAAATCATTTCGGGCATTTGTCATAATTCACAAGAATGTGAAAGCTTTGTCTTTGTTGTATCTTATATGATTAGACATGGATGCACCAGAAGGAAAAAAAAAAAAACCAGACGAGAGGTTTAAAAAGAAGAAAAGCTATCTTTGCAAGCAGAAACCAGGACTAATTGCAACTGGGAATAAGAAAATGCAACTGGATGTGGATCATAGAAATCATGGGTACAAGTGGAGATTTAGTTTCTTTGCTAGTGATATATACATGAACTCATTTATGTAAAACATTAGTAATTTACTTGGAAAGTGAGATGCCAGTCATAATTCTTTAACAATTTTCTTCACTTTTGGAGCTCTTTCATTGTCTTTCTTTACAGCTTGGCAATATCTTTCTTTATCTTCCATTTAATGAATGGATTATGAACGAACATAAATTAATTATAGTTACCAATTGACCAAAAAGTTAACGTCAAGTCACTATTTCCTCCCCAAGGATTGTCGAAACAACACTTTCTCACTTTTAAGTTTGAAAATTCAGATCTTCTATCCATCATCTAGATCTATTAGTAAAATTTGTTAATATTAGTAACATGCGTCCTTTTTTATGAGAAGAAGTTGGTGATTCGATTAGTAAAAATTTTGAAGAATCTTGATCAACTTTCATTCATTTATTGTTAATAAAATTGACTCACAACTTGTTCTTTGTTTCATACTGCTCTTGTTCTCATGTATTCAACCATGCATCAACAAGTCAATGATAGATGGGACTCTCAAATTCTTATTTAAAAATATTTAAAGTTGTGAAAGATCTTCACTAATGGAGTATTCAATTCCATTAGTGAAAAATACTTTAGTTGGTTTAGTTGTATTTGAATTGATAATTGTTCATTATCTTTGATTGAGAATTTGAGGATGTGGGAGTCGGGCTAGGGTTTTGATTTGGATCTGATTGGGGTCTAGGGAATTAAGATTGGTTGTGATAGTAGTAGTGGTGATAGGGGTGTTAATGGTGGAATGAGGTGAAGCAAATGGAACACAAAAGACAAGAGAAGCAAGCGAAGATGCTCTATGGTTGATAATTCATTATTTATTTCCGCAAACGTTGCGTGGGACATGGTTATTCGGCCAAAAGTTAAATAAAAATTAATTCCATTGTCACTCGCTGCAAAAGTTCTACCGATTCAATAGTATTAAATTATAAAAAAAATGAACCAGTTGGCATTAACTTTTACACTTTTGTCTTTTGGTGGATGCCCGGATCATACCAGTAAGATTCTCTGCTTGCCAATTCTCCTCATAATTTAACCAGGTAGAGATTAGCATATCCATCAACTCCCACTGTCTCCCTAGGGATATTCTATCCTCTACTTGTTCAGGGTTTAGGGTTTCGTAAGCCTTACATCTCTATTTCACAGAAGCCTGTTTTATATTACAAACTTCTATTAAAGACTTCAACTTTTGCTTTAAGAAGTTCAAGCCTGAACTTCAAGACAAAAAAAAGGTAAAAATGCACTGATATTAATTAATATATGGGAAACATAGGACAGATAACGTCTTGTATTATATCACCAGATTATTACCTACCATATAAAGTCATGACTGTTCAGGTATTTTTTATGCCAATTCAGCATAAAATATCTTCCTTATAGTCCTAAAGTTCATCATCCCATATCTTGTAATGTCTATTTCTGTCCTCTTCTCACTGGTTCGATTATGGATAATCATCACCTTCAAGGATATCAAAGTTGGAAACATTAACATCACTATATATATACATATTCTCTCTTAAACTTTCATAAAAAGAGAAGACTTAGTTAAATAGGCGAAGGTCGAGTCTCTGATAAAATATTAAATAATTCTTAAAAACCCTAAAAGCAGTTTTCCAATCAATTTAGGATGGGAATTCTATCCAGATCCATTAATATATATAAACACACACATGTTTATCTCGTTTGAATAAATAAACAAATACACAAAAAAAATAAGTTATATTTACCCCATTTAAATATATACATAAATATACACATAAAATAAAATTATATTTATTTCATTTAAATATATATATATATATATATATATATATATATATATATATATATATATATATATATATATATATATATAAAATCTCATAAATAGATGATTTTTAATTAAATATAAACTTTTAACTCCTCTAAAAACCTTATATTACTCATGAACTGCATATAATCCACTTGAACTTCTAGTAGCTGTTTCTACTCAACCCGTTTCTCAATAAGGACTAATAAGTGATATTTAATTATATAATAAATATATTTTATTTATATTCCCAAAATAACCTCCGATAACATTCTTCATAAATATGTACAAATGTAGATGATAATATATTAGAACAAGTCACTGTCTCTGTATGTGATTTTCGTGTTGCAATTATTAATAAGTTTTTATCTTCATCATTATCCTTGAAACTGCAAAGAAGTTGTCCACGGTGACAACTGACAAAGCCTGCACATCATTATTTTAAAATGTTTGTTGCCTATATTCCTTCTTGTGGTTGAAAATTCATCCATCGTGTAGCACATTTTAAATAATACTTAATTAATTTCGAATTGCCTATCGTGTTCTTGACAAGGAAGTGACCGATTTTGATTTATTCCTACCACACATCAATCTTTCAAAATAACATGTTGGATATTTATAAACACTTACAATTCTTCAAATTGATCATCATTGTTGCACATTATATAAATGGATATACGTAAACATTCTTTGAATTATTGATAGAGATGACAATTCGATCCATAAAATTGAAGTTTTGATCTCTCTTTCTTTGAATAAAGAGAAGATTTTTTAATAAATATGGGACAGAGATGCACGTGAATTGTGAAAGGGTGAGTTAAGCACAATGAGAGTGTGTTGCTTTTAGTTTGGGTATGAATGATGTGTTGTATGAATTTTTCGATAAGTCAATGATCTACCTTGCATGTTGGATAGCCGAGCACCATGCTGGATGTTGAGTTTAAAATTAGCGCGTTTGATTTAAGTAATATTTTATTATTAAAAAAAATTATTGCAAAGATAAAGAGTTATAAGATTATTGAATATAAATTATTATTGTATTCAATTATAAGTAATAAAAGAATATAAAAATATTATTTTATTTAAATATCTTTACGTATAATTATTTTAATATATTTTTAAAATATTAATTATTTTTTATTACATGATGACCAAATAAAGTAATATTAATAATAAAATATATTACTAAAGTAATATGTTATTCTTCCTAACCAAAAATTATCTTAAAAGTTTTGAATTATTATAAATATATCATAACACCTAATAAATATTCAATTATTTTCTAGCGGAGATGAGGAGAGGAAAGTATGAAAACTTTTCTTGTAGGGATAGTAGTGGTAGAGGAAAGAAATTTTTTCTGCGGGAGGGAACAGGGATTCCTCATCACCCCTGTATCAAAGAGGGGGTCAAGATAAAAAATATTTTCCTTACAAGAATGAAAATAATGATTAAGATATTCAATTTCTATCTTATCTATTGTCATCTTTAATTATTCAATATTTATTCTATCCATTGTCGTACTAGAGGTGTTTGCATATCAATATTTAGAATTATCTTAAAATTTTGTCTTCAATGGAAGAATGCTTCAGGATCATGACCCATTTATTTAAAATTATATATAAAGTCTGAAAAAACTCATTCTAAAGATAAGAATCAAACCTTCATGAGATGCGTTGGTGCCATTGCGCTGAATGAGCTGCGTATGCATCAAGAATTGTGCAAGCATATTTGTAAGAACATACATTACCTGTAACATCAATCATAATCGTTTTGTCATTTGCTCCAAAAACATATATTGTTTATTATTGTTTTGAAAAAAAAAAAAGAAAGAGTCCATTATAATATTAGCCATTTGCAACAGGATCATCATATAACACTTTTTCTTGGAGTGACTCTGCTAGTTCATTCAGAAGAAGATAAACAATGGGCAATGATGATCTTGAGGGAATTGTTTGACATGTATAAATGGCAAAGAGTTGGGAAATCAAGTTGTCTAATAAGCGCTAGTATCCCTATATGGGATAAGGATTGATTTGAATAATTGAATAGATTTAATTTGTTTGTTGAGCGTGACTTGTCACCTTCAACACACTATAGTATATCAATAACAATAAAATGATAGATATTTATTTAAAGTATATAAATATATACATATTTATATATATTATCACATGATTGAAAGATTTTTAAATTAAAAAATAAAATAATATTCAATCATATGATGATATATATAAGTATATATATAATTGTATACTCAAAGTGGTCATATATAGTATTACTCCATCAATAAATATGTATATACACACACGATGATACGTTATTTGTATACTTAATTATGTAACTCAAAGTGTATATATAACATTTTTTTTGTTAACTAAAGACTTCGTCCGTATTGATTAGATGGGAAAACCCGAGGTGTAATGATTGGACTTACAACCATTATATCAAGTAAGTCGAAGTTTTATAAACATAACAAAAATTAGAATCCAGAGTTTCTCTGTAGAATTTTTAATACTCCACTATTTTTATTAACCTTTAGAATCAAATGTGCGTACACATTCTCCTTAAAAATTTTAATACTTTACCAATTTTACCAATTCTTGAGATCAAATGTACACATGACATTGCTTATAGTATATTCATTAAACTAGTTGTAAACATTGGTTCATGAATTATAAATCAGCCTTGCTCGTTGGAACATGAATCAGTTATCCACAGTGTAACAACTTGTAATTAGTTTATCTCCTTTGGCCAGTTTGACACACAGAAGAAAACTATTATATCTTCCGATTGCTATTGAGAGTTTAAGAAAATGACTTAAAACGCTAAAGCTTTATCTAATTATTACTTTTTTACAAGTTTTTAAATTGTTCACTGAAGAAAATATATAATTAATTAAAGTGTCATTTTATCTTATAAAAAATAAATTATGGTGTATATCTTGTAAATGTCCAACTTAAGGTTTCCAATTGTTTAAGCCACCCATAATTTGTAAACAATAAACTCATATATATTTACTTTGTGTATATAAATAAATATATATTTTATATATATTAACATATGATCAAATGATTTTAAATTAACGATAATATAATATTTAATTATATGATGATACATAAAATTATATATTTATTTATATTTTTAAAATAATTATATATAATATTTCTCAAATTCTAGTTAAAATTTTACCCTAAGTAACTACGAATCACATCTAAATTAAATGTGGTGAAAAAGTTAGAGAAATAACCTGCTTCACAACTGTTCTGTTTTCGGTCAAGCAAACCTGAAATCTGCAGTAGGTCGGAAACATTAAAACAGTTTCAATGGTTCTGAAACAAAATATTTTTAAAGCAAACAAAAAGTATCTCTTCGTTTAAATAACAATATTTACAAGGATCATACTAATTAGCCAAGATCCTATGCACTGAACTTATAGGCCAAAAGACTTATTCCCATTCAAGGTTTTATTAAATTGTCATGACTCTACTTCGTTAAGTTTTAAAAAGGCCAAAGGACTATTTCCCACCTAAGATATGCTTTTTTTTCAAATTTCTTATGTTAACTTTGAAAATCTCATTTAACCACCTATAGGTTGTTAGATTTAATTGAGTTTGTTGGTTATATCATTTTTTCTCTAAAACCCTAAAAACTAACATTTTCTCTCTAACCCAAGTTTTCAAAAATTATATTTTCCCCCCTAAGATTTCCAAACTTCAGATTTAATTTTTTCGATAACGACTAGCGATCTCCAAGCACCTACTCTCCCTCTTCAACGACCCCTCTTTCTGGTCATACACTTTTGACGTTGTATGACGTCATCGTCGACAAAAACGACGAGATGAAGATGACTCATCTTTGTCTCTGGCGAAGACAAATCGTCTTCGTCGATGACGACACCTAGGAGGGGAAGACGTCGCATGGTCGGAAAGAGGAGACGCCAAGGAGGAAGAGACGTCGCTTGGAGATCGTCGGTCGTTGCCGAAAAATTCAATCTGAAAGTTTGGAAACCTTAGGGGGGAAAAATTGTTTTTGAAAACTTAGGTTGGGGAAAAATTGTTAGTTGTTAGGGTTTGGGGATAAAAAAAAATTAAATTTAAGTTTATTTTTAATATTACAAATAAAGTGACGATTTTACTTTTAAATCCGTCAAACTGTTGTTTTTTTTAACAGCACATGGGTAGGTAAATAAGCTTTTCAAAGTTAACGGGGGAAATTTATAAAAAAAAAACATACCTTAGGAGGGAAATAGTCGTTTAGCCTTTTAAAAACTTAAATATTTATTTATAGATTATTAAACTTGACAAAATTTGATAGTTATAAAGATAAAATTATCATTTAACTATTGAGAGTAAAAAATAAAATAAAATATTATCTCATTTTTTTCTTAAATCCTAAAAATAAACAATTTTTCCTCAAACTTAAGTTTTGCAAAGTTATATTTATCCCCTAATATTTCAAATTTTCAGTGAGTGTTTCCAGCAAACGACCGTTTTCTTCAATTCTCTTTTAGCAACATCTATCCCTCTTTGACATTGTCTCATTCCCAACCATCTCTTAGTGTCATACTCATTCATCATTCGAATGAATGATTTGTCTAAAGACGAATTATTTGTTTGGATGACAAATATTTTGTCTAGACGAATCATCTTCGTCTAGATAATTTATCGTCATTTTGACGAAAATGAAATCGTAATTATTTTTATCTTTGTCTAGACGGTGATAAATCATTTAGACAAAATATATATATATTATATGATACTAATTTTTTATATACTTTAATATAAAAATTATTTTTTATTCTTATCATATTATATCGTAATTGGATTCTAATAACAAACACCTACACTGATTTAGTTTTTAAGTTGTAGACAAATCTCGTATAGCCCTCAACCTACCCTAGCCCACTGTTTCAATGTATTATATTCATTAAGCTTCATGAGATTATATTCCCCTAATATTCTATCTATTAGTACGGAATGATGTAAGAATGTTATGAGCGAAATGCTCAATTTAATTTACAAATTGTAATAATATTATATTTTATGTAATATTCCATAGTTATTCTATGAATATGCCGACAACTACTGCTTCGATTTTGGACAAAAAGAGCAGTTCCCGGTAAGACTAGGGAAGTTCATCCATCAACATCCTACGATAAGATCCTCTGTCCTCTGGACCTATCATAAAGCCACCTAACGAAATCTTAGCCGTCCATTTTCATTTTTAGTCGACCCCACAATTTCCATCATGACTAGGATCACTCTCACTACTTTCTATACTAATAATCATTCTTATCTATAAAAAAATACATGAAACAATAGAATATTTCAAGTATATCCAAACTTTTTTCTACAGCTTAATCATGGAATCAGCTGGAACGACGGAAAAAAATACTAAACCCTTAGCCAACAATCTCATTCCACGTAAGGAAAAACAGAGCCTCATGTTCGCGGCGGCTCGTTCGTCCAACTAGGACATGTGGGGGCAACTAGGACCCAATTCTTACTATAAATCTTCCTGCCAGACCAAGTAGGAAGCAAGAAAGAAAGCACGTGTATTTTTCTTTCTCAAAGAGAAAAAGGGACAAAGTTTATGGCCAAAAGCCCGGTGAGTCGGCAAATGTCGGACGAAGTTGCAAGATTTTTAGAGGGAACGGCGAGTTTCGCCGATATTGTTTTTGGGGCTTCTGAAGAAAGCAACGATTCCCTTGAAAATTTTTGTGAAAACGAGGAGGAGTCTAAAGAAACTGTTGAAGAAAATAAGGCGTTCTGGGAGACACAAGACCAGCTTCTCCAGGTAGATTTTTAATCAAAGCTAATTTTGACATTTTTGGGAAATGATCAATTTCGTGTGGGTGAACTCACGGTTTGTTAATTGTTTTACAGGCGACAGTATGTAAGACTAGTTCTATTGAATCAAAAGTTCGCCAGGCTACAAAAGAGGCGTTGAGGGAGATTAATTCGGTAAGCCTTGTATGTGTGTGCCGGAAACCCGTAGCCGGAGGTTGCCGGAACTGTTTACAGAGAGAACTTTCCCTTAGGCTTCAAAATGTTGGGTACAATTGTGCCATTTGTCAGTCCAAATGGAAGAGCTCACAAGAGATCCCCCCAGGTAGACATATATATACATAAATCAATTTTAATTAGATTGTTTATTCGTTAAACAAGATCAGGGTTACTAAGTATGATTCAAATTCCAGGGCAACATAGTTATTTAGAAGTGGTGGAGAAATTGAGTTCAAAGAAAGGAGAAATGAGGGTGGTGATTGAGTTAAACTTCCGTGGCGAATTCGAGATGGCAAGAGCAAGTGAAGAGTACAAACGGCTGATCAGTCGGCTACCGGAAGTATTTGTTGGGAAAACGGAGAGATTAAAAGCCTTGATAAAAATTCTATGTGCTGCGGCGAAGAAGTGTATGAAGGAGAAGAAGATGCATATGGCTCCATGGAGAAAGCAAAAGTACATGCAGGCAAAGTGGCTGGGAACATACGAAAGAACAGTACCAGCAACTCTGCCTGTGGGATACTCAGACCGGCTACCAAAGCCAAAAGCTTCAATGTTAACCTTTGATTTGGTAGACAGTTTGCCTGCCTTGCGTTGCAGCACCGCAGTAGAAGTTTTGTGATCAGATAAAAAATTTTGTTTTTTTTTTTGGTTTTTTCTTGCTCTACGGCTTCAGTTTTAACATCATGTTGTAAAATAAAATAAGTCTGTTATGATCTTAGCGAGTGAGAGAATGTACGTCGTTGTTGATCAGCCATGGGAGAAATTTTATATATCCATGATATGAAGTTCCAGTCCTCTTCTCGAAAGTATCATCAGTCTTATTATATTGAGAAATTGAGTACCTTTTGTGATGGGTTCGTGCCCGGTAAATATATTAAAATTAAATTCTTTATTTATTTAATATCTTAATTATAAGATTAATTACTAAATTTAAAATTTTACCTCTTTATTTATTTAAAATAGTATTTATAAAATCAAACACTAAATTTAAAATTTTATTTATTAGCTATGTTCAGTGTAACATTAAAAGGACCGTATTTGTAGTTTGTGGGCCTTACTGGATCTTAAGTCGTTGACATTTTGGGCCTTTTTTACTGTTTCATCAGCTGTCAGTAGCATGAAAGCTTCCATCTCAAATTGAAGAAGAGTGACCTTTTCTTTGTGAATTGATATTGGTTCTAGCGAAGCCAGTACTAAGGGAAGTTGGAGTACCAGAATTTTGCATCAGAACATTAGTGAGTTGTAATCTGTTTGAAAATCAGATCAAAGTTTCATATCCCACACCAGAGTAGATTAACAAAAACGTAAGAACTTGGTTGGGTCATGATACTTTCTCATACATGATATGATCTTGATTCTTGTTTTTTATAACTCGAACAGGAGCAGGAAGCATGGTGGCTCGACCTGGAGGTGCTGGAACTCGACAAGAGCTGCAGGGAGAGAAACTAGGGCAGGGCTACGGGAAACAGTAGCTCGAGGTGTGATTAGGAGTCATTGACCTTAAGGATTCTATCCTATGAACAATAACAATCCCTCAGGATTCAACAAGCTCTTCTGAAAACTCTCCAACAAGGACAACAAAAAAGATCGAGTATGCAAAAACCAATAGACAGGAAATGTGCAAAAAGAAAAGAAATTGCATAAGTGAATGAAATTAAGATGTATACATGGGTAGACGGGGCAAAATCGGTGGATTACCTGTTTTACTGATGGGGCATCTCTTTAAAAAATGGGTATGAATTTCAAATTACTAATTTAAAAATTAAAAATATAATATGATCGGTTGGCTTGTAAAAGCACGTGAATTGACCTACTAAAGGCTTATAGAGACATGAGCTTAAGAGGGCGTTTGGATTGAGTTTTTTAATATTACTTTGGTAATCTATCTTTTATTCTTTTATTTGGTTTGTCAGTAATAAAATATTACAGTAATATTTTATTACCAATGCTGACGTGACAGATAATATAGGTGGTAATCTGATTACCACATTCACTTTAGATATTTAAAGATCACCAAGGTAATCTTGATTTTATTATAATTATATTATTATTTATTACTTTTTGAGACAAAAATAAATTTATTTTTAATTAATATGATAAATAATATAAAAAATATTTAAAAATAATTATATTCAAGGGCATTTAAGTAAAATAATTTATTAGTAATCTTTTGTTAACTTTAACCAAACACAATAATTATTTATACCTACCAAATTTTATCAAACATAGTAATCATTTATACTCAGTAATCTTCTAAGTAATCTATCTTCAAGGTAATCTTTCTATTTTGATAATAAAATATTACCCAAACCAAAAGCCCCTAAGGATTAAAGGCCTTGCTATGTTTAAGGATGGATACGAATCAAACCGAGCCTAAATATCCCTTGACTCGAGTTTGTCTCGAATAACAAATAGTTTGGTTCATATTCGTCGAGCTAACATTAAAGGTGATTTAAGTTTGGCTCGAGTTTGACTCAAATTCGTGATTTAAATTTATAATTCATTGACAAAATGATATCGTTTGACAATTATTTAACATTATTCAAATCAAGGTACAAACTAAGTTTAAAACGAATCAAACCATATATCTAGCTTGCAAGTCAAACAAAGTTTAACTCAATTTAAAATAAGTTGAACCTATTAACTCGAGCTTGATTCATATTTAAAGTAAATGAATTTAAACTGAATCGAATAGAGTCAAACAGGCTTTCAATCCCGAACTAGTTTAATTCAAGACTAGCCCTAGTTATGTATACCGGTTGAAACAACCGATCAATTGGCAACACATGACATGACATGACATGGCCCATGGATATAACTAGCCTTGCCAGATCTGGCCCATGAGAGTCTACCTTGGTGTCTGCCGGTAGATCGACACTTCCCACACCCATTTGCCCAACTCAATTATGGGCTGGACAAACTCAATTAGAAAAACCTGTGAATGGAAGAAGACAAGAGGAAAAAAAATGATAAGGTTAAGGAAAAGAGCTATGGAAAAACAAATAATTTAATTTAATTAATAAAAGAAGTAAAAAGGTTCATTTTCTATATGAACAAATTCAAACTTTGATAATGAAATTATTTTAAAAAAAAATAAGTATATAGACTTTTTTGACAGTATAATTTTTTTAAAGAATAAATAAGATTTTATTTGTTTTAATACGAGTAAATGGACATAAAGTTATACTCAATCAATGATTTCATACCTTTGTTTGATGATAAATTAGATCTATGTTATAAGATAAAACTCATATATAGTTATCAATATTTTATGATATATGATACAATATGATACAGATGAGAAATGATACATATTAATATAAGGTATATCGAATTAATACAATACAATAAACATATTATACGATATGATAGATATTATACTATACGATACATATTATTGATACAAATTGATATATTTTTTAAGAAAAATGATGATGTAATAAAAGCATATCTAAGAAATTTTAAATGTTTGTAATATTTTTAAAATGATGATGTGTTAATTAAAATTTTTTTATTATTTTATTTTTTTTAAACTATATTATACTATATGATATAATATTTGATACACAATATGAGAAATTAAATTTTTAATGCACGATATAATATATGATTTGATTACCATGAACCTATGTAAGTTACACGAAATGATGGAAGAGAATTTAAAAAAAAATTGTAGATATTCAAAAAATAATCTTTGAAAAAACCTATATTCAAAAACAACAATTTCAAACAGTGATTGTGAAATTGAAAAAGATTACAAGATCGTAAAGAGTTTTTCACGGAGTAGAATTTCTTCTAAAAAAATAAAGCTTTAGTAGTTTCAGTATGAATACATGGACACAAACTTTAAACTTATTAGAGTTGACAATTTTCAATACGATTTATTAATCTAATATGATATAACACAGAAAAAATCAGATTAAAATTGAGTTTTTTAACACGAAATTTATTTAAGTTACCCTCATATGATTCGAAATTAAATATAATAATATTATGATTCATATGAAAATAACCAAACACAATTCGAATTAACTCAAATGTTGAGAAATATTATTTTAATAGAATTTATTAGTGATAAATTATAAAAATATTAAAAGACTATATGAATAGTAGTTGAAATTTTTACACATGACATATAATTGTATCTTTATAGAATTGTAATTACTTATATTATTATTATTTATTTAAATATTTTATTTTATTATTAAATAGTAAGAATGTAATTTAGTTAATTATATTATTGATGGGTTTTAAAGATCTTAATATGTAATTTTTAGAGTATTTATAAGTAAGACAAACTATTACATTTTTAATTAATAGTTGGTTGTGGTAATTTAGTAAAAAAATTGAAATAGTCAAAACAATTTGAAAAGTGAAAAATAATAGATAATTTTGGATTAATTGGGGTGTGATAGGATCAATTTAAATATTAAAACGTTGGGTTATAATTAAAAAATTTCTATATAATTATAATTCGAATCAAGTTAGAGTTAAAAATCTCTGATATAAAATTTAAATTGATATAATATAAACATAATCGATAACATAAACTGCCCAACTCTATGCTTTATAATAGTGATTTCAAATTTTAAACAACAATATATCCATTTTATATTTTTTCGTCTTGAAGGATTAGCAACTGTTATCATACCTTGTTTAACTAAAATAATATTTAATATATACTTTTTTTTATACAAACTCTTTTTCTATAAATCAACGTAACATACAACGAATGAATTAATATTATAAAATATTTAATAAATGTATATAATTGATGTTGTTGGAAAATATACATGCCAAATTAAATTCTGTAAAATCGAAAATATAAATCAGTACACTTGAATTTGTCAAATCTGTTTATTAGATAATCAGTAACAATTCGAGGTTTGACTATTAGTCTTTTTCATAAGGGAAAATGATTATTTTTCACTCAAATTTTAACTCAATCTCAAAGTCACATTCACGGGAGATGAAAAACTCAAACACTCACCTAAAACCAAACTTTTGTTAAAGGGAGGGGTAAAATAGTTATTTTACTATTTATATTAAAAATTATAAAGTTGATTACTTTTCACATCTCTTAGGTTTTAGAAACTAATATTTTATCTTTACTTAAAGTTTTTAAACTTTGAAAAGTAACATTTTCACCTCCAAACCTAGGGTTTCCATAATTTTCAAAACATAATTGCCCCCATAACTTTCAAAAACAGCAGTTTCACCCCCACTCTTCAATTTCATCTTTCGACGTCGTCTCCAAAGTTGTCTATGGCCTCCTCCTTCTCCTAGTGGAAGACGGTGGTGCGACGAAGAGACAAAGATCTCTTCGTCACATGACCCAAATGACGAAGGATGACGCTTCATCGCTTGTCGCGTCTTCTAGACGCAACGACGAAGGATGACAAACGTGTCATCCTTCGTCTGTTCTTATATATCTGAACGACTTTTCGTTGTCCAGATCTGAGTGATGAAGGTTTGTTCTTTGTCATCTTTTATAGCCAGAGAAGGGAGATCGATGGAAAGAGTCGATTGTCGGTGGTCTAGGGGTGAAATCTAAATTTTTCAAACTTTGAAGATGGGTTGAAATATTAGTTTTTAAACTTGGACGGGAAAATGATAAAAATTTTGAAATTCAAAGTTTATAAGTAAAATGACAATTTTACCCCTGTCTCTAACTGAAAATTTGAACAATAATTTGGTCATGGGTGAGAGTTTGAGTTTTTTATCTTCTATAAGTATGACTTTGAGATTGGGCTAAAATTTGAGTGGAAAATAGTCCTTTTCCCTTTCATAATACTATTTGTTTGAGAACTGCATTTTGAATTCTGTATTTGTGAGACTATTTTTGGTGTCTTAGGAAGGCAGCTTCCCTGAGCACATATTGGCAGATGAGAAAACAACGAAATAATAGCGTAACCCTCTACTTTTGGTAGATGTTGGGACATTTTAATGTGTCCCAACCGCCACCTCAATTGTTATTACCTATCCATTCACAATTAATTACAAACGGGTCGGATCGATTTATTACGGATGAATTCTAAACCTAATAAACGTGTCATTAGAACAATTTTATATGACTTTTAGATACTTAATTTTGAAACGTAATCTCTAATTAATTATTGATGGCCTGATGCGTAGCCATACTTACAACTTAAGCTCAGACCGCAATTTGCTCTCCCTAAGCACATGGAAATCCAAACACTTCATTAAAGTATCAAACAAACGTTTAATTATTTTTAATTTCTGAACAGTTAGTCTTGGACGGTGAATCCCACAATACGATTACCTTTTACACATAAATTATTTTCTTCCTTGCTATGATAGTAGCTTTTTAATATTATATTTTGCAATTATGTTGTCTCTCCATATAATATAAGTTTAATTATTTTTAATTTCTGATTAATGTTTGATTGTTTAGTTACATTTACATTGCAAGACTTGACTTGTAGTTGTGGTGGAGGGAAAACTTCATCTTCAGGCATGTGATCCACAGCCACATAATCTAAATAAGATTTGATCTTATCTTAAAGCTCTCATTTAATAAACTATTATATCTATACGAGGAATAATGTAAAGATTTCGATCATATGTTATATTATTAAAGCGATTAATAGAATCATAGTCTTTGTAAAATTGTTATTTATTAAAATATTCACTCTCTCTCTCTCTCTCTTGAGGGTCTTATCCGAAGGAGGCCTCAAAGGCGTTATGGACGGTCACCTAACTGTTTTGGATTTAAAAAAATTTTGTTACCTCTTTTATAAATTTTTTTTTTTAATTTTATTTAATCTTAATTTTTCTTTGCTATATCTCTAAATTCGCCACTGGTTTTATCATAATATGAACAGAAGGAATGGCTCCTATCTACGCCTAAATCAAGACAAGCAACTTCCTGGAAGTAGTTATTTTACAAGTAAAAACCTCATGCTTTAATTCAATAGTTCCATGAAAAAAACCTTTACTGATTTGGAGAAGGGGATTTTTCCAGGAAAATGCTGAGATGAAGAAGCTTGCATGTGGCAACAATAAATGCTTCTTGGTGACATTAGATGGCATGGACTTGACTTTTTGAATTCTCAACCGACCTTGTGGGCAGGACTCGGTTGATGCTGCGTCAACAGTAGTGGAAAGACCTCTCGATTCCGATAAGATGAGGTCAATTGGGTGGTCGTCATCTATGGAGCCGAAATATCTACAGTTTTTAGCATGTGATAGCCTGTAGAAGTCAATGTTACTATATAAATTCGGGTCCCGGTGAAAGATTTCTTAGATGACTATTTTCTTGACGTGCCGCTCTGCAATCAATAGAAAAGGTTAAATAATTCAGATGGGCACTGCCCAGTCAACAGAGGTGGGCCTTCATGTCTTTGAAAAAATGGGGTCATTAAAAAATGTTTTTACGGTTATTAAAAATTCATATATTATATTATAATTAAATAATTTTAAATTAAAAATAAAATAATATTTTATATATAATTATTAGAAATTCAAACATTAATCTAGGGGCACATCAACTATAAAGTGCTTGACAAATATTAATAGAATAGAGTGGATTTAAGGTGCACTTTTGCAATTAAGATAAACCACATTGCCATGGCAGGGGCCCATTGGGACACATAAATCTCAAATAGAAAAATAAAAGAGATAAGTGAGAAATTAAATTTTATTTATAAATAATAAAATTATATCTATTTATTTAAAATATATTATTAAATAATAATATAATTTTAAATTAAAAATAAAATAATATCTAATTAATTAATATTATATGTGTATGCATGCGGCCCATTTATCAAAGGATGTGTGAAAATCTAATAAGATATAATCACCCACACTGCTTTCCAGTGCGAGAACTTCCAAATAGAATATCTTTTGACTCTAAAGGTGCGTTAAAAAGAAAAAGGACTTATTCAAGCACTTTCCTGGAAGAAGATATTGAAAACATACGTGTAAATATTGTTGCTGGTGGTAAGATTCCATACTGGTGGCTGATGAGTGCAGTGTGACGTTTCCTCACTGACGTACACTTGAGTACCCCAATGATTTAACTAATTTTAGAAGGTACCCTTTTAGATGGTGATTGCTTTGCGTATATATGAAGATATGCCATGTGCCAATATGCAGCAAAATTTAGATAGATTGTTTGAAATTTGATTTCATGGGATATCTAATGCAGAACTTGGAAGGAAAAGATATGGAGAGGAAACCAAGTTCATCTTCCACAAAGATAGAGAGGAAAATCATTGAGAAGAATAGAAGGAATCATATGAAGAACCTCTATAATAATCTCACCTCTCTTCTCCCTAATCAAAGCTCCAAGGTTTGTCTCTCTTTCTCTTTTACTTCAAAATAAAGGAATATTTTTATATTTAGGTGTATGTTTTGAAAACATGGGTTATATCTGTATGCAGGAATTACTGCCACTGCCGGATCAGATAGATGAAGCTATAAACTACATAAAGAGTTTACAGGGAAAGTTGCAGGACTGCAAAATGAAGAAGGAAAGTTTAATGGGGAGAAAAAGATCACACGCCTGCATAAATAGTCCTGCAACTTTGGCAGCAAGTTCAAAAGCACCTGAAATTCGGATTCATGAGATGGGTTCTACTTTAGAGGTAGTTTTGACAACTGGTGTAGATAATCAATTCATATTTTATGAGGTTATTCGCATTCTTCAAGAAGATGGTGCTGAGGTTGTAAATGCCAATTGTTCAACAGTCGGAAATATGATTTTCCAAGTAATTCACGCAGAGGTAACTAGCTAACTAACAATATATGATCTCAATTCCTATATTCTTGTTATCTCATATATGTTAAGGTTGAAACTGAAAGTTATAGTTTTGCTGGGCTTGTTTTGTGCAGATGGGAGATAGAATGTTCAGTTTTGGAGCAGCAAAAATAACTGAGAGATTAAAGCAGTTTGTGCTTGGATCCACAAGTGAAGCAGAGTTATATTCTCCAGAATTATGGGACTTCGAGATCGACCCAGATTGTTGGGATCTCTGAGTCCTGCTTTTAATATGTATTGAGATGCAAATCCAGATAGAAGTATCAATAGTTCAACACAATCTTGGAAATTTCCCTGAACATGTGTTTTCCTTTCTTGAAGACCATGGTTTTAATATATTTTGGTAGTTGACAGCAATTTTTTTCTTCTTTTTTTAAGCACCTGAAACTGATGACGACGCGAAGAACACATGGATATTATTGGTGATGTGAAAAAATCACGGCCTGGAGTCTTTGCCTTTTATCATTTGTCCTGAAAGGAGCCAAAATGAAATTGGTAAAGGTGCTTATTCCTAATAGTCTCATCCAAGGCAAGAGGCAAAAGTCCAAAGAGGAAATGTGTTGAATTTTGCTTTCTTTTATTGATCTCACAGGAGAATAGCGACAAAATATTCCATCACAAATCAAATTTAGTGGTTCACAGCATAATTCGTAAAGCAATAATAATTTGATTGACGCTAATTAGGAAGAGACAAGTAATAAACACCGTCTAAGCTCATAATGTTTTATAACATGAAGATGATCCACCAAAGACTTTACATAGACTTAAGTACAAATTGTGTACCATATTTAAGTTCCACAGTGTTTGTCAAATACTCGTACAAATATTTAACATGGAACGAAATTAAGTACAAGTAGTAATGAAGCACAATCGCTTCTAAAATGTCTATCACATCAAATGAATGAAAAAAACAATATAGGCCGAGAGACTTACTCCCACCCAAGGTTTGATGAAAACGTAAATTCATATCCGTTAATTATCAGAAATCTAAATATCTATTATTTTATTAAAATTTACTATTAAAATTAAGAATGAAAATATCATTTAGCTTAAATTGTTTTTAAAAAAATAAAAATTTATCACATTTTTCCTATTAGGTTTAAAAACTAATAATTTTCTTCATCTAAAGTTTGATAGAAGAAAAATGTCACATTTTCCCCTTTGACCAAACTAACAATTTATCACAAAAACTTCTGCAGATGAATCATTGGCCAACCTTCGGTTGACCGACTATTCATCTTCTTTTGATAGACTGGAGGGCGCATTGGTATGGGAGGTTGGTCAAAGAACAGTCACTAGAGAAGGAAAGGAAAAAAATGAGACCATAAGGAAGAAATTGTCACTTTTCAAATTTTAGGTGAGAAAAAATTGTTAGTTTTTAAACTTACGAAAAAATGTAAAAATTTACCCTTAACTCTAACAGTAAATTTTAATGGAATGATAAATATTTAAATTTTTAAAAGTTAGCAAACATAAGTTTAAGTTTTCACCAAACTTTGGGTTGGAACAAGTCTTTTGGCCAATGATTTTTATATATATATATACACACACACACACACACACATGAACATAATTAATCAAGTAAATACATAATCAATTTTGGTATTTGTTTGATTGTTGTCCTTGGTGACATGATGACAAATTATGACCATTACACAATAAGTTGCACCCACTACCTTTGGCGAATATGCATGAAGATGATGCATTGGGCACAAGGGTTAAACTCCAATAATTAAGTCTAGTATGGTCAGAGTATTGGCATTGACTAAAATAATGTTTATGAACTTTCTTTCTATGTGATGGTAGTCTACTATGACTTAACAGTCAACTTGCACATTGGTGTTCCCTTTATGGGGGGTTATCTAAGAAAATGATTTTCTAGATGAATTCGTTTTGATTGATCTCCTAATGGATAAACACTTTCCTTATAAACAATCTGTAAGAATGTGATTAAGTAAAATAAATGCCTGTATAAGGAAATTAATAAAAATGTTGAAATTTTTGGCAAGTGCAAGTCCTTTACAGTTAGTCAACAATGTCAATATTTTCTATTGTGAACTTCATATTTATGAACATGTCCAACTACTTTTTCATTGGCCCATAAGGCAGTTGAGCATACAACCATCTAAAAAAAAAAAATTAACATTTGCTATTAGTAAATGCATAAGAAAACAAAATAATCCCAAGTAATATGATTTAGGAATTTGTCCTTAAATTACGTGCAATATTTTGCCTATAACATTTTTATAATGTTCCCCGAATGAATCCCATAGGCATGGTAATCGACAACATACAAAAATTTTTTGCTAAGACTTTAAAGGACTCGGTGATATTTGTCATTATTATATTGTACCAAACTCCACTAAAATGAGTACACACCAATCTACGGTACCCAATGTTATTTAATTAACCAACTACGTCTAGGTTAACATCATAAATCCTTTATATAATATCGTCAAAATCGGAGGCATAATATTTCTTTAGAGTTTTCCAATATAAGATACTGAGTATCATTGTCAGGGTTAACCTCATTATCTTTTATACTTAACATGTATGTTGACTTTAAGATATTGGGCACAATAATCATGGTGGGCATTAGGAAAAATATTGGCAACAACAACTATAATGGTTGGTGTTGATGTGAAATAATTGACAGGTTAGGAATGTCACCAATGCACTCATGTATCTCCCTCATAAATTAAGGCCACATCTTTGTTTCTTTTTTCTATTAATATTGAATATCAACAGTTAAATCATATTACACCCATCTTTTGTTACGGTTATACAAAGTGTTTCGTAAACAAATAATCAGAAGATAATACTTCTAAAAAGCTCTTACTGTGCACCTTAATATGTGTCACTATGTTGGGGCTATGTTACTATCAGGTTGTAATAGTGTTCAAGTGGAAGCAGGAACAACTTATTTGATGAACCTCTCAACATATTTAAAGCTCAATTCTTTGCACACCATATTTGTGTGTATAAAATATCAATCTTGTGTCATTCTACAATATCAATGTTGATTTCTTTTAATATATAAAAACAACCAATTATGATAAGCATTGTTTTTAACATTTGTCTTAGCGCATGTGCATTGGCCTATCTATGATAGAGCATAATTTGATCTTAATGACAAATGTGGGTATAATCTAAGCGGCACAATTGGAAATAGTCACAACTCTTAATCCTAATTGCGCGTGCCTACCATCGACATTGGTTATACAAACATTTGATCTTCTATCGAAACTTGGTTAACTGTAAAACCTTGTATTGAAACCCATTTTCTAATATATGTCTTTAAAATGCATAATGTAAAATATCTTTATTGTCAAATATATTATGTACTTTAAAGTCATATCATCTAAATAGAACATAAGTAAACAAAAAAAAAAAAAAAAGGTAGGAGTAATGATAGGTGTTATCCCTCCTACACGATTGTTTTCATTATTCAAACAATTGTCAAACAAAACTTTAATAAACCAAACATAATATCGTATTTTTAACTAAAATTCATAACAATAACTAGAAATTGATGAAAAAATAATTGATATTAAAGTTTTTCAGTCTAGAAGCAAATCACTCTTACTATAATAATTCTTTAAATTTCGAATGCAATTTTTGAAAAGAGCAGTGTTATGTAAACCCACTTTTAAATACACAGATGATGTATAATCTATAATTAGATGTTATTTTATTTCTAATTTAAAATCATTCAATCACATAATAACACATTATTTATATATCCAATTGTGTGCTTAAAAGTGTGTATACATAATTATATTGTTATTTAAAAATATAAGAAAAACTTAATAAAATGTTTAATTACCTTCATAAATACAAATTTGTTATCTGATTCGTTGATTTGCAATTAAATTTTTGATGAAATTATAGTTGAAAATGATAAGTTGAGAATAATGTTTACTTAGTGTTACATATGAGGATAAAGAAATATTATTTAAATAATAAAACTATGTGTATTTATTTTGAGTACATAAATATGTATACATTTAATATGTATTATTATGTGATTGAGTTACTTTGAATTAAAGATAAATTAATACATAATCATATGATGACACATAAATGAGTATATATTTGTGTACTCAAAATGAGTATACGTAGTATTACTCTTATTTAAGTCTCTTTGTTATATTGGTATAATCACTAGAGTATTAGCTAATATTGCATACCCGCTGGTAGAAGTGGCAATAGGTCAAATCGGCCCATTAGAAATATGAGGCTGACTATTCGATACAACTTTATATATATAAAGTTAGGTCGATCCCTCTAGTAACGAGTCTTGTTGGCCAAACCGTAACAGACTAACCCATTAATTTAAATTAAAAAGTAATTTTTTCTATTATAATTATTATTTAATTATTTTAATAATTATAAAAACAGTAAGTGGCTAGACTGACTTATAGGCCTTGTGTCTAGGCCCAAGACTCTGCCCAACTACTACACTAAGAAATCGGGCCAGGCTATTTTTCCATACTTCGGGTTATCCTGCCCATTTTAACCGTCTACCCAATGGCTATGTTAGTTAATTTCTCTTTTATTTATTTTTCCTTTTATATGCATTTATGTGAGTTGCCCTTCGTCAATGAGACTCTGGAACCAAACAGGGGAAAACCATAACCAATAACAAACATGTGCCTGTTACCAAACAGGCCAAATTTTAAAGTGCCTTCTCTAGGGCTTCTGGTCAAGCCTTCTTCCTTATAATTAACAATTTATGTTACTTCGCCGCCTAAAAACTCTTCTCACTCTTACGATTTGTGAATAATTTGTCTTTGTATTTTTTACTTTCAACCATGAAAATGAAGAAAGTAAAGCACGGGTGATGATTAATTCATCTGATCAAAATCATCTCTTTCGCTACGTTCTTTCTGATTCATGTCTTTTGTTTTCATTGTTTACTTTTAAGTCAGTTGGGTTTGCTTAATTTTTGAGAGATTAATACCATCAAGATGATGAAAATCAGAAAATCTTAGGACACCTTCTGACGCAGTTCCACCTACTGTGTATGAGAAAGATTTTCGTCTCTGATACTTGATGTTTTCTTCTCTTTTCCTTTTCTGGGTAGTTACTTTCATTTTAAAATTTGGTATTTCTTGATTAAATTATTGTTAACCGAAAGCAGTGTTACTACCGTAAATGACACGTTTTCACGGTAGCATACCTGTTTTAATGTTGCTTCTATAGTCCCTGTACCTTGCTGGAAGAAGTACTGGTGCAGTTCATTGCGACTCACAATGTGCTTGACGAAATTCCTGGCTGTTTTCTTATATTTTAGTTTGGCCACAGGACAATTTCCCATCTCAAGTATTCTCATATCTCTTAAAAGTTAATAAAGATCTAACTCTTTAAATATTTTTTTTCTTTTTAAATCTTAAAAAATTAATAAATTCTCTAGTAAGATAAATTTAAAAAAATGATATTTTTTCATTAAAGTTTAGTTTTTAAACTCTAGCCTCATCTCTTCCTCTTCCGTGATTGTTCTCTCATTATCTTTTTCTCTTATCAATAATTGTTCAAATTTTTAAACGGTAAAAGTTTGAATGTTGGAGAGAGAGAAAGTATTATGAGATATTCGTTGTCAACGTTGATATTGAATTAGATGTCAGAGACTTAAAAATTAAATCCTATAATTTTTTTTTTTTTAAATTTAAGTTAGAATTTTTTTTTTAATTTTTAAAATTTAGTAAGGAAAAATAATATTAAATTTTAATTTATTTTTAATGTTACAGTTGAAATAATAAATTTATTATTAAAATTATTAATTTTAATTATTTATTCTGGATATTTAAAATTTTTAAAGGTAAAAAATAAAAACTCAGAAACAAGAACATTGGATGGGATAAGTCCTTCAGCCTTTTAGTTTTACCTGTTATGATCCAGTCCACCGTGCCTTGGGGTGCCTTGTCAATTAGTGTGGTTGTTTAGGCCTGCCACTTGGTGTGGTCTAGTTGTCCAAGGAGTTGGGTGAAACCGCAAATATAACGGCCCTTGATAAACTTAAATTTATTGATTATTTATTATTAATATTACAACATATTTAAAAAAATTATTAATGAATAAATATGAAAAACTTAAAAGATATTATAAAAAAATAATTAAAAATATAAAATTTATGTATAATACGTATAATTTTATTATATATCATTAATCTACTAAATTATGTATATATATAACATTGTTGAAAAACAAAAATGCATACAATTTAGCTACTTTCATTAAAACATGTATATACTTCAGTAAACTGAAGAAAAATGTAGTCTTTATAATAATGCTGACCAAGCTGCGTACACTAAAAGACTCAAGTGCATAGTAAAAAGAAAAATTCAATTGATTCTAGCAGAAACATCTGATACAAATCAACCATTTCATAGAACAACTATTCTGTGTTGGCAGAACAAACAAATGAACAGAAAAATCTCTATATATTATTGCAGTATATCAAATGAAGGATGGCTGCCATTCAAGTGTATTGCCTGCAAACATTGGAACGATATCTCCGAATGAAAATGAGAAAGCCTCAGGCACCTTCCATGAAGCTTTTCTCAATTTAATCTTTGATGTATTTCTTGGAAGCCCATAGAAGTCTGGTCCATTGAAACTTGTAAATGCCTCTAGCTTGTCGAGGGCACCCATCTGAAACAAGGGAAAAACAAGTCAATATCATGTAGGGTTTTGGGTTTACACATTTGACAAGGACTGGACAATGAAAAAAGGCATACCTCTTCAAAAACCTTGGCATACATTGACAATGCGACAGGGGCATTGTAAATGCCAGCACATCCACAAGGACATTCTTTTTTCCTTCTCTCATGAGGAGCACTATCAGTTCCAAGGAAAAATCTTTTACTTCCACTGGTAATGGCTGAAACGATAGCTTGCCCTAGATGGGAAACAAGGCATGAGATCAAGGAGGGGAATTGAAAAGGAAACGCGAAACTGATACATTCTCATACTGCACAAGAATTTATAATTCACAAAGGACGAGACAGCAATGATAATTCACCATCCATCATTTTTCCCAAAAAAGGTCTACATTTCTATAGAAATGACAACACAAAATAGTCAGATAAACCAGTCATAAATTAGGATATTTAAAAGTTGGTGGGGAAAAGAAAAACAGTGTACAATATTTCTTATACATGATACAAACCTAAATTTAGGGTAATCCTGCACTCGTCTAGCTATTAACCAGACATTAACCCTTAGTTTTCTGACATAGGCAGTCCAAAATGATATATCACTACCAAGTTCATGTGTCAAGATGTTATTTCTGTCACTGAAATGTATAGTATAAGAAACTATTGTTCTGGTAACACCATATCTGTCAGGTCAGGTGCATCAAAACAATGGCACACGTGTGTTGGCCATTTACAGGAATCCTTATAAACTTGTGTTGTCACAACTTTATGTGATTTTGAAGGACTCTAAATTACTAAGCCAAGAAGTTCATCGACCAATAAAAGAAAACAATATATGATAAAGAATATCTAAATTGCCGGATGGAACATACTATGAATCTCTCTTTTTAGTACCGGAAGGCAATAATTGTGTGGCTGTAGTCCTCCTTGAAAGATAGAATTTCTATTGAGAAGAAGATGCTGTGGAGTAACAGTGGCTGCTACAAACCCTGAAAAATATAGTTTCAGTGAATTTTGTAGATCTAAAAATGCAATCCAGTGAAGAGACATTTTCTTTAACCCATACAAAGAATAAAAATGGAAAGCAAAGGTTTAAGGCAAAACTTTTCAATGAAAAAGAATCTGCATACCCTCATTGCAAGATTCAACAAATTTAACAGCATCCATAGTAGTTATGTGCTCCATCACAACCTTTAGCTTTGGAAGCCTTTCAATCAGAGGTCGTAAAATGGTGTCAATGAAGACCTTCTCACGATCAAATATGTCAACATTAGGATCTGTAACCTCCCCATGAACCTACAAATAGAATATCAAATGCAAATTAAATTTCATGGGGAAAACATCTTCCAAAATGGGCAAAGAAAACAGAAAAGGGAAACACCAAAGTGGAAATATACAAAACCATATCGTATATGGTACCATACCAATCCATGTTTTAAGGAGAAGCTCAAGCCTCAAACTTCACAAGAGCTGCTAATTATATTTGGACTTTCACGAGTTTTGAACATTTTGACCAGATTTCTTTGGCAGAACATTAACATGTTCAATTTGTCAATTCTTGTATACTTTGTAAGGTTTTAAAGATGGGAAAGTTAAATAGGACTCTCCACCATGGACTTATTGGTTTTCCTTGTTTGTAAGTCTTGCATCAAAACATAAGATATAGAACTACAAACCAAAATTAACAAAATCCAAGGCAGACAGTCAATAAGCTACACCCCAAAATCATGCCAAATTCTCAACCTTCTATTCAAAAAAGCAATACCACAAATAAAATAAATTAAAAATTATGCCCATTGAACTTTTGATCATGTTTTCATTTGCAAGGAAATTATTGTCAAAGCATAATGCACTATCTAATATGAACTTATGGACACTACTAACAAAGTTATAGAAAAAGAAGCCAAGGTAAAATTAGTTTGATACAATAAAATTACCAGCAATGGCATATTCTGCTCAGCCATTTCCTCAAGAACAGGTAAACATTTCCCAAATAGATCCGTAACACCATCTTGAGAATTTGTTGTAGCACCAGCAGGATACAACTTAACAGCAAATACAACCCCACTTCTTCCTGTCGAAGTGATCCACATCATCACTCAAACAGTAAGACATATTTACCACCCTATGTAATAGATGAAGGAAGAAACAACTATCATGAAGCCTTAATTCAATTAGAAAGCCTCCAATTCCAATAACAAGGAACTTATCTATATGCATCATTCCTGTAATGATAATTAGAACTTTATCCTCCACTATTGGGTTTTAAGAGATCCAGAATCAAACGCATTCAACTGCGAACTTCAAAGTTTTATTACCTATCAATTCTGTGAGACATTTAAACAGTCTAAAAGTGAGAATTGTATTAGGAGAAATTAATATCATAACCCTTCTTAAGCTATAAGATTAATCGAAGTGCATTGTTTCTGTCAATAAATTTCAATTGCAAAGCCAAGAAAGACTAAGAGATTATATCAATTAATGCAAAAAGCCTTATAAACTAGTATCCAAACCATATTTGAGTTGAACCAAAAACTGTGAGAAAAAAAAAATTATAATCTCCAAATTTAACACAATAGGCATGCAACAACCATACAGAAAGTTGTACTCACTTGCAAGCTTGATCTCATGGGGACTAGTGGTATCCGTCAAATAAAGTGTCATAAGTGGAGTGAATTTGCTGTCAGTGGGCAGAGCTTTCATGATGGATTCACGATAAGCAACAGCAGCATCTGTGCTGGTGACGGGGGGTTTCAAATTTGGCATTACAATTGCCCTTCCAAAATAATTTGCACTATAAGTGGATACAAATACAATGATCAAAACACAAACATGCAGTCATAATTAAAAAAATAAGGCAATTAAAACATTAAAGAACATTATTTTAAAAGTAAAATAACCTGTGTGGAACAACAGCTTTAAGAAGGTCACCATCTCGAAGGTGAAGATGCCAATCATCAGGTTGAGTTATAGTCAGCTCCATTCTCAACCCTTTGTACTTTAACTGCTTGGAGTGCTTAGTCCCAGAAACCTTTGCAACGGGTAACTTCAATGCCTACAAAAATACAAAAAACATTACAGCACAGTATCCGCAAGTACAAAAATATACGCCATTACGTTCATATAAAAGTAGTAAACTAAGAAGAATATACGCACTTCGCAAGGTGGGACTAGAGTCTTTATCATTGTAAATCTCCCGTCAAGCTTGAACTATCTCTGTGCTCAGAGAAAAATATTAACGTTCTAATACCTTAAAAACAAAGCAGATCTAATTAAAATTTGAGGGTTGGCCTTAACAACAACTCAATGGTGAAGTTGAGGGATAGTTTTGTTACAGACATTTTTACAAACAGGTTTTGCGCGCAGGCGAGAGCACGCTCTGCCAGCTCTTGACCTTTTGGTACGGAGAAATTTTGTGCAGTATCTGACTACGGTAAATATAAATTTCAATTAAAATTCGGAAAATTCATTAAAATCACCAAAATAAAAAACGTTCAGCTCTACCGGACAAATGATAATACGAATACAACTAATTTTCGCCAAACTACTTCCATTTTATATATAAACAATCAAACCCTAAAATATTCAAAATTCTTATTTTCACACCCTTACTGAAATGTCAACATCATGGAGAAATAAGTTTGTTTAATCCAAATATTTATATAAACGTTAATCCAAAATTTTATTTATTTAACTATTCAATATTGATTTTTAGTATGTTGAATTGATTTAATAATTTTAAATACATTTCAAAAATACATATGATAGAAATGGTTGAAAAATAATTTTTTAAAGTAGAAAAATATTATTGGTAACTGATATTTTATATATGCGTACTTAAATGAAATTTTTTATATGTATAGTTTTTGATATTTTACATAAATGGAATAAATTAATATTTTACTTTGCAAGGTAAGTTGATATTTTATAGTGTGGGTATAAATTGTTATTTTTTCAATATTAGTATAGGATATGAAAAATGAAATTTTTTTATATAATTAAATTTTTTAAGATTATATTTATATATTTAGTTATGAAATTTTTTATTAATTTAGTTACTAAATTATATTTTACCATTGTAAAATTTATTGATATATCGAATTTTATTATTATTTTGGTTTAATATAGAGAAAAATTAACTAGGACAAATGGTAACAGTATAAAATTCGTTAGAAACAAAGGAAAAATAGTAAAAATTCTTGTGAACACAATGTTCGAAAGATTAGTTTAATTAATGAACAAATATCTCCATGTTAATCGTAAACAAAATCATATTTAGATATGTATGAAACTAGAAAATGTCAATAGATAAGGTATAACAAAATCATGGGTGATAAAGATATTGATTGTCTTATTAACATTTTTTAGTAGTTTAGATAATGCATTTCAGTTTGACAAGTGCCCCTAAATTTCCTTAACTTAGATCAAGTAATGCCTCCATGCAAACAACTTACACATTTTAAATGTTAGGCACTTAAAATATTATTTACTTAACTTCAAATATTTATCTTTAAATTGACTTTTGGTGTCAATTGTACCTTGATCGTGCTCTCTATGCATACAACTTTGTAGGCTTGTCTTGCATAAGTCCACTTTGTCAAACCTCTTGCCTTTTGTGGATGTATATATTATAGAAACTTAATGGGTTTTCTATCGTAACAGCTTTGACTTAAACTGGTATGAAATGCATGCTTGTTGAGTCTTACAAACTATAAACAGTGAACATTTGGGACCTTGGTTTCTTCGGCATGCTTATGCTCAACAATATGGAAAACATGCATAAGACTATTCACATGCCTTGATATGTTATAATGCATTTATAAAACTCTAAAACATGTCACAATTTTTCTTTACCTCTAGCATGCCCTTACATAAAATTATGTCATGCATGGACAAGTCATACCTTAAGTAACTTTGATAGCAAGTCAAAACATAAATGAAACTTAGCATGACATATTTTACTTTACTTTCTTAACTTAGCTTAAGTCCATAAATCCAACATCCTCAATTCTCTCTTAACTATACCTCTTGTCCTCTCAAAGCTCTAGAGATACTGTAAGAGATCTTAGATAGGTTGAAAACTAACATAAACTAACTTTAGCAGTGTGATGTTGTATGTCGTGATATTCTCTTTTTCATATCGCAACATAGATTTTCTATCTATGTTGGATTCACATTATGTCATGGTGGCACTTTTTCAATGCCGTGACATAAACTTTATGACATTATATTTTCCACTAAACATAACTTTAAAGACGTAATTCTTTGGGTTTGCTTCTAGGGTCTCGCCACTAAAGAATAATTTTTGTACTGCGGCATGGTCTTTTTGCTCGTGATAAGCTGGGGTAGCAAAAAACTGTGCTGCGACATAGACACAAAACAATCTGTGTTTCAGTTATGATTACTCAAAACACATGACTTTGCTCTCTCTAAGCTCACAAACATCATACTATGGCCACACATGGCATACAGATGGGAGATTTTCTGGACTATGAACTACACCGAATATGGAGGCAAACACAGTCTTAAACACCATGGATAAGAGATGGCCAAGACGATGATCCCAAACTTAGGGCGAGACATAAAAAGAAGAGTAAGTTGAAACAGCGAAAAGAGATAACTAATAGAGACCATGACTTCTGCTACCAAAATGTAGAGTTTCCTCTGTTTGTTTGGAATGAGCGTTAGATGTGAACTTGTAAATGGACTACAAAATTTTACACAATGATGAGACACACACGCCTAATCACTTTTTATCGATCATAGTCAATGTTCATTACCCTTAGTTACTCTTCATCACGGTTAATTAGTCATTATTTATCATAAATTTTGGAGTTGAACATTTTTGACGAAACGTACATTTTTTAGTTGTATCCATATAATTTATAAAAAATTGTTAAATTATGTATTAAAAATGCAATAAAATTATATATATTCATTTTAAATATAAAAATATATATATATTTATATGTGTTATTATATAATTAATTAATTTTGAATTAAAGATAAAGTAACATCCAATTATGTGATGTTATATATAAATATGTATATATTTATATATTCAAAATAGATACACATAATATTATTTTTAAAAATAAATTATTCTAATTAATTTCCCTCGTGAAGCTGTTCAGTCTATTGATTAAGTCATACCGGGTAAAGCTAAGAACTCAAACCTCAGTTCTTGTGAATAATACCCCAAAAAACACATCTTGCACAAAAATTGCGAGTAATTGGGATGAATAATATTGAAACTGTTCAAATTATAAACTTCTTAGATTTTATTTGTTTGTCTTGCTCATGAAAAATATTTACAAGAAAGAAAAAAAAACACGTAATAGTATTGACTCATGTTGCATGAATAATCATGTATTTATGGATACGATACAAATAAAAAATGATATGTATAATGAGATATATCGAATTAATATGATACAATGAACGTATTATATGATATGATATAATATATATAATTAATATAGATCAATATATTTTTTAGAAGAAAAAATGATATATTAGTAGTTTAAAATTTTAAATTTTCACGGATGTTTGTTATATTTTAAAAAATGATGATGTGTCAATTATAGTTTTTATTATTTATAAGTCGTATCATATGATATGATACGTAATTCGATAAATAATACAATACACGATTGAATTACCACACATATAATTTGTTTGAAATTTGCTTACTTAAGAGTAAAGAGCACTTTTAGGCACGTCGTTTCCTTATTCTTTTGGCTGTTGATCAGTTTTTTGACATGCAGCTTTGAATATCATCTGGAATGCTTTCTCTATGTAAGACTTCAACTTCTTGGCATCGATGAAGTCTTTTTCTGCTCCCACAGCAACTCTGAGCTCTCCCATATAACTTACTATAGCTATGCAAATACTCTGCAATTCATCCCATCCATTACTGCTTTAATTTCTTGACATTCTTGATTAATATCAAACTCAGCTAATTTATATATATATATATGTAAAATAACTGAAGTACATACCTGAGGTGCACCAAGCACTGTAAAGTACAATCCTCTAATTGGATGATTAGCCAAAGACAATTTTTCTATTGGCCCGATAAGGTTTGTGATTCCCATACTAGAATTCTTTAAGGTATTGTGAATATATTTAGCTACTGCCTGCAACACCGAAATCTCATAATTAATTATAAAGCCACATTATTGTAAATTTTATAATAATACATACGCACCTCAGGGCCTCTAAGTTTCTTCAGAATCTTAAGAAGCTGACCAGTGAGGAAAACGGCTAAAGAGTTTTTCTTGACATTGATGATTTGTTGAGCTCTGAAAACGAACTCCAATGGATTTGTAGATGAAGCTTCGGCTAAAGGAGGCATGGCTACATGCAAGAAGGCAAAATGGTTCCCCCAACGAGTCTTGGCATTAGGTTTAACCATATCTTCTACTGATTCGTAGCTTCGAAAAATCCTGGTATTAAGCAACACAAGTGCTGTGGATTGTGCTTTGCTCGACTCCTTACTTTTCTCTTGCATGTACAACCGAGACCCCAAGAAGATTGCTCCGGTAATCACATCATTAAGAGTCTGTCATCATCAAGATCTAGTCATGCATTAAATATTGATAATCACCTTACATAAGATTGAGTGGGAACCAAACCAATCGTTATCTCTCCTCCCAACGGTGGCATTAATTTTCTCTGACTCTCAATATATCATATGGTGCACGTAATCAGACACCCTATATGATATGGAGTTCTCAGAAGTAACGTAGATTTTTGGCCCATCTTTGGACATCCCATCTTAAATTTTATTAAGTGAGCCTATGTTTGTTCATGGTGCCAACCATAAATTTACATTTAATTTGTTTAAGTCATTTGAACAAACGTAAGCATCTATCTAATCCTGTCTCAGTCTTTTAATATTAAATTGGACTTCAAAACTTACATGTTACATTCTTATATTAATAGACTACAACAAATTTAATAAAAGGTAAGGAAAATTTTTATTTCAAAAAATTAAAAATTCGTCTTAAATATTTTAAATATTTCGTCTTAAATGACGCAATAATAATCTAGGATCACCATATAGATAAATACCACTATAAAAATGAATAACACCTAAATTGAAATCTTAATTATATATGGGGTTATATTTTTTTATTTATTTTATATAAGAAAAAGTTTTAAGAAATTACCAATAATATTATGTTGATGGGGCTTTAATAATCATTTAATCACCTAGAAAACAATAATCCCTTTGTTATCATCAAAGGTTGTTGTGAATATGATTAATATTATACATATTTATTTTGAATAGATAAATAGATATATATTTATGTATATTATTACGTAATTAGATATTATTTTATCTTTAATTCAAAATTACATAATCACATGATAACATATCAAATATATCTATTTATATGCTCAAACCGGTAACCACAGTTTTATTGGCGTGAGCAGTTATTTTTCATTTGTCAATGGTGGTGAAGATGAATGCACATGTTCAAGTGTAAATGAAAACAGTAGAAGTTAAGCTTTATATTATTAACAATACCGCTCCAAGGTTGGCCTTAATTTGCTTGATGTGATCAAGCGAAAATCCCATCGTCGCCATGCTGATTGGCCGGAACTCAACTCCATCATCCCCGGATCTTATTGGAGTTTTATCATCTTCAAGTACAGTACTCTTTCTCACGCTCCAACAGAAATCTGATACAGTATTAAATACCACAGAGAAAATTTTAGGCAAAATCTTCATTAAGCTGGTGTTGTTGGAAAGTAACCGAACAGAAGGAAATGTCAAAGGAAGAGAAGGGTCATCAGCCCTTTGTAAACAAGAAAGAAGAGCTCCCATTAAAGAGAAGCCATCGCCAAGCGAATGGTGAAGTTTGAATATTAAAACACCAGCTGCAGTGGTTGTAGGGTATTTGAATATATGAATTTCCCATAAAGGTCGAGATTTTGCAAACGCTTCCATTCCTATTTTGGAAATATATTCATCAAGATAGTTGTCATAAGATTCCGGTGAAAGTCCAGCCGGAAAAATGGGCACGTTTACATGATCTTCCAGCCTAACTTCCACTCTCTTCCATTGTTTCTCTCCATTTTCATCCACAACCTGTTGATAAATTTCCACAGAGATTACTAACTATATATATGTAGAACAGACTGGAAGGATAGCGAAGAGATTAAGTACCATGATAGAGGAGAAGCGTGAGTTGATGGGAAGAAACACATCCTTTAGTAAGGAGGTAGTTTGAGAATCATCAATTGGTATTTCAGATTCAAGAAAACAAAGAAGAGAAAGCGAAAGAGCTGAGCTGTTCAAGTATTGTCCCGTGGGGCTTACAGGTTCTTTCAGCTCATCCATTGTAGGTTTGCTTGTTTGAGTCTATCTCTCAGCTAACCAGAGAAACTCTACTCTTTATATAATTTGATGGACTGCCTAATTGATTTGATTGAACATGGTTGGCTAGAACCTGCCTAATACGTACAGTTGGATCACTACGGTTATAATATAGCTTTAAAGCTAGCTCTTGCGAATTTCATCTTAATTTACAACTAGCAATATTTATGCTTCAACCCAAATTTGCTGCTTTCCCATACTTTTACCTGTTAAGTTCGAAAAACTTGAAATTCGATCAATAAAAAATTAACTTAAGTGGAAACCATAAGTTAGAAGGGCATTAAAATAAATGCGCTTCTCTCTTAGAAAAATAAACGAATAAAATATTTGTTTATTAAAACAAAATCTACGAATCAATTAATTTGGGCGGCAAAATTTCAGGGTTGTAAAATGCCACGTCGTCTCTGTCATCGCAATTAAAGAAAATGTTGCACTAGTACTTTAGTTTGTTTGTCACAATTTTTACACGTGGCAAAACGTTAAAATATTTAAGTATAAAATATTTTTAAAAAATATTAAAATCAATTAATGCGACGACAACAATTCAGGGCTGTAATTTTACGTTATCTTCTTTAATGGTGAAACTTGGAACACATGAATAACATATCCGATTTATTGGCACGTCAGGCTGAATACCTCAACAATTTACGAAAGTACATTGGCATGAGTAAATGTGATCTCAACACATGTGCTGCGGAACCAAAATCCGCTACGAACAAAGCTTCTGACTATCTTCAAACTTTGTGGGCATCTTAAATAAGCATGAGATCTGACGGCTTTAATTTTCTGACAAAAATCAGCGGCTTTGGATCACTTGTAAATGCATCAGCCAATAGATTAGAGATTAACATTTATATATTTGAAAATTTTGGGCAAATAAAAAAGTGATTATTAATCTTGAAATGAATAAGGAAGTGCGACTTGTCCTGCAAATTTAAGGGAAAGTGGAAAAGGAAAGTAATCCTTTTGGCCTTTCATTTTCCATTTCCTTTGCGACGTGTGTATATAACAAGTGAACTAATTCTAATGTTTCAGAAGTTTAGGGTTTTTTGTTGTCGAAATTTAGTAAGGTATCTTTTTTAGGGTTTTTTTATGCTGTTGAATTGTATGTATGTATATATTCATGAACTGATTTTGATGTTTTTTGAAGTTTGATTTGTTTTTCTCGTCTGAGTTGGTTTGTTTTTGTTGAATTGTTTTCATTCTGTATAAATTTAAGTTTCTTTTTGGAGTCTACTATCTGTTTTCATTGTTTCTTTCTGCCATCTATTGATGTTGTAATTCTAGAATTCTCATTTCCATGTAATTGCATCTCCAGAATTCTCATGTTGAAGTTCATGTTGCATTTCTAGAATTCAACATGAATGCATTTCCATGTTTTCCATAATTGCATGAATACATTCATGCTTTTATTTCTATAAACTGATGTTGCTTTTATTTCTAGAATTCTCATTTCCATGTATTCTAGAGTTCCAGATTTATGTAAACATAAATATGTAATCCAATCTTACTCTTCATGCAACCCAACAATTCAGACCCTTTATTTTACCTAAAATGCAATTAACATAAAAGAACAAATCACAACCACAATAAAGAATGCAAAACTTGAGGAGCACCGATTTGGTAATCACATATCATACATAATAAAGGTTAAATTGGTAATTTAAATCATATTTTTTAATTAATAAATTTAAATAAGAAAGTATTTTGATCATTTTAATGAAAATGGTAAAATAATTATTTAAAATTAAGGGTATTCTGGTTATTATTAAATACAAGATGATAAAATGGTTATTTAAACCTTAAATTAATTGAAATTATTTAAATTAATGCTTGATGGATAAGTCTTTAGATTTTTCAAAGTTAAAAGGATGGAGAAATGGGAGAAGAACAAACCTTGCGTGTGGAAATAAGTCCTTGGACAAAAAAATTAATTATATAATTTGGACATGTATCCGTTAGATTGAGAAAGAGATACATAGATGTAGACTAAGGAACATGGAATGTCCATAATATATTCCCTTTTTCGGTGGCCCACACATTTATCATTGTGAGCACGGAATTTGTCTGATTTTGACTATTGTCTAACGCTTTGTCAAAGTTGTAATTCGTATTATTAAAATTTGCGGGACAAATTCAGCTGTGACATTTATTAAGTGAGTAATACGGTTGTCTTAGTATGGTATAATTTGTTGTTGTTAGATGGCCACATATCCTTCACAAATAAGTGTTGCTAATTAAGAGGTAGCTCAATTCTGTGATTTCTTAATCAATCAAGTTGAAGTCCCCATCTATTGGTTGTCTTCTGTTGATTATCATCCCCAATTGTATTCAAGGAGGGACGAACAAGTCACGCATAATTAAATCAAGTTTGAAATTTAATTTACGAATATATGTTAATTCTTTAAATTTTGTAATTTATAATAGGTCAAATGACTGTTTCCCACCAATGTTGGATGTAAATTCAATTTCTCACCTATTAAATATTGAAAATCTAAACTTTTATTTATGAGTTATTAAAATTAATTTCAAAGGTAAAATCGTTTTTTAATTAGTAATATATTAAAAATAATAAAATATTATTTATTTTTCACTAAATTTAGAAAACTAACTATTTTCTTCCCTTCCCTCTCCCCCTGCCCCTCCCCCTCAAAAAAAAAAAAAACTTTAAAAAATCATATTTCCCCCTTAGGGTTTCCTTATTTTCTTCCTCCCCTTCTCCGATGCCATCACTAACCAGATTCTCTCTCCCTCCCATTTTCTTCCTCTTTTCTGACTTCTCTATCCCTTTTCTTCACCTTTTCAACATAAAAAATCAGAGACTCTAGACGAAGCCTTTGGATGAAGACGACGCTTCATCCAGAGACATAACCTTGGTTGGAAATTGGAGACCTTTGGACAAAGACGAGGCTTTGTCTCTAGATGAAGCAAGAGACGAAGCGTCTTCTTTGTCTGAAGGCTTCGTTTGGAGTCTTTGGTTTCCAACACCAGAAAGGTGAAGAAAAGGGAGAGAGAAGCTAGAAAATGGGAGGGAGAGAGAATTTGTCTTATGACAACATTGGAGAAGGGGAGGGGAAAAGAAGAAAACCTTAGGGGAGAAATGTGAGTTTTTAAAGTTTAATTTTTTTTTAAGATGGAAAAGGAATTGTTAGTTGAAAAACTTAGAAGGAATAAATAATGTTTTATTATTTTTAATATATTATTAACCAAATAATAATTTTACTCTTAAAATTAATTATTTTTATTAATTTTAACCGCTCATAAATAGAAATCGGGTTTACATTCAACTGAGGTGGGAAATAGTCATGTGGCCTTCATAATATTTAGCTGCTGCCTGCAACGCAAGGATACATTCATATGTTTAGCATTACTCTGGCAATTCATGGTACTTTGAGAGAGTTAATAATTAATTAATGAACTTAGCATATGCATACCTCACGCCTCAGGGCCACTAAATTTCTTGACTCTCTCCAGGAGCCTTAGCAGTGAGGTAAACACCAAATGAATTCGCTTACCCTTGATCATTTCTTGTGCTTTCTTGATAAATTCCAGGAGATTTGAAAGCTCAGCTCAGCTAGATTAGGTATCCGCGTCATATTTTCACTTTTTAAGTTAAAAAAATCTGTCATTTGATCAAATCTTGGGTGAGAGATAGTCATTTGATCACCAAACAATTATAATCTTAAAAGTTGAAATTCACCAATATATATGCGGCCAAATGACTATTTCTCATCCTTTAAATTTAAAAAAATTATTTATCTATTTATTATCCACTTTTATTAATAAAAACTATTTAATTTACTATAAATTATTAATTTATCTTTTTAATGAAATTACAAAACTTCCTTGAATATTTAATACAAATGTCAGTTATTAATTTATTTTTATTTTATTAAAATTATAAAAATATTTGCAAATCTCTATTAGCAACCATAGTTTGAGAGAGAGTAGTTGGAGGCAATGTTGATGAGGGCAAAAGCAGTCCAATCGTTCATGCGTAAGAAAGAGGTCGTCATTGGTAGAGATAGAAGAATCACAACTTAGTGGAAGAGCATAATTATAACAACAAAGATAATCAGTAAAAAAAAATAAACAAGACACAATCATGACAAGAAAAAAGATATAAACAAAAATAAGAGATATTACCATAATTGTCAACTGTAGAGAGATGAGATCTAGCCTTTCAACATATACATAGGTCATATTGACGTTGTTAGAGAGGTCATATATAAACTTTGAGAAATCAATTGAAATTCGAATTTGATCAAACATGGGAACCGATTGACTTTGCTATTGATAGTAAGAAGGGACAAAAAAGAGAGGAAAAAGAGAAAATAGAATGAGAAAGAGGAAAAGAAAAAATAAAATTGTCCATACAAAATGACATTTTTAGCATTACATGTAATAATTTTCATTAACAAAAATAAATGACATTTGGACAAATAATCTTTTCAAACTTGTAAGAAATCATTATTCCAATCAAAATTTAGGTGGGAAAATAGTCACTCGATTTTTATATGTTATTTAAATTTCATGCGTCCAGCAAATGTCTATTCAACTACATTATCAATTCATCAAAACTATATCAATATATGTTATCATTAATAACTAAAGTGGTATCTATTATAAGAGCACCTAGAATACTTACCATCCCAAGCTTTGTCTTAATTAATTGATTTGATGGAGAGAATATTATTGTTGATATGCTATTAGTTCATACCTTGTTCTAATGTTGTTATAAAATATAGACGTTTATCGATCTTTAAACTAGACTACTCTTTACGCATCAACAAAAATATGTAGTAAAATTAAATATCGAAAACACAATTTTAGGCACATTCCTAATTAACCCATTGTCTCCATTTTGGCTTGGGAGTCTTGGTTGTGTTGAGATAGAGGAGCTTTTCAAGGGCTTCTTTGTAATATTAAACTGTTAATGATAAGATTAACACCAATGAAAATTACTATGACTAATGGTTTGATCTAGTGCAATGTTGATGATAAGATTAACACCAATGAAAATTATTATGACCAACGGTTTGATTTAGTGCAAGAAGTAAGGACATAGTAAGATTTTCGATGTGGTTTAGTTGACAATTCAAGGGTTTACATCCAAAATTATGTTATTGACTATTTAGAGAGAAAATAATTTTCACAATAAGAATGTTGGAAGCTATGAGTGCTTGTTTGATGTCTTGAGTCTTTGTACAACCTTGAATTTATAAGAAAAGAGACTAGGGTTACATATATAACTAAATAAGTGTATGAATCACAACTCTTAAAAGGACTGTTATTAGATGAATATGCTCTCTTAATGTGGTAAGAGGATAATTATGCTCGAATTATAACTACCAAAACCATAGAAAGTGGTTTCACAATGAAAAGAAAAAGGTTATTTAGGACTAAAAGAATTATGAAAGTTGTGATAATTGCTAATCCTTGTACTCTTCATTGCTTTCAAATGGAATGATTCTTGTTCATTAGCCATCTCTTAGGTGTTGAATCCATGAGATTGATCGAGAAGGAGATTTGACCGTATAATATCTCATAGGCCAAAAGATTTATTCCCACCCAAGGTTTAATGCAAAGGCAAACTCACATCTGTGAAGTTTCATAAACTCAAATATTCATCCGTCATGAAATTTATGTTAAAACTTATTGTTAACTACAACTGCAAAATTATTATTAAACACTAATATTAAAAAAAACTAAAATTTTATCTTATTTTCCTCCATTAATTTAAAAAACTAACATTTCCCTTCACCCAAAAATTTGAAAAGCTATATTTGCACCCGTATGGTTTCATTCCTTCCCTTCCTTCTCTAGCGACGTTCTTCAACCAACCTTCCATCTGTTAGCACTACCTCATGCAACTTGGATGAAGACGTGACCACCATTCTCTAGCCACAAACTCAATAGATTGTCACGTCTCCTTTTGATATAAAGCGCAACAAACATGTTAGTGGCCGCATCTTTGTCGCGTTCGTGGTTCTTTGACGATCATCCAAATTTGAAGACAAATCAACCAAAAAACATGATCGTTGATTCGACTTTCTTCTTCGGGTTTCATTGTCGTCAGGGTTTTATCGACCTTTGTCCAATATCATCAATGGGAGTAAAAGAAGACACACAAAAGATCGATCAACATCAAAACTGATTGATTGCCACCGTTGCCATCATCAGAGTTTGTAGCAAACCCTAAGAATTTGAGAGAGAAAAAGTTAGTTTTTGAATTTGAAGCTGAGAGGTAAAATACGAGTTTTTTAAACCCAATAAAGGAATAAAATAAAATTATATATTTTTTAATTTTATTAGTAAAATAATAATTTTATTCTTAACTTTAATAAAAAATTTTAATAGTATAAGTGAATGTTTGAATTTTTAAAACTTTACAAATACACATTTGCTTTTGCATTAAAATTTCGGTGGGAAATACTCCTTTGGCCTATCTCACGCGTGAAAGTCGCAATCATCGGTTGATATCGCCTTTAATTACTGTTAATACAAAGCTTGATTGAAACAAGTACAGTACTTGATTGATACGACAAGACAGAATAATTCAAAGAATATGAACATAAAATCTAATGGACATCAAACAGTTTCGCTTAATAAGCTTTAAGCACAGTGGCTCGAATTTTGAGGGCTTATAATGAAAATAAACTGTTGCATCAATTTTCAGTCTATGAATTCGATGGAATTTCATGGGCTCCTTTCAGTATCAACTCAAAGGCTTTCTCAATGCATGACTTGAACTTGTGGTGATCTATAAATCCTTTTTCTGTTCCCACTGCAAGTCTCAACTTTCCCATGTAGCTTATCAGAGTAATTGTAAGACTCTGCAGTTTCATCGAAACAAAATTAATGATGATAAACTATGATAGCTTGCATGCATGCATACATATATACATACCTGAGGTACGCCTACCACCATAAAGTAGAGACCTTTAATAGGATGATTAGCCAAAGCCATTTCTTCCACAGGCCCAATCAGATTTGAGACGGTCATGCTTGAGTTTCTCAGTGTTTTGTGGATATACTTAGCAGTTGCCTGTTTAAATCATCATTTAATACTCTCATACAAGTAAAATTATTGTATTGAAAACGTAAAAGTTACCGGCATTTTTCTGGCAGCAACAGAGAAATTACCAATCAACAGCATACCTCAGGGCCTCTAAATCGCCTCAAAGCCTCAAGAAGCCGACCAGTGAAATTAACTGCGAGAGAATCCCTTTTTCTCTTGATCGATTTCTGTGCTTTCAGGACAAATTCAAGTGGGTTTGAAGATTCAGTAGCAGTTAACTCGGGCACAGAAACGTGCAAGAAGCCAAACTGGTTCCCCCATGGCGACTGAGCATCAGGTTTCACCATCTCCTCAACTGACTTGTACCCGTTAATGTTCCTTGTATTCAGCAACACCAGCGCTGTAGAATGTGCATTAGCCTTTGAATTATGGCTGCATGTTTGCATATATAATCTAGTCCCGAAGAAGATAATTCCACAAATCACATCATTTATTGTCTGCAAGAAAGCATAGATTAATTATTTGTACCCAAAATTAATTTCTCTGTAGTTTGATATGGGCCACAACCTTTAAAAGCCTGGAGATCTTAATTTATCAGATCCACCCTACCCGAGTAGATCTATTCATAGTAATTAAGAGACTTGTAGCTGACAATGACCATTTATTAATTAGTTAAGCGATGATATTTGTACACTTGATTGAACAAAATATTGACTGCCTTACATTGCTTTTGGAGATTTCTTGAGTAAATATGCAAGAAAAGAGAAAATTAAAGGTGTGAATAATCTTACCACTCGAAGCTTGTTCTTAATTTGTTTGATGTGATCAAGAGAGAATGTCATTGTTACTATTGTAATAGGCTTAAACTCCACACCAGGGTCGGCAGATCGTATTGGTGTTGGATCATCTTCAATACAGCTGCTCTTCAAAAGGCTCCACCCAAAATCTGATATAGTGTTGTAAACTGAAGTAAAGAAATTAGGTGTAGCTATAATTATGCTACCATTGTGACTGGTGTCCATTTTGGAAGGCCATTGACGTGAAGGAAATGTCAATGGAAGAGAGGGATTGTCAGCTCTTTGTAGACAAGAAAGAAGAGCACCCATTAAAGAAAATCCATCGCCAAGGGCGTGGTGAAGCTTGAAGATCAATGTTCCAGCAGCATTTTTTGTGGGATATTTGAAGATATGGATCTCCCATAAAGGCCTGCTTTGTGGAAGCTGTTCCATCGCTATTTTTGATAGATAATCATCAAGGCAATTGTCGTAAGATGTTAGTGACAATCCTTCTGGGAAGTTCGGGACATAAACGTGGTCTTTGAGCTTCACTTCACACTTCTTCCATCTTTTCACTCCATCTTCATCTTTAACCTGGTTTTTCAGGATACCAGAATTAACAACTTAAAATCAAAATGGTTTTCCTTTTGAAATAAGATGAAACTAAAAGGATTGAAAGAAGAATACCATGATGGAGGAGAAGCGAGGGCTGATGGGGAGGAACACATCTTTAAGCAATAACATGGCGGAAGAATCATCAATGGGAGTCTGAGATTCCAAAACACCAAGAACACAGATAGACAGAATAGAGCTGTTGAAGTACTGTCCAGTAGGGCTTACTGGTTCTGATACATCATCCACCTTCAACTCCATACTTCCAGCTTCTTTTTCTTGAGCCAGCTAGCTATTTTTCTTCTTAGTAGCCAATTAACTTGTGATATTATTTATAGTCTCATCTTAAAAGGCTTGATATTTATAAATATTGCAAAAGACCTGTGTTGATCTTTATGTGATATACATTAAATGGTGTTGGGTGAGTGAAAAACTAGTTGATGCGTAATCTCTGTCTGCTTTATTATCAGCAATTGACATGCTAGATGTAGGTGAAGAGATACAGCTTCATATCGATGATTTTCATAAATGCCACTAGTACTGGAGGTCGTAATGGAGGCTGGGCTTGCAACATCCATGATCCGATACCAATGTTAAACAGTGTAATATCTCTGATCTAATAATCAAACTCATTGTCAAAATATTATTCATTTAAATATATTATGACAATAGTTAATATCAATTTATCTTAACATTTCAAACAATATGAATTACACGTATAAATTTAATATCTCTTTTATATTTTATTAATATTAGATTTAACTAAAGTGTCACAATTCTTTGGCAAACTTATGAATTAACCCAATACTGATAGAATATAAGTTTTGCATTTGTATCACCAAGCAGCAATGGAAAGATGTTTTGAATTTCTCTATAGCAATAAATTGATATGATATTAATAGGAATATAAATGTAAATTCAATGGTTGCTTAAGTGGCCCTCAACATGAATGCCAATGTCAAGGACGTTTCAATCATTTAAAACAAAGTTTGAAAAACACAAGAAAATTAAATCCAAATGAATTACCAGTACTTTAAAAAAAAATTAATATCAACAAGAACCAAACCAATACGCCAACTCAAATGCATTAATTTTAGGGTGCAGTGGACGTTGAGTGTGCTGAGGATTAATATGAAAAGGAACCCCATAATAAATGAAAAGCATATCTGCATTCATATATATTGTGGCAAATAGCTTCAATCAATGCATAAGTTGAGAAAAAATATATATATATATATATATATATATATATATATATATATATATATATATATAATAGAATATAAATTCAAATCTCTTTTAATAATATATCATTAACAAACTTTTAATTTACATAGTTCAATGACCAATCTTATAATCACTGAACCAAAACTTATTTTATTTAATGTGACTGGTTCAATCCCGAAAATAACGATTTAACTCGGGTGGGGCTCATTGTTTAAAAAAAAAAAAAATTTCACCCCCTTACAAGAAAAAGGAAGATTAGCTCAAGCAATAAGATATGATCTTTTATAAAAAGATGACACAAATTATGAACAGGTACAGATATATAAATTAACTTAACTTATTTACATATACAATATATTGTACCTTACCGGGAGCTGCGAGAAAACTCATATCGTAAACAGTCCAAGCTCTTAAAGGAGCTCCACATATATGAAGGCGACTTAACATATAAGAAATAGGGCAGATTACCTGCAGCACTGGCAGCAACCAGCTTCCCGAAAGACATCTGTCACAAAAAACATAACTGCTGGCTTATCTACTCCAACTGTGCACAACTTACATGAAGTAAAAAAGGGCTACATACACAAGAAGAGAATTTACCCCACTTCAGTGTCAAAAACCACAAAAGTATTTTCTGAAATCCCCATAATTGTAGCTGGCAAATAGAAGCTGCTGTGGTTCTCTGCTGCAATTTCAGTATATTTACACCTTAAATAAGAGCAACAAAAGACATTAGCACTATTACATTGTTCTACAAGAAGCACTCCGGCAATTTACGGGATGACTTTCCTGTCAGCCCTGATCATTTCTTCCACCTTAGCAACCAAAGCAGGAATCACCAAATCACGCCCAACATAATCTGGTGGTACAGCCACACTCCATCAATAGCTTGATCCAAATCATTCTGAATCTGCAATATATGAATTTTTAATTTGATACATAATGTATGTTACGGGAGTAACACACTTCACAACAATAGATGAAAGAAAAAGAAACTTACCCGAGAACGCAAAAGACGAATGTCATCTAGAGTTTCTCACAGTCAAAAGTAGCAACTAAATGCTTTTCTACATCATCATGAGCATAAGCAGAAAGAATATTGCTAACAAATGACATTGGGGTCATAATTCATTCCATGCTGCATTAATAATACAAGGTCAAAGAATAAAGAAACAACATAAAAAAAGAACAAAACAATTTCTTACCAAGTTAAATTTTAGAAATACTTATTAGAAAGTAACCATAAGAGAAGAGTAATGACATGTTCCATTACTAATTCTAGGATGACAATAAACCATGAACTTACTTGGGAAGGCTCAGTCACGTAATCCAAAGTAAGAGAAGAAGCATTCAGGGCCGTGCTTAAATTCACACCCAATCTCCAAAGTCCCATGATATTGCGAATCGGACCATGGGCTGGAGTGCAGCAGTCCAGTCCCAACAGATGAAGATTGCATGAGGGGCTTATGATGTTTTTGTTTACAAATTCGGCCGAAGGACTATTTCCCAAGGTTTAATGAAATGACAATTCCCACCGTTAACTTTAAAAAATCTAAATATTCACCTATCTACTAAAATTCATTATTAGAATTATAAGTAAAAATGTTATTTAACAAAACTATTTAAAAAACTAAATATTTATTATATTTTCCCTTTTAGATTTAAAAATTAACAATTTTTCTTAATCTAAAGTTTGAAAAGTGACATAATCCCCCGTAGGATTTTCTTTTCCCTTCTCTAGTGACAATCTCTAATGATCGGCCTTCCTAGACTCCTCTTCTCTTGCCGAAGCATGTTGACCTTTGGTTGAAATCGTCAAACAAAGACGATTTGTCCAACGAAAATGCATGTTATGACTTGATCTTTGATGGGAGAAGACGATGCAGTGAAGGCCGGTTATTAGTCGAGATTGAGATGATAATTAGAAAAGGGAAAAGAAAACCCTAGGGGGGATTATATCACTTTTCAAACCTTGAATTGGGGGAAAATTATTAGATTTTTAAACTTAAGAAAAGAATAATAAATTTTTAATTTTTTAAAAATGGTTTTGTTAAATAAAATTTTTACCTTTAATCGTAATAGTAAATTTTAATAAATAGTTAAATATTTGAATTTTTTAAAGTTAATAAATGAGAATTTGTTATTTTACTAAACCTTGGGTGAGATATAGTCCTTTGACCTATAAATTATGATGATATATTGTATATGTTTTTTGATGATGCTTATATGTAAACGATGTATTTGGTTTTAGGGTTTAATCCTAACATCTTTTACACATTTTTCAATAAATTATGTTATGCTCTTTTAAGTTTTTAAAAGTTCCATTGCATGTATTGGAGAAGGGCGTAACATCAAATGCAAAGGATGAAAGATAACAAACACAAATGGTGCATAAGAAAAGCTGGGACTGTGAAGACTGACAATGAACAAGGAAGAAACAGAAGAAAACCGAGAGAATGGGAGATGATATCTCTTCAAATTTTCTTTTAAGTACTCATATTATGAAATTGACAAAGAACAAATCAATAATAATTTTATAAACCATCTCATTCCCATTCTCTACTTGAATAATAAGCGGCTCATAACACAAACCATTAATCTTCAGTAGTCAAATGAAAAAAAAAAAAAACTAAAGCACCCCAATTAAGCTACCTAAAACCACACTCGCTACAACGCTGAATCCCAAAGCTGACCCAAGAGAACTGGCTAATCCCACTGAACCAGATTTTGAAGGAGTCGGCGCCGGAATTTCTACATCCGACGGAGACTTCGGTGGCTCCGTAAGAGTAGACGGCGGAGTACTAGTCTGTGGAGACTCCACCGGAGGTGACAAACTAGGATGAGATGCAGGAGATGGAGAAACAACTGGTGAGGCTGCTGCAGGAGAAGGAGTCGGAGGAGCATGGTGGTGGTGATGTCTCACGGCCATAACAACAACGATGACCTTCTGGCCTTTGTTGCAGTTGTCAGCATTGCCGCTGATGAAGTAGTGTGGACCTGAGCGACTGAAGTGGAAGACTGAGTCCCCGTCTGAAAAGGATTGTACTGGGTTTTTTGTGTTGCATGAGAAGTAATCATCTTTGTTTACCACCAAGACGGAGTTTGAATCTTTGTTGTATTTAAAATCTGCAAAAAAAAAAAAAAGCAATAATCAGAACAAACAAATTAAAACAAAGAAAAGAATGGGAAACACTGAATTATAAAGAGAGAGTAAAGATAGGGCTTACAGAGAGTATCATTTACTTGAAACCTCATTCTTTCAGCCCAGTGATTGTAATTCTCGGAGGGTTTTAAAACCCAGCCATCTTTGCCACCAACATAAAACTTGTAGGCGTGACAAGAGCTGATCAAACCCAACAACATAACAAACAAACAGCTACGAAATCTATTAAACTCCATTGGAACTTAAGCTCAGAGAGATCAGTAACGGATGAAGAGGTAGCAAATGAGGGGCTGGGTGGTCTCAGATTTATAGAGAAAGTGATGAAAAGGTTACCGTTTCCGAGCATGCAAAACGCAGGAAGGTTGGCTGGAATGAGTTGTAATTTGTTGTTAATGAGCAGGCATTTCAAGAAAAAGAGAGACTGAGCTATAGAGAAATTACACGTAGACACATGTGAGAGATGCAACGGTTATCAGTGTTAATTACATTAATCTTTTAATTTTCATGATAAACGCCTTCGTGTTTGTTTGCTTTCTTCTTTTGTTTTTGCTTCCATCAACTTGTTCAAATATAATTTTCTAATGTTCTTCCACGAACCAAAATGATTTCTGTGCTGTTGTCACTCAAAATTCACGTAAAATGCACTAAGATTTCGGGGTATTGTATAATTAAGATGTCAGATTTAGTGGAATTTTTGCTAATCAAGGACTTATTGATTTTGTAATACTGCGATTGATCATTCATTGAGTATTCACAGTTTATACCAGAAGAGGAATTCCAGTCAATGACCCTCACTTTTTTAAGAAATTAACGAGATAAAATTATTAACATGCAATATTAATAAGAAAGTCAAGAAATTCATGAACGATTTTGACTATTTTCGGTTTAAACTACTGACAACGAAGAAGAAATGCATGATAGAGTGAGCGCAAGAAGGAAGCACAATGAAGTGACAGATTCATAAGTAAGGATGTCAACGGGCTGGGTATATCACAATCCGAAAATCTTTATCCTCTCTTCATTAGGAAAATCTCTCTCTCCGTTCCCTCTCCATTCCTACCAAAAAAATTCTCCATACTTTTCCTCCCAATCCCTATAAGAAAAAAATAAAATATTTATTAAATTTTAAGACACGTTTATAATAATTCAAAACTTTTAAAATTAATTTAATATATAATATGAAATATGTAAGTAAGAAGAGAAACCAGAGAGAGAACGAGTCAAAAATATATTTATCCTAGTTCTTACCCTGTCTTTGATTATAGAGATTTTATCCATTCTCATCCCTATTTTTATTGAAGAATCTTTTTTCTATTCGAAGAGGTGTGGGTCGAATACCAAGTTTTGTAAGTCGAATTGTCATCTCTATAAAAGCAATATTGCTACTATTTATTGAATATTCATCATATGAATAATGAAAATATACTTGATGCTTCAGCCATTGTTGTTCAAGTAAAATAATAAAACACAAACTCATACCTCTCCTTTAATTATCTTCTAGTGCAAAATAACAATATAATAATAGTATTATCACAGACCTTTTATATTGGTTAGATTGTAGACTTTTCATGTATCGGTGTATTAATAAAAAACAAAAAAATGTTTTCTACCGTTAAAAAAACATAACTATTATATTAAATTTTAATTAATTATCAGTTATAAAAATTAATCTAAAAGTTATTTTTAAGTTTTAGAAGAGCGTTATAAAAAAATAGTGGTCATTATTAACTCTCAAAAGAGAGTTACAAAAATTAACATAATGATCATTATTAAGGAGTTACAAAAAATTAATAATAAAACTATGTGTACCCCCTTTAGGTACACAAGTATATATATACACTTATATATGTCATTACATGATTGCGTGATTTTGAAATAAAAATAAAGTAAGATCTAATCATATGATAATACATATAAATTTATATATAATTATGTACTCAAACAGGTACACATAATACTGCTCAAAAGTTGACATAATAACTACCATTAACTCTAAAAAAAGAGTTACAAAAACTAATGTAAAAATAATTCCTGATAAGTATGCCAATCTTTAAGTATAACACTCTATTCATAAGGTTTGGTTATGGCATTCAAAATATTTTTCTTATATTAAAATCATCTTATATATATTATAGCTGAGGGGGTTATGGCAAGAGAAAGAGTGCTGGCCAATTTAAGAGGTGGGATTCTGGCCTTAATAAGATCTATTGTGTTTAAGTTAGAGAGGACATCAAACAAATTTTAAAAACTAAAATAATCAATTCCTAATTACAATTTATACGTATAAAAATATATAATTTATATGTTTAATGAGTAAAAATATATTTTTACAACCAAGCTTAGGTGAGAAAATGTGCTTCACTCGTTATAATTGAAAATTCATTGAGATATATAATATAATTAGGATTATACGCATAATTTTGTATAACTTTATCTATAAGTAATGATATATTACTATGTGATTAAATAATTAAAAATTAAAAATAAATCAACACTCAATTACGTAGTAATATATTATTATTTATGTATAAAATTGTATATATAATTTTACTGATATAATATTATTTAATTTTCAATAAACCCTAAGTTATTAATTTGTTCACAAACATAGGATGACATATTTGAAAAAGGTTTGATTTATAGTGTTTAAATAAATGTTCATTATCATATTCAATTTTTTAACCGAAAGTAGTAACCAATCTATACATGATAATGATGTTAATATATATGCATGTTTTTTACCTTTAATAGATAGTTTAACTGATAAAATAGGAAACTTTATACATAAGAGAGTATAAATTTAAATATCTTCTAAAGATATTTTAAGATCAAACTCTCCCAAGTAGCACTGGATCCGAACTTAGTTGGTTTGGGTTCGAAAATCGATTTGACTCAATTTGAAATTATTTATTTCAAATATAAATCGAGTTTGAGTTAAGAGGTTTAGTTCGTTTTAAAACCGAGTTAAACTCAAATTATAGAGAGTTCAATTTGATTTGACTAGCGAGTTGGAGAGATGACTCGATTTTGTTTTAACTTGGCTCATAGTTTGAATCGAATTATGTTAAATAATTGTCAAACGACATCGTTTTGTTAATGAACGACGAATTTGAGTCACATGTCCAACCTATGAATTTGAGTCATAAATTTGAATTAAACTCGAATTGAATCATTTTTATTCGAACCGAACTCAAATCATCTTTAATATCGGCTCAATGAACTTAAATCGAACCGTTTTTAATTCAAACCAAACTCAAGTCAAGAGGTGTTCAGACTCGACTCAATTCGTATCCACCCCTACTCCCAAGATTTGATATGTTTGGTGTGATTGGTTCCACTCTTTTTCGAATAGGGTTTTTTGTTACCAATTTTTTTTTTTTAAACTTTTGAGTAGATTAAACATTTTCTCTCTCTATAATTTGATCAAAAAATAGTTAGATAATATAAATAACACTTTCTCACTTAAAATTGAACTATATTAATGAAAAAAATTGTGTTAAAAAATAAAATTACTAATTTATGCCTAGTATTTCATTTTTTGAATTTATTATATAACACTAAATCAACAAAAATTAAAATTTTCATTTTTCAAAATTCATCACATAACTCCAAATTAACAAAAATTAAAAAATAAATTATTAAATCTTCAAATTACATAAGAACTTATTTATTTTCTTGTGATAGTATTGAACAAATGTCAATAATGTATGATAATATATTTAAAAGGTTATCTATAATTTTTGAAAGTTTTAAAATTTTTATATGTCGTTTAATAATTTTAAAAATGATAATTATATCCTTAAAGAACTAAATATAACATAATAATTTAGATATATAAATATCGTATTACAAATTATTAAGGTCATTAAATATTTTTAAAATATTTAAAATGAAAATAATGAATTTTCAAAGCCTGCCACTATGGAATTTTAGATATTGATATGTCAGTTTTCTTGTATTTTTATTTTTAAAAATTAAATTATTATATTTAAAATATTTAAATTTCATATGTAAAGTAGTTATTTTTTAATTTTTTTAAAATTATTAGAAAATAAAATTATTATTTTAACCTTACATTATTTTTATTGTTTTTTAACCTTAAACCATATAAGAGTTTGACTTTGAATGAATTTTTTTTTGGTAGGTGAATTGTTATTTATTTATTATAGGGTAAAAAATTGTAATTTGGGCTAAACCTGGGTCAGATTAAACTTTTAAGTTTGACTGTTGAAGATTTAAAATTAATCGGTAATGTAGTCGGCGTCTTAAAGGGGGAGATTGCTGTGAGGTTGCGGGACGGCAGTCTTAATTTCTGAAAACTACGCCAAAGAGAAACTTACTTAAAGAATCACAAAATTCAAAACCAGTTCTACCAATTTCTCTCTCAAAATTCTCATGTCATGTCATTGCTGCGCAGCTTTAAAGAAAGCCTGAAACCCTGCTCTAGCATCTCACAAACGTCATCTTTCACACAATCACAACCCTGCTTAAGCATCTCACAAACATCATCTTTTACACAATCACAATGCTTATTGTCTTCTCAAGAATCATTATCAATCAACCAAAGAAAACCCCCCAAATCTTCTCTTTCTCAGCAGCTTCTACGCCTTGAATCAGACTTTTCTTTGCCCAAGAAACACCCTGAACCCCAACCGGAACTTTCAGTTGAGGAAAGCAAAATTTTTGATAAAGAAGTGAAAATCAAGAATTTCGATGTAGAAGAGGAGAAAGAGCCCGAAGGTGAGAAATTTGGGAGACCCCAATTGGCTCAGTTTCAGTTAGATCATACGGGACCGTTTGAGCCGTTGCTTTTGTCAGAAGATGGAGAATTTCCTTTAGTACAGGTGATTGTATAAGTTATTTTTCTTTTCAGGTTTTCAGATTTTTTTTTTTTTTTTCTGTTTGATAAAAAGTCGAATTTTTGTTAAGAATCTTTTTGTCTTTTTAATTGTAGGTTCCTGCATCTATTAACTGCAGGTTGCTTGAACACCAAAGAGAGGGAGTAAAATTCTTATATAGACTATACAAAAACAACCATGGAGGGGTTCTCGGTGATGATATGTGAGTACATTGTTAAATTGGTGATATCTAGTACTCCATTTTCATGTGATCTTCCTACCTCTTATTGTCTACTGTCGTGTTGGTGTGATGTATAAAGGACATATGGACCCTGTGTGCGAAATTTTGAGTATGTATATAAACAAACTCAGGCTGGCATGTCTATGCTACTCAATTCTGTTTGCTTTTTTGTAGTTAAAGTTTTCATTATACTTATAAGGTTTACAATTTGCTATTTAAAATCATAACAGGGGACTCGGAAAGACAATTCAGACAATTGCATTCCTTGCTGCTGTTTTCGGAAAAGATGGAGAATTGGGTGACTTTACAGTATCAAAAGAAAATAAGGTTGGCAAGAAGGGCTCTGTTCTGATCATTTGCCCCACTTCTGTAATCCACAACTGGGAGATTGAATTCTCTAGGTGGTCTACCTTTAATATCTCTGTTTACCATGGTCCAAATCGTGATTTGATTCTTGAAAAGCTTGAAGCATATGGAGTTGAGGTACTTATAACCAGTTTTGACACTTACAGAATACATGGCAGCATGCTGTCAAAGGTTAAATGGGAGATTGTGATTGTTGATGAAGCACATAGGCTTAAGAATGAAAAATCAAAACTTTATACAGCATGTTTAGAAATTAAAACTCAGAATCGTATTGGTCTCACAGGAACAATTATGCAGAATAAAATTATGGAACTGTTTAATCTTTTTGACTGGGTAACACCAGGCTCCTTAGGAACACGAGAACATTTCAGGGAATTTTATGATGAACCCTTAAAGCATGGCCAGAGGTCAACTGCTCCTGAAAGATTTGTTCGGATTGCTGATGAACGAAAACAGCACCTAGTGTCAGTTCTGCGTAAGTATTTGTTAAGAAGGACAAAAGAGGAAACTATTGGACATCTTATGATGGGAAAAGAAGATAATGTCGTATTCTGTGCTATGAGTGATTTGCAAAAACGAGTTTACAGGAGAATGTTACAGTTACCAGACATTCAATGCCTCATCAACAAGGACCTCCCTTGTAGCTGTGGAAGTCCTCTAACTCAAGTAGAATGTTGCAAAAGGATTGTTCCTGATGGAATCATCTGGCCTTATCTTCACAAAGATAACCTGGATGGGTGTGATTCATGCCCCTTTTGCCTTGTCCTTCCTTGCCTTGTCAAGCTCCAACAGGTAATGGGGTTTTTAGTTTTGCTGTTTTTTACTATGGACTGCTTACGTAGTTGCAGTGCTTAGGCTATACAAACCTTCGTAAGTACTTGTTAGGATAGTATTCAAGGCAAGAGCTGGAGTGTTCTTAATATTTCCAGCACCTGAGGATTGCACCAAAAAGCTGTTATTAATATGTATGTATATGTTATGGTTTTATTGTGTTTCTTCATGTTTACCTGCTGGACTGCATCACAGGTAAGCAATCACCTGGAGCTTATAAAGCCTAACCCTAGAGATGAACCAGACAAACAAAGGAAAGATGCAGAGTTTGCCTCTGCTGTCTTTGGACCTGATATTGATTTGGTGGGAGGGAATGCTCAAAGTGAGAGTTTCATGGGCCTAAGTGATGTTAAACATTGTGGAAAAATGCGAGCCTTGGAAAAGTTAATGCTGTCTTGGGCTTCAAAGGGCGACAAAATTCTCCTCTTTAGTTACTCAGTCAGGTCATGTTCCACAACTCCCACCTGTTTAAGTGTTACTCAAAAAATTCGTTAGAAATTCTTCTACTTTAGTTATATTGTTACAATTTTTCATCAAAGTGTAGTTGCTAGTATGAGCATTTTTCTACATGTACATGCTATTGTTTGGATGATTTCTGCCCCTGAAGTTGAACTATAATTTCCAGGATGTTGGACATACTTGAAAAATTCCTTATTCGTAAAGGCTATAGCTTTTCCAGACTTGATGGTTCTACTCCAACCAACTTGCGCCAGTCTCTTGTGGATGACTTCAACTCTAGTCCAAGCAAACAGGTAATTTTCCAAGTGCAGGAATGGCGTATGAAATCTTTCTTGAATTTCTGCTGACTCTGATTTCTTACCCCAGGTGTTTTTGATATCAACTCGAGCCGGTGGGCTTGGATTGAATCTTGTAAGTGCAAATCGTGTGGTCATATTTGACCCAAACTGGAATCCTGCCCAAGATTTACAGGCGCAGGACAGATCATTTCGTTTTGGACAGAAGCGGCATGTTGTGGTATTCCGTCTTCACTCTGCTGGTTCCCTTGAGGAGCTTATATATACTCGTCAGGTATACAAGCAGCAGCTATCAAATATTGCTGTTTCAGGGAAAATGGAAAAACGATACTTTGAAGGTGTCCAGGTACAGTGATCATTTCACTTCTGTTTTTTTAAGAGAGGGGTGGGGATGAGGGTGAGCACTGTGGTTGTGGCATGGGGAATGTTTGTGAGTGAAAGAGTGGCTGGTTTCCTCTAGCTTTTTGATTCTGTATTAAGATATGTTTCGTATTCTTGAATTTATGTGGCAACCTATTCTCAGGATTGCAAGGAATTTCAAGGCGAGCTATTTGGGATATGCAATTTATTTCGCAATCTTTCTGATAAGCTTTTTACCAGTGAAATCATTGAGTTTCATGAAAAACAGGGACGAGAATATGGGCAGCATCCTAAAACAGATCAGGAATTAACTGAGATTGGGTCTTGTAGTATCCCCTCAAAAGAAGCAAGTTCATCACTTTCATCGGTATCTGAGCCTGTAAAGTCTGCTGATCTGGGGAGAGCTATGACAGATAAACCATTACTAGAAGATTTGGGTAAGTTCAACTTGTCCTATATGGTTGGGTGATCATGCTTCTTTCTTCTATTATTAATCCTTGATTATGCCCGATGACTCTGATACGTGATAAATTTTGTGACCAAATGACTGCAACAAAATAAAAAAGAAGATGTGGACCATTAACATCATATAGAACCGATACTGGTTCTTAGTTCAAAGATCTACAGAGTGGTAGAGAAACCTTATTTAGACAGAAATCAAATTTTAGACAAATGAATTGAGAGATGTAACTAAATGTCTTATTAAGATTTTTTGGCATGTTTGGGGTATGGTATGGAGCTTGGCTTTTGCACGGGAACAAATAATAAATATTTACAAATAAAATTATGCGTATAAACAAAATTGTACAAATTTATCTATACAAGCTGAGATAATAGTGGTAGTTTGTAATTGTTTACGTTTTCTCTCACTTTAAAATTTCTTAATCAAATGTTGTCATTTTAGTTTGTATAGATAATTTTGTATAATTTGTTTATATATATTGTATTACTCAAATATTTACTAACACATCTAACATCTCTGACCTTCAGGTATTGTTTATGTTCATCGTAATGAAGACATTGTTAATAATCAACCTGATATTCGAGAGAATTTAGAGCTGAGAGGAGCTGAGGATAGTAGCTCAGGGAGGCCCAAAATCCCCATCAAGAAGAAAAGAAAATTAGATGATGCAAATGGAAAAGATAGTATATCTTCATCCAGAGACTGGAAAAAGGTTCAGTTCGGCCTGATTGCCCAGTTCATGGGTTTGGGAGAGGTTGAATTTAGTAGGTGGGTCTTATCGGCTAGTCCTTTGGAGAGGGAAAAAGTGCTTCAAGATTTCAAGAAGAGAAAGAAGAAACCAGACGGTTGAAGAATGGTATGTTTGCAGACATTTAAATGTTGTAGCTTATCATTGTATATTACATTAGGAGTAGCATTATGTATACGGACGATGAACACAAATTTATGCATGAAGATAATATGTCATAATGTGATTGATTGTTATTTTATCTTTAATTTAAAATCATTTTATTATATAATTTTTATCTTTTATTATTGAAAATTCTTTTTTTCAACCTTCAGAGGGTAGAAAAATAATTATTATAAATCAAATCATTAATTAAAAATAAGTGAAGATAATTAAAAAATGATAATTGTCTGCTTATATTGTGTTCTCCCCATCCCCCTTCCTATATTTCAATCTAAAACTTGGACTGTTTTGATCAACAAAATCAGCACAAAGAAAGAAAATGCAGGGGCACAATTTGGGAGAAATTTTAACGCCAAACTCCATATTTAAAACTTGAAAATGGTATGGAGTACAATCATCCACTGTGACACAGCCAAATTAACAAAAATAGAAACATCAACTACATAATATGAGATTTTTAACAAAATAATTCTTGAATTTAGCCATCTAAAGTACCTTGACCCAACCAAGTCAATCCCCACAACTTCACATCAATGGCTTAATTCAACGTCCCGATTTATATTAACAAAATCTCAGGTAAGACCTGGCCACGGGCCGGTTTGGCCCGTGAACCGGACCGAAACCGGCCCGGATAAAACCGGAACCGGAACCGGCAGACCTGGAACCGGACTAAACCGGAACCGAAACCGTGGCTCTACGGTTCGGTTCCGGTTCACATAAATTGGAACCGTGGAACCGCCGGTTCACACCAGTTTATGAACCGGTGGTTTACTGTGATGAACCGAAAAAAATTTGAAATTTTTTTGAAATTGTTTTGATTTTTTTTTGAATTTTATTTGAAAAGGCAACGGTTCCCTGCGCAGGGAACCGTTGCCTTTTGAAGTCACTGAAATTGACCCTGCAATTTTTGGAATTTCAGTTCACCCCCCCTATTTCTGATTTTTTTCAAAAAAGTTTTTTTCTATATATACCCCTTTAAATTCTATTCTCTCAAATCTCAATCTCTCTACTCTCTCACTCAATCCTTCAAACTCTCATTCTCATTCTTTAAACTCTTAATATTCTCTAAATCTTTCAATTCAATCAAATTTTCTTAAATTTGATTAAATTCTTTTTTAATTTTTTATTAATTTCAATTTCAATTTTTTTTATACAATTCATAATTAATTATAGAATTTATTTATATAATTAATTTTATTTATTATTTATTTATTATCTTTTATAATTAATCATATAATTTATTTATATAATTAATTTTATTTATTATCAAAAAATGGCAAGTAGTGAAAATTCTTCCGATAATAGGAGATTTGGTCAATATTCGCATATATCAAATGTGAATGAAAATCAATTTATAGATGATTTTAATAATAATTTCAATTTCAATTATTGTAATTAATAATTTAAAAATTAAATCAAGATCATGTATTAGAATTGACGGTTCAATATCGGTTCCGAACCGAAACCGTCGGTTCCGAACCGGGGCCATGAACCGGAACCGACGGTTCCGAACCGTGGATGAACCGTCCTGTTACGGTTTCGGTTCAGGGTCCTTATATTTTCGAACCGTGAACCGGCGGTTCCGAACCGAAACCGGCGGTTCATGAACCGTGGCCAGGTCTAAGTATATGCAAGAAACACCCAAAAATGAAAAACTTCATTTTTGGTTCCTAAAGATGTAATTTTCATACAAGAAAAACCTTAGACATTCATTGTCATTGGCATTTCAGAACGAACTAGAGTTCTTTCTCTTTTTCACAAATCCCACCCCAATGCACAATGTCTGCAAACCTCTCTGAATGTCACACAATGTCTACAATCAGTTACGACCCTTCATCATCGATGATTTCAATCTTTGTTTTGGTTGGTGTCATCACCCCGCAAATGATGCAAATTTTATTTTTTCATTGGAGAAGAATGAGAAATGTTGGATGAATGAATGAAAATAGATGGGTGAAAAAGGTTTTGAAGGTCTAAGAAGTGTGAAGAGGTGAGTTTTGAGAGAGAGGTTATTGATGGTTGGTAGTGTATAGATGGTGAAAATGATGGAAGGAGAAAACATGAGCGAAGATAAGTGAGTCTAAAAAGAACAAAAATCCTAAAAAATGATTTTTTTTAAATTTTTTTTGTCAAAGAGAGATTGTTGATGGTGAAAATGATTAGAGGAAAAAAATTTAAAAAAGGAGAAATCAAAGAAAATTATTTTTTAAAAAAGAAAAATAATTATGTTTATTGAAGGACAAAAGGAAAATTAATTATTATTGTCATTAGATATCACTTTATCTCTTTTCTATCTAAAAGTCATTAATAGACACTAGTAGACTTTTTAACTCGAAACAATAAGAAAATATTCGCTCTTGAACAATTTATTTAGAATCTTCTACAGATATTCTCTTCTTCCATATTTGTTACAATAATGAAAAGTTATCTTCATCTTACTAATCGAGACATTTATGATATTTTAAATATCTTTTTTAGTTCATATGAAATAGGAGTATTAGGAATGATGATTAAGATGAGGCTGAAAAAAAAAAGATTAGAGATAATCCATTACATTCTTTACAAAAAAACATATCAAATAATAGTTACACTATAAACATTTATTTTAACCATTGGACAAAACCAAATCAAAAGCCATGTGTTTTATTCTGTTTATTCTTTAGTATTCATTTTATATAATAATAAACACACTCGAATCTATTCTTATTTTGATTGTTACTATTTGACTTTGTATTATACAAAATTCTAAATTACATATATCAATTAGTTATGAGAAATTACATTACTTTGGTAATTAATATTTGTGTTAAATGGTAAAGGCATTTTTGTCCTTACACTAACAAAAGACAATACATTATGCACTAATGAACGTGGATGACAAGTAAACCTTACAAACTTAAAAAAAAAAAGTTTTTGTTTTATTAAAGTTCCTGTGGGAAATAGTCATTTGGCCATTCATTTCCTAGTTGTTGTACTTGGGAGCATAGACAGGAAAATTGAAGCAATGATCTAGTATAAAGAAGGCCGATATCAATTAAGGAAGCCACCCTTATGTTACAAAGGCATTCAATCGTGCTTCGTGACTTACTACTCATGAAATGAAAATGTCAGTATAAAAGAGCATTTTTCAATAAAAAATTGTTCAGAACAATTTGTTCCGATAGTGGATGTAAGACATTCTACCAGTCCAAAATACAAGTATAAACCCCACACCTCCCCCATATTTTAAGACATGCACAGCTACTTCCTCTGCATCTTAAATTTGGAAACCGGCTTTGAAGGTTGGGTGCCAGAAGGCTGCAGTAGTCAAAACCATGTTTAGAATTTGAAGTAAAAAATACACTTACACAACAAACAAACATCAACAATGTCAAAGATAAGGCATGGGTAAGCAATACCTTCTCTGTACTTGTATGTATATTATGAGTGTGCTCTACAATAGAGCCTGTAAAGGCCTGCATAAAGCCAAAAATGTTAAAAAAATGTAAAATTTTACCTACTTCAAATTTGTGATCCCATGGTTCATAACCACCAGCTTTAGTCTCCCCATAAATTAGGAAATGTTTCAAATCCCTGAGCTAAAATGGAACCGTTGTGGAAACATACCTTGCTACTGTCAAATCCTGATTTGGAAGTCTGGGCAGACACCTGTCAAGAAAAAGTATGGTAAGGGAACTTGGGGGGCAGCTCTTTACTATATGCAAGAATGCATATATAATATAGAAAACACGGTGATGACTTCTTTTATTGCAGAAATTTCCACAGAAATGATCACATGTTGCCAAAAAAAGCAAATTAAGTTCTCTTTCTTTACAATTTCCCCTTGTTTCCTAAAAGCCAGTGAATCATGAATTATGGGCATCCGTAGACACCAGCAAAGACAGTTTCGCATCAAGTAATGAGAGTCTCCAAAAATTAACACTTTCAACTTTTCATGCCAGATGAAATATAGATAAAACTAAAAATTGCAGTGGTTACTATAAGAATTCCAATAAATTCTTCAGACTCCAGAAATAAAACATTCTGCTCTGACAAGCTTGCGATACAGATGGTCTACGGCATATGTTTGCACAATATGACAACACACAAAAATATACAATGTTTGCATCTAGTTATAAGATATTAAATTTTTGATTCATTTGATTCCACCAATCTCGTAACAATTCTAATGTATGCTTAAAATATGTACAATCCTTAGCTACAATTTCTAAATTCAAATTAATATAGGTAAGTACATTTATGCTGCCTGGAAAAAGAAATTATATAGACAATGACACTAAAGCACAAAACCAGCAACCACTATAATTGAGTTTGAACGTAAACTTTTAATTACCTCCTTCCTTAATGAAGGCACTGCTCCAACATTCCCAGTTGCTTCAGGAAGCAGTAAAGACTTCTCAGCAGAAATGGATTTTGCACTGTGTGCTAAAGCTTTGCCATGTGACACAGCATCTGAAAGAGAGAAAACAATGAGAACATCACTTCATCCATACACAAAAGCTGTAAAGGTGAAACAACAATTGGTTGACTTGAACACTAATCCAAATTGGCTCTTTAATTTGTCTCTAATAAGCAGTGGGTATTAGCAAACTTTTCTGAAACTGAATGCCCTATAAAAGAAATTCAACAGGAAAAAATCATAGTGATTTCATTACTAAATTTACCTTTTGGTACAGCCTGCCCTGTCAATCCTGAACACTGCATTTAAATAAATTCGAATAAATTAATGACTTAGAAAATATAAAAGTTGATTCAACAACTTGATTATCAGTGGCTGATAAAAGATTGACAAAACTAAAGCAGAGGAGAATTTGACGATTTGCTTCTCTTACAGAATGATCAGTAAAATTCTGCTGGTAATGATCATTAGAGAACAGTTCAGAGGTGGTAATTTTATCTTTCACCTGCTGGGGTGGTTTACTTGAGATAAAGTCCTGTGAAATCATTCAGCACAATTAGTACAAAATCAAAGCAACTGCTTACCTATTACTAACCAACAGAACAAATTAAAAGCAATACCTGTGGATGACCAAGATTATGGTCAAACAAACTCTGATCTGGAAATGGATCAAAATCAGCTTTCGCTTGCTCGTCTTCATCACTTTCACTGTCATCTTCAGCAATTTTACTTTGTTTACCATCATCACCCCAATTGCCACTTTCAGCAGCAAGTTCTTCAAGCTCAAGCTCATCCAGCCTGGACAAAATGCGAGCATATTCTTCATCTTCATCTTTAGAGTTGTTTGTTTCAGAGACACTAGAGTCTTGTTTTGGTAGACCTAAAACAGACATTGACATTTCAAATGATAACTTTTTTATTTTCTTCTGAAAAGAAACAAACTTCTATAAATAGGTGAGAATAAATTAAAGATCAAATGAATTCTAGAAGTCTAAGACCTTTGGAAAATGATGTGACCGGAGCAACCAGTCAACTTCCAAAATTTGGTTAGTTCACTGCTTGCATCTGCATTTGATGCAATGAAGAAAGCCAAACAGGCATACATGCAAATGTGCATAATGCTACCATGTTCATATATTATATTTGGACTTCAATGCAAGTCTTGAAAACCATAAGCATATGGTCAGCTGTTTTAAATAAAGCAAAATTCAATATCACGAGAACGTGGAGGATCCCACATGCCCCTCTTCATCTCTAGAAACACCAAGATTGCCTTCCCATGAATATTAACAATTTCACTATAAACAATTTTTGCAACATAATATCATCTTATAGAATCTAGATGGATTAGAATACAATAAATATTGCGTTTGCAATAATATATAAAGAAAAACTTCATTTTAAATAATGTGTTGTTTTGTTAATTAAACTAAAGATAGTTGAGTTTGTTAATTAATCATGTAGTTAATTAACCAAAGGGGAGAAAAGAGACCAAGAAACCAGTCAGATAACTTTAAAAAAAATCAATAATCCACCATGCACTTTAATAACTGAACGGAGTTCAAACTTATAAAACCAAGCAACTAATAGAAACATACAAAAAGCAAGAACCTGCCTGATTCAGATGTCCTTTCAGATATTTCCTCCATATATTCCTCCCTTATCTCTACAAGACCCTCCTGTTTTATAATCAAGCAGTAACTATTAGTTTATAGAAAAACAACACAACAGGGCAACTATTTGCTGAAGCAACTGATAGCCAGTTTGGTCAAGCCAAATGAAAGTTGTCAAAACTACATTCTATAGCAATCAACTTATCAACCTTCAATTTTCAATTTATATGGACAATTTGGGGTCCATATAAACCTAATTATCTGATTGAGGAAAATCTAATACTTGTTCATGCTTTAGATCCTCCCCATCAAACCTTATTCATTATGGCAGTGTTGTATCTGTTAAGAAATGAACTGTTTTCTTATGATTGTTCAATGTATGCCAAATTGCACAATATGCCATTTTTCATTAGCAGTTTTTGCACTTGCTGCGATAAAGAAACAGTATTTTGAAGCTTGGAATACTAATTAACAATAAACACAGCAGCAGTCAATGCTGGAGGGAATTTTGTTTCCTTATTCTTTGTGATCACCTACTACACAGTATGACCTTAATGTGCTGTTAGGAATCCTCAATAATGAAACATGTAGGAATCATTTATTTTTAAGATCAAAGAAACAGAATTAATTCCACCTAGAAAAAAAGATGAAAAGCATCAAAACTTAAAAAAGAAATATCTATGAATCTAGCATCCCCAGTTCTTGTGAGATTGGAATGTTTCTGTCATGTGAACATGTGCATCACTCATTTGAGCCCCTGACACACCAAAGGTGTAACAGGACCAATTAACTGATTAACTAAGCCCAGTTAAGCCTTTTAGAAACTGAAATTTCTTATAAATGATCTAAGCTTATCAACGAAAACCACTAAAAAGTTTCTAATAACCAAAGAACAACCACAAAACTCACTGCTGCTTCAGAAGCAGTTGCATCGAAGAATGAAGCCTCTGCTTGAAGGTCCTTCATCATAGCCTTAAGAGAATCAGCTTGTGATTCCAAATCCTTCCCTCGTCTCTTCAAAATGTCAACAGCTTGCTTTGATGTTCTCTCAGCATAATACCCTTCTCCCAAAAGAACCTACAACCACAGTAACTAAACTTTTTACATCAAATTCTCAATCTCGTTCCTCAAAACTTACTGTCAGAACAAACATTTTCCATTTTTTATCCATCTCATCCAGTAAGGGTGGATCTCGTAATGCCTTTCAATTTCAAGAAGTACTTCTATTAAACACATGAAAATGTTTTCTTAATGCTTTGTACCCAAAAAGCACCGTCTAGGAAAACATGGAAGAAAAATGCCCCTTCAAAAGCACTGCAAATGCTTTCTTACACTTAAAAAACCATTTTTATCTAATTCAGTCACAGTTTCAACTGGAGATATTTTGGAAGTCCCAAAAGCAACGTTGATATTCAGAATTATTACGGAAAGAGTAATAATTTTCTACCAGAAGTTCATTGGTGTGTATCAGACGTCCAGGGAAAAACGCCGCTTTCCCAAATGGAACCTTCAAGAAAAATACAAAATTAAAAAAATATATAAATCACATCGAAAGAGACACACGTGTAGGTTTCTGGTGGATAAGAAAATGGCTTGCCATGATATCGTGGTGGAGTTCTTCTGGAAGTTTCTGCACGAGGTTGATGAGGTTTGTGTTGTCGGCGATGAATTCTTTAACTCTTTCGAGCTCCTGTTGCTTCTCAGTAATAGCATCATGCACACGCTTCGTTGCTTTCTGCGCGTCTTCGGCGGGAAACATTGACGAGAGTGACGTCACTGTTCCTTTCCGAATTGGCTCCTCCATTGTTGATGGTCACTGTGCAGTGAGTTCTAGAAAAAGAGGGTGGTTTTGGGTTTAAAACACCGAAGAGGAAAACAAAATCGAAACGCAGCGCTTGAAGAAACGACGACCTTCCTTGCGTTTTGCCCTTGACTGTGTCTGACTTCTTTGCTTTATTTACAGGGGCCTAGCGGCCTGATCTCAGAACCGGGCCTTTGGGCCGTTATTTTTAATATAATTTTTAAAATTTATTATTTATAATTACACATTTCAACTTTTTGGGGTTATCAGACATAACAAAAACATAAATTTTAATACCATAATACCCTTTTCCTCTCTTATGTAAACTCAAATATTTTATATAAACCAATATCATAAATAAATCCTATAAACTTTTGAAAGCTCTCATTTTTATACACTCACTCAAATTTTAACATCATGATTTCATAATCAAGAAATTCAGTTTGCTATGTTTACGTAAACTCAAATTTTAATTTGTTAGATGATTATTGTTTTTTTTTTTGTTTATGCATTGAATTTATTTGATATATTTGAATTGTATTTTATAATCAATAATGATAGAAAACATTGAAACGATATTATTATGATAAAAAAAAGGTTAAGGGTTAAATGTATATTTTACACATATGGTTTTTTTTTTATATATTTTACATATGTGGGCTTTTTTGAGATTTACCATGGAGTAGGTAAATTGATACTTTATTGTGTAGAGGGTAAATTGATTTTTTTCACTAAACGTGCCAAATTTTTTTAAATAATATTTGTGTATTTAGTTATGAAAAGATGAGTTTTGATATTGTTTTTGTGTGGTGTAAGGGTAAATAGTGGAAAAAAAAGGGGGAATAAACAAAATTTTATTTCTAATTAATTACAAGTGCAAAAATACTTTTTGCAAATACATAAGTGATTACCCATAGTTTGCAAGAACGTAACTGATTAAAGTACAAAACCTAACAAGACTAGGTGGTGTGCTTCATTATAGATGCCCAAGTCTCCCTAGGTGAAGATAAGAGCTACAACATCACATGAGAGAAGTGATCTCTAAGTATTTTTCTCTCATAATTTCTTCTTGTAAAGGCCTAAGACATGTCAACAATCCCAAAGACGATTTAGATTCCCTTACAAGGAAATACCTTCAAACACATTCAAGAATCAACTTGTGTTAGATCATTGCTTCATCTGACAAAAAGATATAACCAAGTAGCCTATAAAATACACCAAAGAAGGTCTTAGAACAAATCAATGAAGAAGGGATTCTCTAGTAAAAACAAACTAGAACTTATTGTAGGAATACTCTTTGTAGGGAGAAAATAGGTTCAAGGAAATGTTGAACTTTTGGGAACACATCTAAGAGCCCTTTACCTTTCAATTTAGCTCAAGACTCAATAGAACGGTCAACTTTTGTATATTACCTATCAAGAAGAAACTAAACCAAAGACTTAGGTTGGAATCAACATAGAAGTCTACCTTAAGATTGTGAGAGCTCATGGAGGAAAGATGACATACTACATAAGGAAAGTCACTATTGTGAAGGACACCACCACTATACTTGGGAGGTGCACAATGATATTAAACATAGCTAATTTATTGAAAAAGAAAAAAGAAAAATCATCACAAAGACCATTTTTTACATTATCTTCTTCTGAAGAGGCATCATACTTTAAACTTCCCTTCTCCATGAGACTTAAAAAAGAGTAAATGATTTTGTGAAGCATCCAGAAGAAAAACTTATTGAAAACTTATGCCTATACCCTTCTTTTTTATAAAAAAAGATAATCTATTATGATAATTCAATAATAAAAAGACACATGTGAACCATCCTGAGATGTTAACATTGTATGTCTAGTCGTATTCAACAACTAATACAAAAAAATTTATGAATTTTTTGAAACATATGAGATTACGATGACTCCAACTTACGCTATCTAAATAGATATGATAAGATCTCCACGTGGCAAAGAAATCTTTTGTTGTTCTTGAAGTTATCCAAGAACTCTAAGAATTGATGCCAAATATTATGCAATAAAAAATAAGTAGTTCAGGGTCAACCCTCTTAACATAGTTATTTATAACGAATAATGATTTAACACATTAAAAATTGGATCATAGAGACTAACGAGTAGACCAAATAATTTTAAATTTGAATAAAATCTTTTTGAAGCTTATAAAAAAAAAGTCTTATATCAGGTCTCATGTTACAAAACTTTCGTAATAGTCATTCAATAAAGATATTAACTTTTGATATATATAATATTATCAATACTGGTATAAATACACTTTTTAAATTCAAAATTTTAAGTTAGGTTCTAAAAGAGATGAAGAATTCAAGGGAGACATTTTTCTCCGAAACAAATTTGTATATAAATAGAAGGAAGAATAAAGAGAGGGAGAAGGGTGGAAAAAATATATAGAGATGGAAAATACTTAAAGATCATTGTATTATTTATGGCCGTAGATATTTTAATTATCAGATCGAATCACGAAAAAATCTCAATGTCGTAATTTATTGTAATATCTTCATTAGTTCATTTATTCATATATTAATTTCAAAACATCTACCATACTTACATGAATTTTCTGATATTCTAATTACAGATACAATAACTTATATTGTACATGACTTTAAATTATATACATAACTTGATGATGAAAAATCACATCTACAATATAAAATTTGGGATATGTAATTTGATTTACTCTTAGGATATAATTAAAATTATAATTAAGCTTGATGCTCAAATGATAAATTGAGCTCACGTGTATTATAAACTAATCTCAATTTATATAATAAAATTATGTACATAAAAAATGATGTGTCACATAATAATATATTATTATTTATATGTAATATTGTAGATATAACATTAATCCAATTTATACTTAATGCTCCCCATAATATTAATAAGGCCAAAGGACTTATTCCCCCTTAAATTATGTTGTTTACCCAAGTTTCTCTATGTTAACTTTGAAAATCTTATTTACCAACTTATAGACAATTAAAATTAACTGAGTTCGTTAGTTATATTATCTCTTCCCTAAATCCTAAAAATTAACAATTTTTTCTTAACTCAAATTTTTAAAAACAACATTTTCCCCCTTAGGGTTTCTAATTTTTCAGATTCAACTTTTCGATGACGAAGAAACTTCTCCAATGATCTATAAACAATGTCTCTTTCTCTCCGACACGTCCTCCTTCAAGCCATTCTCCTCGATGTCATCATCAACGAAGATGACTCGTCTCCGTTGAGAGGAAGACGAATTGTCTTCGTCTTTGACATAGATGAATTATCTTTGTCTCTAGACGAAAACAAAGACAAGTTGTCTTCGTCGACGACGACATCGAGGAGGAAGATCAAACGGATGATGTATCAGAGAAGAAGAGACGTTGTTTGGAAATCGTCGAAAAAATCTCTTCGTCCTTGAAAAATTGAATCTGAAAGAGTCAAAACCTTAGGAGGGAATTACTATTTTTAAAAACCTGGATTAAGAAAAAATTATTAGTTTTTAAGATTTAAGGAGAAAAATAAATCAAATTTAAGTTTATTTTTAATATTAAATATAAAATAATAATTTTAATTTTAAAATTAATAAACTTTACTTCTTATAAACGGTAAATGAGATAACAGTATATCATACTATGGTGGGAATATATCCTTTGGCCTATTAATAAATTAAATCTAATATGTTATTAATTGTATTATATGGTGGCATCTGGGGTTGGTTCTACCAGAAGCGCCTGCATAAGCTATTATTCGCCAAAGCAGTCTCTCTCTCTCTCACAGTGACCTCCATCTACCAATAAAAGGATCAGAAACATGTCAATTTGTCAACGAAGACCAACAAACGCAACAAAAAAATTTTAGTTTGGGAACCAACTTCCTAATCCCACCTTCCAGCTACTTATTATGTATACTTAAGAATTAAGATGTACAAAATCTTCTAGTGAAGGTTTTCGATTTTACGTATATTTGTTAGTTGCTTTTTTTTTTTAAATAAGCTGAGTCAGGTGAACTCTCACTTTCGATTATCTGACTCTTGTTTTCTGCGTTTGTTTGATTGTTACTTCAATGTTTGATTCCACTTGAAGCAATAGTTATTCATGATAGGTGGGATTGTGTCATTTTCTTCCGGTCTTGTTTTTCAAGATCGTCAGTTTGTTAAACTACGTGCTGTTTCAGACTTGAATTGTGGTTGAATTCGTTTGTTTTTTCAACTGGGGTTTGATATGTTTATCCGGCAAATTTTGGGTTCTGTGTGGTTTCAAAGGAGGAGGAAATTAGGGTTTTTGGTTCGGATTCTTTTTGGATTATGGTTTGGTTTTGCAATTCTAAAGCCTGTTGGGGCTCTCAGACCGCTAAGGGAGCGGGCACGCTCGTGGGGCGATGAGGTCGGTACTTTTTTTTTTTGGGATATTTCTATTTGGTTTCTGTCGTTTGTTTTTAGGAGAATTCAGGATAAAGATCGTTAATTTGGATGTGAAATTGCATATTTTCTGGGTTACTTTTGTTGTTGATCATGTCAAATGCAGTGGTTTTTGTTTTGAGTTTCTAATTTTGCTTCCATGGTGAAATGATGTCGTTTTTTTTTTATTTTATCTTTTTCCTTCATTTTGATGGGTTTGACTGGATATTTCATAGTGGACTGTATTTGTTCTGCATTTGTGTGAGTTTCTAGTTTTGGTGCCATAGTGAAAATATGGCATAATTTTCACTTTTTGCTTGATTTTTATGGGGTTTGACAAGTTAGGTGATTGTGGGCTGTCTCGTTATGCATTGTGTATGTTTTTGAAGAAAATGTAGTGAAATGGAAGTGGGAGATGTGGAGTCTGCTAGTAGAACAGCATGATATTGCATTGATGCTTTTGATAAGAATGGTGAGAGGTTGGTGAAATTATGGTTTACACTTTTTTTCTCTCTGATATAGTCTATTCTAGATATCACCTAATTGCATGATAAAGAGCTTGGTTGAGTTGTGTTGCAAATAATTCTTGGTAAATTTTGTTGTTGGTAATGTTTTCATTCTATGTACTTGAGTTACCAGTTATGTTTAGATTTTTCTATATTTATGATTGCTGGAGAGAAGTATCATTTGTAAAACTGAATTTACCTTTTCATTACTGAGAAATCTGAATGAAAATAAACTCATTCTGTTACTTATTGTTGATTTATATTTTTATTCAGTGGCTATCTGTTAGAAAAGATGAAAATGAATTGGGTCCATTTTCTCCATGGAACATAACAGGAACTTACCGAGGTTTGTAAGTTACATACTATATGATTCAATCTAGATAGTTATTACCTAAATTGTTTGCTTTTTTAAAAATATTTAAACATTCTTTGTTTTTTCACTGTTGTTTGGCTAATCTAGCTATATCTTTGTTTTTAATTTTTCTTATAATTTTCCAATAATATTATAATCCTCAACTCTGGTACTTGCATGGTTAGTCTTAATGGATGAGATGATAACTTCCTTGCAAAACATTAGTAAAGTTCCGTGATTAGCAAGGTTGTATGGTTGGGATGTAGCCTTTAGTTTAGAACTTGCTGGATAATAAAATATTTAAAATTTGCTATAGTTAAACCTTTAATATTCATTGTCCCCTTGAATGACTGTTCCTTGTCTTGAAACGTTGTTGAATACAGTGTCTAATGGACTGTTCATATTTTTGGTCTTGCACTACATGTGCACATAAGTTGCTTTTAGTCAGTTTCAATTCACTAGAAGAAACTCATATATAATTTGTGAATTCTTTTTTGAAATCCCGGCATTTGGAAATCTAGGCTAAATATTAGTGACAACTTATAATGTCAGTTGAAAACATAGTATATTTGATCTTCTAGTTCACTGCAATATTGTTATGACAACCTATAGATCTGCACATATTGGTTGCAGGAGCTTGGAAATTTCTAGATTCTGCAAATAGCTCTTCCAAGTTTACAGAGTTCAGGAAATCAAATGGAAATTCCATCATTGAATTAGTTAGCACCCCAACAAAAATAACTGGTGTACATTATGTTCAGGTGAGGAAATAGAACCACTATTTGTGATAACTCATCATTTATTTTCATTGTATGGTTTCTAAGTTAGATCTTCCACATTTCTTAGCCATTCCATAATTTGAAAATAATTTTTGATTTTATATTTGTACAAAACATTGATCAAAATGGGTCTTGAGACAGCAAATTTTATCTTTTCAAAGGTGCCTTTGTTTTATTCTTATCGCTTTATTTTATCTGTAATAATTAGCCCTCTTGGGCTTTCACAAACCTGTAGTTTGCTACAGTCATTGGATAAATATTGCCTGGTCTTTCCTAATTAAGAAAAGGGCTCACATTATGTGGTGGAGGCATGTTCTGATTATCTGAAGAAGTTGTGTTCTTTGAAGCTCTTGCATCAATTATATTATTATTTTTTTCATTCATGTTGTATATTACAGGGTGTAATTATATTCCATGATGTGTTTGATAATGAGCATAATGTTGGTGGTGCTCAAATCAGAGTAGAAGGTGTATATATATGGCCTTTTAGACAACTTCGAATGGTAGCTAACAGGTTAGTCTTGTGGAGTTTAGTAGGTTATTAGCTTTTAATTTATCAGTACATTGCATGTTAAAAGTCCTTTCTGGAGCATCTATCATATATTCAATGCAGGATTTCCACTTTTCACTTGTCTTCCTATTAATTTGGTTATTTTAGGTGGTCTGCTAGTTGCATTTCAGACTCTTAACATTCTACTATACACTATTGCAGTGGAAAAGAGGGAGATTCGAACCAAGAAGATTATATTTTGTCAAATCCGTATCATATGGTAATGTTCCTTGTAAAGGCATTAGGTGATACCTGGTATTGATATTCATGCTATATTATATTATTTTAGGACTACTTACCTTGCAAAAGTGGTTTCTCATTGGCCTCATGAGTTTTATTAATCTGACTTGATGTTAACTAATTATTGTAAATTGGTCCTACATAATTGACATGCCTGATTTGATTAGCACAGTTTTGAACTAGGGTCATATGTTCTTGACAGTGTTTGTTTTTGTGGGATAAGTCTCTGAATCTGTTTTATGCTTTTTATTTTTGTTTTTTTGTCTCTTTTTTTAAATATTATGGGCATAGGGGTTTCATTCTGGATAACCTACAGAATTAAGCTCATATACTATTTGACAATGATTTACTCTTTGAGATGTATTGCACTGATCACAATATCAGTATTTCTTGTACATGTTGTTATTGATGTTGCTGCTGATTCTTTGAACAGCTTGGAGTTTTCTCATCTCAGGTGTTCCAAGAATCTCCTCGAGAAAAAATATGGAGAAGGAAAAATTGTAATACTGTCTACTTAACTTTTAATTTTATATATTATATACTACCACCTTGTTGTTAAATCTTATATGTTTTGGGTGCAGCACCAATTTATGAGATAGAGAAACATTGTAATATAGAAATCGCTGCACAAATTTCACGTATCTCATCCTCACAACATGGTATTTGAGTTTCCTTTGCACATATTATACTTTCCTTTTGAGAAATAAAATTGTGTATTGAACTCCATTTAATGCTTTGATTGGATATGTATTAAGTTATCGATATTGCTTGCATTCGTACAGAGAGTGATCATGATCGTTATCACCTAGAAGGACTAATGGAGAGTCCTGCAGTGGATGATGACGGGGATTGCTTGTCACCTTTACTTGTAAATGCTACATCTGTCAACATTGAGGTCTACTATAACAAAGCAGTGAACTATACTTTAATGGTCACTTTTGTATCCTTTGATATATCACTGCTATTGTGGCATATCACCATGTTTTTATCTAGTTTGGATGAATTCCTTGACAATTTTTGCTCAGGTTTCTTTCCTTCAGGTTCTTTTGTTAATTCGGCAGATGGAACATAGCAACACTCAATCTGTAAGAAGATTATTCTGTATATTTTTTAGCAACAATAATTTAGGGATCTGCATGACATCATTAAAAATAAGAACAACTTTTTTTTTTTCCGGATATCTTCCTGTTTCATGGTTTAACCACAGTAATATGGCTCTAATCTGCCTTTATCAGGGTGCTGCCAAAGTTTCAATTTTAATGATAGGGCAACAGGCTATCATGGATGCATATCTTTGCCTCATACATCTGACTGCAGGAATACTAGTTGGTAAGTATAGAATAAGCAGTGCAACTTGGTTGCTCTTACTCAAAAACATATTAAAATATCAGTTGAGCAGTTTATTGGAAACCGAATCAGAGAGGAGCTTAAGGTATTTTTATAGATGAAATGCAACTGCCGGTTTCTCCACTCGCATAATTATTAGCACGAAGAATACACATGTTGCACTTCTATATGTATTTACAGCTGTCTTCGTTTTGGTGTACCTGATGCACAGTTTTGTGACTTGTATATGCATACTGTACAACCACCTTTTTTCTGATTTGTTTGACTGATCATGGAAAATTTTCCTTTGATCAATCTTTGCCAATAAATTGTTCTTTTCCATCATTAAGTGGAACTTGTTTTTTGGCCTGCAGAATCTTTGTTTAATGCTTTTGCAACGGCTGCATTTTTCAAGTTTGTAGTCTTCTCAATTTTTGAGATGAGATATCTTCTTGCAATATGGAAGGCAAATCGACCCATGAATAATGGTGAAGGTTGGGAGACCATGAGGCGTGAACTATCAGTTCTATATAGTCGTTTCTGTAAGTGTTATCATATTATTTAAAGTTTGATTTTGAAAATGTTAGAACAAGGGTATACTACATCTATTTCTCTACTTTCTGCATCAACTACCCATTGATTTGTGGAAAAACTTTCATCTATAGAACTGTAACTGATGACACCTTTGCAAACTTAGTGTGATAGTGTGTTAAGTCAAGAAGCCTCTCATACATGTTGAAAGTATTTATCATCATCCTTGACCATAAACATCCAAAAAAATTGTGTCACAGTCATATTAAATTGTCTTTGTATAGATTTCATTGATATGTGAAATTATTTGCTACTTATGCCAAAAGGAAACTCAGTTTTCAATTCTTAGAGTTTCAGGGTTACTTGACATTTAATTTCAAGCTTAAATGCCGAACTATGCAGGAGAAATGTCCTTTTTACTTTTTTTTTTTTAAATTAATTGTTTGTATGGCATTCTAGCTCTTTTATACAAGTTTTAGTTACACACTATTGGAGATCATAATGGATATAATTTTTTTACTAGCTTTTTTTAACCACTCTTTCCCATTCCTAAATGTTTTACAAAATTTTGATTAGAATTCATTGTTTTAAATTGTCATGCAAATTTGAACCCACTGTTTGCTGCTCTCTGCAGATGGGATCCTTTTGGGAGGCATTCTGGTTATGTATGAATTTCACAATTTTCTGCGACCTATTCTTCTCCTTATGTACTCATTTTGGATACCTCAAATAATCACCAATGTTGTTCGCGATTCAAGAAAATTTTTGCATCCTCACTACATCTTAGGCATAAGTGTTACTCGGTTAGCAATCCCATTATATATTTTTGGATGCCCTCACAACTTCATGCGGATTGAGCCTGATCGGAATTGGTGTATTTACTTGATTGTATTTATTGGACTGCAAGCTTTAATTCTTCTTCTTCAGCACTACCTTGGATCTCGATGGTTCATTCCTCGTCAGGTTGGGTGTAACTCTGGCTATTTTCCTCATGCAAAATCATTTCTCCGTTTTTTAGCTATGATTTTTGTTTAATTAACTGATTTGAGATAAACGAAGATATGCATCAAGTTACTTTTTTTACAAGGCATCGTTCCTTCCAGGTAGAACATAAAAATTAATTATTTTTTTGTTCAATGGGTCTTTTATTTTCCATCATTCTTGGAGATTAGAACTCAGTTTTGCCTGCATTTTTCTGCCAAAAGAAACAATGCAGGGCAATGTTATGTTTTCAGCTGATGTGTGAATTTTTGTAATTAAGGCTCTTAACAACAAAATTACATTGTTGTGACATGTTTCATAATTGCCTAATCCTTGGTTCCATGATTTGCAGATCTTGCCAGAGAAATATAGCTATTATAGGCGATTCGATCAGGCTACAGATCATTCTACAGACTGTGTCATTTGCATGACTGCCATTGATCTTTCACAGCGTATTAATGATTGCATGGTATATTACCATTATTTCTATTTTATAAATAATGGCTGCTGTAGAATATTTTATGGGTAGAAAACATAAAAATTGCAAATTCTCCAACAGGTGACACCGTGTGAACATTTTTTCCACTCGGGTTGTTTACAAAGATGGATGGATATAAAGATGGAATGCCCAACTTGCCGGCGTCCTCTGCCACCGGCCTAGAGAGTTATTTCACTGTCTATATTCACACAGGATCATTTGCCCTGCACAATCTGTTAACTTTGGTAAATTACTTGGCACAAATCGATAGTCTTTAAAACTATTTTTACCTACTACGTATTGAATTTAAGGGATTTTTCAATTTATGAGAAGTAGTCGTTTTCTCCTCGGTCTTTTTCCCAGAATTTGTTCTGTCTCACATGTAAATTTGGAAAATATAAATAAATCAAATGTAAATTTAGATATCAATTAAAAAATACGCTGATTTTTCGTCAAATTTCTACTTTATTTTTTTCAGGTTGGCAAAAAGCCCCATATTTTGGTGAAATACATGTTTAGAAGATGGGTGGAGCACAGCAGTTTTTAGTTAGCATATCTTGTATTTTAATTGTATTATATGCAGCATAGGGGTTTATTTTTTACTTTGACTTGATTCATTTTTTTTCAAGACTTTTAGAAGAAACATATCAAAAAGTTGATGTAGATCCTTACCAAAAATAATAAATCCCTCCGCCCATGTGTTTTAGTTGAATATTCTTGATTAATCCAACCAAGTCTATTACACGCACAAGCTATAACACCATGCTTATTGGTATCATATGTATAATAAGATATATTGAATTAATATATAATATGATATAAATAAAAAAATAATATGTATAATAAGATATATTGAATTAATATAATATAATAGATGTATTATATAATATGATATGTATTATTGATAAGAATTGATATATTTTTAAAAAAAAAATAACAATATAGTAAGAGTATATATAAAAATTTTTAAATTTTTAAATGTGTTTGTGATATTTTTTAAAATGACATACTAATTAGTTTTTTTTAATTATTTCATTAATATTTTATTAGTTTATTTTTTTAAAATTGTATCATATGATACAATACAGAAAATTAAGTTTTCGACACACGATACGATACGCGATTCGATTACCATGCATAATACAGAAGTCTGGTATGTTGATTTTCAAGTAGTTATATTAGAATAAAACTATGTATATATACAAATTTTATAAACTTATATGTACAAATTGAAATTATAGTTTATGATTGGGTGATGTGATAATTTATTTTTTCTCTAATTTCAAAATTATCTAATCAGATATTATCACTTTAGCTTGCATGGTTTATTTGTATATGTAGTATTACTAGAACAAATGTACATGAAAACATATGAAATCTAAGATTACATCACCCACGCATGAAATAGAGACCCATGCACAAACTTCAGACAAATTATACATACATATTTACATGGTAACAGCCTAAGACATGAAAGTTTAGATCTTATTTTTGGTTTTACTGGGTTATTAACAATCTTACGTTCCTTAATTACGTATGGGTAGGAGCCATTGAAGGTGAAAACATAGGTGCGGCTGTTGGCATTGCTGTTGGAGCCAAGGCAACTGAACCGCCAAAGGGTCCATTGCTACTAACACTACCACCACTCTCGCAGTGTTGCTCAAAGCACTCAACTGGGTGCTCAAGCACAGGCTGACATACTTCGTTACTTCGCTGGAGCGGTCTCTCCGGCAGACAGTTCCTCCTATCATCAAACACTATATGCTTTGATGTCAAGTTACTGCAGATTCCCTCCTCTTCACAGAAGAAGTTATAAGAAAATGTAAAATTTGCCAAGTTTGGCAGAACACAAACTCCCTCTGGCACAACACCAGTCATCATGTTATGAGCGAAATTTAGTTGTTCCAATTTAGCTAACCCTGCGATGCTATAAGGTATAGGACCGACCAAATTGTTGAAGCTCACATCCAGCACTCTCAGTTTGTAGAGATAACCAACTTCTGGTGGCAAACACCCTGACAAACTAGTGTTGGTCACTAGCAACTCCTCTAAAGTGTCAGCCATTTTGGCAATACTTGGTGGCAAGCATCCACCAAAGTTGTTGTTGGCAATTACTACAACAGATGCTGAGTTATTTGCACCAAAATTTGGAGGAATCACATTGGTAAAACGATTGTTATTAACAAATATTGCATCTAGTTTCTTATTGGCAAGTTCTGGAGGTAATGGTCCTTCGAACTCATTGAAACGGATGTCAAGATAGTTTAGAGTTGGAAGAGAGAGCACAACACGAGGGAAAGGGCCAACAAATCTGTTATTACTAAGGTCAAGCTCATAAAGAAGTGAAAGATTTGATAAAGCTTTTGGGATAGTGCCACAGAAGCGATTGCTATTAAGATGGATGAGTGCAAGGTCAGAGAGGAGGCCTATTTCATCAGGAAGAAACCCAGCAATATCAGCTCCATTAAGATCAATGCCAGCAACCACTCGGATTTTGTGGTTATAAGGAGGAGGTGCACAATAAATGCCAGTGTAGTTGCATACTGAAGGACCAACCCAGTTGGTGGTGAAGTTGAAAGGATCAGAGTAAATGACCCTTTTCCATGCTTGAAGAGCAATATAAGCTTGGTGAAGTTTCTCATTTGCCAAAGGCGAGGACTTGTGAGAGGAAAGGTGATGGTGGTGAGTTGAAGAGTAGCTGCGCTTCGCTGCAAGATTATTCGATAAAGAAGAAAGGTACACAAATAAGATGATTAGTAAGACATGGGGAGTGAAAGCAGAAAACAAAGGTGAAGCCATTGCTTTGTGGGATGTGGGCATATGCGAAAGAGCATAGCTTTGGTTGTTTAAGTAAGAGGCCTTTCCCTCCAAGTGAACACAAAAAGTCTTGTTTCTAATCATATTGTCCATGCACAATCAACACATTGATTTCCTTTCTAAACATAATAATATAGTGACAGTTAACCAACTGAATAAGCAAAAGCCAAATTCACAGTTTGCAGTGTTTTCTTTTGTCTGCAAGAAAATGAAAACTGGCGATGACAGTAATGGAACAGAAAAGATTAGATTACAATGGAAATTAGTTGCAGACCTTAAGCTTTGACAAAATTGGTGAAAGAAAAGACAATGCGCATGATAGAGACTGTTCTCCTTCCATGTGTAGTTTTCACAGTAGTTTAAAGTGGAGGAGGAGAAAGACAGCTTCAACTGCCCCTGAGATAAAACAAGATCATTTTCTTAGAACTCAAGGGATATCATTTTAGGTTTCAAAGGTCTAGGAGTGATCAAAGGACGGCTCTCAAATACTTGCATGACAGAAATTACGGCCATGTGCCTCATTTATTATTATTATTTTTCTCTAAACCTACTTTTCTCTCTTTTCTAAATTCACTCAGAATTGCTTACATGTTTTGACCTCATCTTTCAATGACTCCTACAATTTCTTTGTGAGTCCAGAAGAGATTCCTTTGTTGCTTCAATTGTGATCTTTGCATAATAGATTGTCGTTTATTCGCAAAATCCTCAGACCATCACATAGAACTGTGCTATGCAAGAAAATTTAACATCGCGAGTTCAATCATGCCCAGACTATCAATTAATCCCCACAAGCAAAAGAATGGTGGAGAACAAACCGAGAAGCTGCAACAAGAACAAGATGAGCATTCTATGATAAATGTTCACCACTTCGTGATGAACATTATCTTAGCTTCGTCTGTCAAATATCAAATTTTGAAGCACTGACCGCCTCTATGCGCATCATACCTGCAGGCTCCAACTAGGGATGGACAATTGGTATCCTTCCATCAAATAAACGTTTCATTATTTTTATAATAAAGATACAGAGAGAAAACCGCAAAGAATTTCCTTGCATGACTAGAGAGGAGAGAAATTTTTCCTATAAAGAGAAAGCGAAGAATACCCATCATCCACATATCGAGGATGAGATGGAAATGGGTAAAAGTTTCCCCTTAGAGATCAGGGATTGAGGTATTCGGACCTTATCCACCTGTTACAATCTTTAGCTGCAGCTGACTTAGAAAAAAGAAACAGAATAAAAATACCATGGTGTTTAGTACTCAAGCACAAAAACACACAATTCAAATGAAATTTGTTTGATTATTCTGAACAAAATAACTGAACTACGCTCAAGCACAAAAAACACTCAGAATTCAAATAGTTCTTCAATGACTATAACATTCTCTTTCAGTCAATTCCCAACTACTGGGAAACATTAAAAAACACTATTTGCTCGTCCAAAATTATTCAATCTTGAGGACAGCACCATCCCCAACCTGGTAGATAAATTAACCACCACCACCAGATCCGTATTTCTTGCCCAAAACAATGAGCTGCAGCTTGTCATAACCAGCAAGCACACCAGCACCTGCAACAGCGCGCAGGATGTTTGCACCTGCACCCTTGAAGAGAGATTTAGCACCTTCTTTCTGAAGAATCTGCCTAAATGCATCCAGAGAGCTCTTGTACTTGACTGCTTCTCCAGAAGTCATCATCATCCTTCTACGAACTGTATCAATGGGGTAAGAAGCCAAACCAGCTCCAATTGTGATTCCCCATCCCAGTAAAAAGCTAGCCAAGAAACTATCCTGTAATCACCAATATTTACTATATGTCAGAATAAAGCCTGGCTACCAAACACAACCTATCTAGTAAGGATCAATTAAGCACATTTTTGAAGTTCAGAGGGGAGCATCTATCTATAAGCACCAGATCTTATTAAAATATATCATCTCTAAGCTAAATTCTTATTAAAAATATGGTCCAAAATGCACCTATGAGCAACATGAATTAACATCAAACAGAAAGTAATAGATTCTGAGTGCAAAAGTAGGATACATAGGATATCGTGAAGAAAAGCAAAAATGAGCAATTCAAAATCTTAACATACCTGCAACTCTCCAACCAGCACCACAGGTTTCAAAGAGTCGTACATTCCAAAGTATAGTCCACGATATACTATAATCCCAACACAAGAAATGTTGAATCCACGATACAGCCCTGCAATGCCGTCAGACTTGATTGTCTTCTTGTAGACATCAATCAAACCATTAAACTGCCTCTCACCACCCTTCTTAGCCGCCTTAGCATCATTAGCCAGACGAGTTCTACCATAGTCAAGAGAGTAAACAAAGAGAAGTGATGAAGCACCAGCGGCACCACCAGATGCCAAGTTACCAGCGAACCATTTCCAGTAGCCATCTCTGTCTTTCTTGAAGTTAAACAGTCTCTTAAAGTAATCCTTGAATGCAAAATTCAGGGCCTGGGTGGGGAAATATCTGATAACGTTAGCTGTGTTTCCTCTCCAAAGAGAAATGATACCTTCATCCTTAATAGTTCTGGCAAAGCAATCAGAAATTCCCTTGTATGGTTCAGACAGTCTACCAGCCTTAATCATCTCGTCCTGGTTCTGGATCAAAAGCTTAACACGCTCAATCGGAGCAGCTGCAGTCTTGGAAACAGCTGCAGAAACTCCTCCCATAAGAAAATCCACCATAAAAGCATAAGCACCTTTCTCTGATGGAGCCTGTACATGAATTGGAGAAAGAGGTGCCAGTGCCAAGCTATTGCCCTGATTTGCTGGCCATAAAGAACTCTGCAAGCCTCCATTAACATAGCCAGTTACATTGTAATTACGGGTGTGCAAATTTGGGGAGAGCTTGGTAATGAAATAGGATTGTCCTTGAATCTTCTGAAATACTGATGGATGGTGTGATCCATCTGCCATGTTGGAAGCACAATACGGTGACCTGCAAAGGAATATATGTTTGACAAATGTTATTATTCACAATAAAGAAGCATCAGTCAATCACTATAAGAAATATATGGTACTTCCCCTTCAAGTAACGAGGATGATCAAATTAATTACACATTTGTTTTGGATAAAATACAACCACCATCTCCTTATCTTTAAAAAAATGCACTTGAAATTGGGATAACGATCTCAGTTTCAATTCGTTCACCAGATCAAAACCATTCAAGTTTGAAGTAAATAATCTTTCAGAAATTGATTAATCAAAGAAACTCAAAAGGCTCCAAAACATCAACCACTTGAATCCAGCAATTTCCCACATGGGCAAGACAATAAATTTTCTTACAAATTTCAACTCATTGCATCACTAATCAATGAAATATGCCATATTTGTTAGGGTTTAGGGTTGGACAAAAACTGACTAACGTTTCTCAGCAATTAACAAAATGGCTTGACTTAATATTTCATTTATATATTTATCAATACAACCATTTAGAGAGAATAACTGCCCCTCTATAACATTTAAAAATTGAACTTCCTCACTTCTCTTCAAACCCATTATCACACTCATCTCTTCTCCTGTTCTCATTTGTACACATCATATTGATTAGTTCATTGTTTAAACAAACTAAGCAGGAAAGGACCTACACATTACCAAGTTCATCAAAAGTTGTACAGAAAAGACTTCATGGATTCAAGTATTTCGATTATCTCTTTTTAATTAAACTCGTTCAATAATAGGTAAAACTCATATTACATTCCGCAGTTTGCAAAATCACTCAAGAATTTGGCTGCAAAGTTCACACATTGGAAATTGAAGATTTTCGAGCAGCTGCTAGAAATCCTAGTTTTTGAGTTTTCGAGGCTGCTCAAGTATTTCTACTTTCCCACAAGTTCTACCAATCTAAAAATTTTTTGTTCTTATTTTCACACTGGTGATTAATTATTTGCATCAGGAAAATAAAATTTCCGTATAAAAAAGAGATAGTGAAACAGATGTAATTAACTATAGCAAAAGCAAACAAGTAAGATTTTTAGCTTAACATTTTCGGATTGTTCCATTTCATCAGATCTAAACAACCCAGCAGTAAGACTCAAGATCCAACAGAGCAAAGATATAAACTTCAACGACTATAAGATGACAAGTTGAAACGACAAAAAGATCACACACGTAGAACACAAAACGACATTAGATCTAGAAAAATGAAAATGATTTAGACAGTAAAATGAACCTGAGTAGGTCGCCGAGCGTGAAGACTCCTAGAAGCAAGGAAAACAAAACGGAAGAGATGAGATATTTAAAGACACTATCTAGGGTTTTTCAAATGACCGATTTCTCCCTGCTCAGGTTTAAAATTACGATTGTCATATGGGCATTGGGCTGTAAACTGTTATAGAAGACTCTTATTTTATTTTAAGATGCTTGAAGAGAGTAGCGTTGACAATAAATAAGTTCAGATCGGATCACAGGAAGCAATTAAAAAAATATATTGGTTTTATAGATATATGTGAGAACTAGGGTTGAATTCGAAGTAAATTTGATCGAGTTTGAGATGAGTTTTGCTCAAACAAGTCTAAATACAAACACGAAATAAACGAATACGAATCCAAATATGAGCTAGAGAGTAGTAGGGAAAATAAATCCGAATTCGAATCCAAACAAAGGCTATGTTTGGCTCGCAAGTCAAACACAACTTACATCATTAAAAAAAATTAAAAGGAACGATGTCATTTAAAAGAGTCGAGTCAAATATCTTGTGCAAAGTTGAGCCAAGTCTGGCTCGTCCACATAAACCTGAACTAGGTGTGAGTCAATCATGAACTCTTAAATTGTAAAGCGAACCGAACATGCACTAATGTTTCTCCATGCTCGGTGAGTTTGAGCTTAAAACGAGCTCCATTTTGTTCAGACTCGATTCGACTCAAATCCAACTCTAAGGAGAACACATAGTTATATTTGATTTAATAGTACAATAAAATTATGTGCACAATTTTTGTATATAATTTTTTGAATAAACAATGATATATCATCATATAATTAGATATTGTTTTATTTTAAAATTTTAACTATTCAATTACATGATAATATGTAACTGTTTATATATAAAATTACGCATATAACATTACCTTTATTAATAATAATAATAAGGCCAAAGCACTATTCCCCCCCTCCCCCCAAGTTTAGGTGTTATCTCAAAATCACATCCGTAAGGTTTAAAAATCTAAATGTCTTACCAATCCGTTAAAAATCTCAGTTATAATCAGGGATAAAATCGTTATTTAATAAAAAATTTTAAAAATCTAAAGTTTTATTCATTTGCCCCTCTTAGCTTGAAAATATCACAATTTCCCCTCATTTGAAGTTTGAAAAATCAAAAATTTTTTCCTAGGTTTTACAAACTATCACCGAAGATGGTTGTCTTTGGTGATATTGGCTCTCCCTTCTGACTTAACTCTCCCTGTCGATCACTTTCCAACCACCGGTGAAGCCCATCTCCTCATATAAAGATGAAATTGTCTTCGTCGGAGAATTTTCGTCTCGGACAAAGATGATTTCGTCTTAGTTTGAGATGAAGACGATCACTAGAGGTCTCAGACAAATACGACATGATCGTCTGAGATCTCTGACGGTCGTTTTCGTCTCAGACGGTGGCTAGGAAGTGATCGATAGGGAGAGCTAACGCCACCAAAGACAACAAAATTTGTCGTCTCCAACGACGATTTGCAAACCCTAAAGAAAAAATTTTGATTTTTCAAATTTCATGTGAGGGAAAAATTGTGTGATTTTCAAATTGAGGATGGTGGGCAAACATAATAAAACTTTAGTTTATTTGTTAAATGACAGTTTTACCTTTAACTCTAATTAATATTTTTAACGAATTGATGGGACATTTAGATTTTAAAACTTTACAGGTATGACTTTAAAATAACATCTAAACTTAGGTGGGGAATAGTCCTTTGGCCTAATAATAATAATAATGTTGTTGTAATGCAATCCCGGTACTGTTGACTCAAAATAACATGCTTAACAGTTAAAAAGGAGATGAAATTGAAGTGAGGAGCTTCAATTAAAAGGAGATGTTTAACAATTAACGACTCCATACTCTGCATTACTATTCCAAATATGTCTAAACGAAAGTCAGTTGACGACTTGACGTTCTGATGGACTAAGTGAGACCATCTCAATCTTCCTCTGCTTTATGTCACTATCTCCACGCTGGAATAGGGCAAACTTCCTGGACCCTGATGTCTTCCAAGAGATGATAATATGCCATATGCTCATTCTCCTATAATAATACAACGGTAGACAGTGGAAGGGATTTTATATATGAAAAGGTATGAATTTAAGTCTTTTGTGATGATATTTCAATATTAAATTTTTAATTTATTTAATTTACCAGTAACAGCCGGGCAGGGCGGAGGTGATGGGAGAAGAAGAGAAAGCGTCTCAATCAATAAGCACACCATTACATTAGATAACTATGGTGTAGGGCCACCACTTACCAGAAGAGACGAGCCCCGCCCCAGCTTGCACTGCAGCGTTTCCTCTCACACATGGAAAGTATTAATTTTAATTAATTAAAATTTATTAAATTGAAGTATGTATTTCGTTTAACATTTCTTTTCTTGCATTCTGACCTTCCCTATATACAACAAAAAAGCCAAGACACAGAAAAATTGGGAAGGAAATGGAGATGGTCTTGTGGTCCTCTTCTTCTCTCTCTTATCAAATATATCTCCCTGTTCCTATTTCCCTTATTACTCTTGTACCACCACTTGGGTTTTTATTTCTATTTCTATTTCTGTGTGTGTGGGTAGTTGCCCATTTCTCGCTCTCCTCATCACTTCACGCTTTTAATTCCTTCACTTTTTGCAACTCATTATGGATGCAAAAGGGAAGAACAAAATGGGAAAACTGGTCAAAAGAGAAGCTGGGGAGTCTGATGATGAGGGGTCCAGGAAAAAGCAAGAAGTTGTGGTAAAGAAATCTGGTTTGAGTGGTGGTGGGGGTGGGAATGGCAGAAATTGTCAAGTGGAGAAGTGTACGGCTGATCTGAGTGATGCTAAGCTGTATCATAGGAGGCATAAAGTGTGTGAAGTTCATGCAAAGGCTCAAGTTGTGGTTGTGGCCGGGATCAGGCAGAGGTTTTGTCAGCAATGTAGCAGGTTTCATAGCCCTTTACCCTCTTCTTGTTTCTTTCACATTTGGATTTTCTTACTGCGGGTTTTATGAATTTAGCTCGATACCATAGCTGCCTCTTCTAAATTGTTCGTTTTGATGGATCATTCAGAAAAAAAAAAAAAATCTAATTTTTCATGGTTGATCCAACTACTAACACATATGGTTGTCGCTTATTGCAGTCTTCATTTGAACTTAACCATTTTGTTAGTAAGTCATAAAGTTTTGTGATCTGAAATTACTGTGGAGCAGATTCCATGAGCTCCCAGAATTTGATGAAAGCAAAAGAAGTTGTCGCAGACGATTGGCAGGACACAACGAACGACGAAGGAAGAATGCAGCTGAATCAAATGGGGAAGGCTCCAACCGCAAAGGCATTGACAGTCAGCTAAAAGATATGGTGTGTGGGCAGGTTGATGACAAGGAAAGAATCAAAATACCTATTCAAGAGAATGCCACTAACAAACATTTCCAGATCAGATAACTGTTTAAACTTGAGGATGCTCTCTCTCTTCTGTCACCCAAGGGATGCAATAACAGTGATCATGCTACTAAACATTGTGTATCGAAGCTGAATTGCTCACTTTATTATTGAATGAATAGTCAAAAATTTAACCTTGAAATATCAACAAAAGGGATTTAAGCTTATACCCCTTAATACATATAACCCCTTTTTTTCTATTCTCATTCAAACTACCTCTCTCTGGCTATGCAAGAGTAAACATTGTCCTTTATTCTACCTGGTAAATTTTCTGTGGTTTATGTTTAGCTGAGAGAAAATGCACTGTTTGTTTCTCAAGAAGGCAGAAAAAGCCAAAGAAAACTCATGGTTTTATTGATGATTGCTGTGGAATATTGCGGTCTCCTGCAAAATCGTGATCAGGTATATCCTTTGTACTTGGGTTCTGCTCCTTACAGAAAAGATCCACTGTCACTCTCCTAGTTTTTGGGGTGCTGTTTGAGGCTTTCTTCAACTAGTAGTGTTATATGTATAATTTTTATACACAATTTTATGTATAAATAAATGTTTAATATCATGTGATTGGATAATTAAAAATTAAAGATAAAATAACACCAATCACATAATGATATATTATTGTTTGTGTATAAAATTATGCATAAAAATTACGCACATAATCTTATTATTCTTGAATATTAATTTTCTCTTTTTAAATGTAATTCATTCAGCTTATATTGTCCTTGTTGCTGCATAACAATTGGTAAAATTTACACTGGGTGGAGCCAACGACACTTCATGTAAGTTATTAGAGTTTTTCTCACCTGGTATGGAAGCTTAAAAGGGGATGAAATGGGTTGTTAAAGTGCATTTTTTTCAACATCAGACTTTTGATAACCCTAATTCAATTCCTTATTCCCACATTAGGTGTGAAGAATTCTAGTAACTCACATAAATCATTATGAATAAACTTACTTTTTTTTTTTTCCTCCCCCGTCATGATTCAACTCTCTTACATAACACAAATTTTTAAAGTAATTTTCTAAAATTATTTCTTTTTTGTTGAGTTCGAGCTAAATTTAAGCTCAATTCCCATGGCTGGAGCTCAGAAAATTATTATAACCATGACTTGAGCTTATGGTTGCTTATTTCAAGTTTAATTGAGTCAAATTGATAATCAAATTCAAGTTAACTTGATTCGAATTTAACGTTTATATTAATGAAATGTATGGTTATGAACATAAAATCTCCAGTATACTCTATATATATATTTTTCATTCGACTATACCGTTTTGTTGAAAGGTGATGATTTAAAAATTTTGGTGAATTATTCCTTCTAAATTAAATTCATAAAATCTCATTGAACATAAATGAGGTAGTCTTTTGCATTATTAGTCCTGAGAATTTTTCTTTTTAAGAGCTATCTATAAGAGTAGTGTTATGTGCATAAACAGTTATATTTTATCATATGATTAAATAGTTAAAAATTAAAGATAAAATAATATCCAATCATATGGTGACACCACATAAACTTCACTTTAATAATATGTTATTTCACTCTAAATAATACTTTGATTCAATCTATATATTTTGGGCATAAGACAAATTCAAGCAACATGAGTTTGTGTACTATTTCTAGATTCGGTTGCCTTGTCAACATAATTTATGTTTTTTTGAAATAGGGTTTGTACTTATGTCCCTATTACTAAATACGAGGTTAAAAAAAGAAGATAAATAAATTATACAGATAAAATATAACGTATAATTTATATTTAATACAGAAAGTACATAAAATACGTGTTTAATAAATTTAAGTTCAAAAATTCTTTTGAACGTGTTTAATATTTAAATAATACGGAAGTGCGAATAATACGCATATTTACTAACTAGACTTATGTCATAATATACTTTGATTCAAACAAAATTACAAAGTTGCAAAATAATGTGAGTCCTCATAAATTGAATATTGTGTTATCCTTATACTACATTCTTTTACAAGTTCAAGGGTTCTTGAACAGCTCCCCCATTCAAGAACTACAACCAAATTACCTATGAGCCGTAGCGCTAGAATTTACTGATGCAAGTAGCATTTTTCTTCGCTCTTTTCTCTGGACTACTCGCAACTTCGGTGACTTCGGTTTCGTTGATTCTTTCAAAGACCTATTATGTGACATATCATCAATCAGGCAGTCAGAGAACATACAATTGGCAAAAGACCACAAGAAGAAGAAGAATTTTCCTTACTTCTGTGGGCAAAAAGGCTGGTTGAAATTCGGCACTGGCCTTGCATGAGGAACTAATGTCCTTCTCAACTGTTTCAACGCCTTCTCTTCCTCCATCTGAGGCATTCAACCAATTCAGGATCAAAACTGAAGGCAATATTCAGAAAAACAATGGTAATTCTTATAAATATGCATACCATTCTTGCAGCCTCACTCTCCTCTCTGTATCTCTTATACATCATTTCCTTCTCCTTAACCTGTAATTCGCTTTGTAAGTAAGTAGTTGAACCATGTATCACCTAGTTTCAATAACAATGAAAAAAAATTACCTTCTGATCAAATTCTGCTCTCTCCACAGCGCGATGCTCTAAATGAAGATTAAAGCCCTTGACTTCTGTGAGGGGTTTGCGTACTTTCTCTGGAATGGGAATTGGATCCCTACAAGAAAAGACATATCAATGAATTTAAAGTCTTAAAATCCTTAATCTTAGCAAGACATTCATGCACCATGAACAACTTACTCTTTCAGGAATGGCTGCGCCTTAAACATCCTCATCTGGGCTTCTTCTTTCTCCTTCCTCTTTCTTTCTTCCATTTCCCTCTGCATTTCCTCTTCATGTCTCACTAGACTCTCTAATTGAAAAGGTTCTGGTTTAGTGCATTGCTTGGGCTCTGGTTTTGGCGGAATCTGCATAAAAAAAGTGGTGATTAAACAAACTAAATATATGTTTGGGAGTAAAAGTTGACATGAAAATAGATGGAATGGATTCTTGGGCTCTGTACCACAGGATAATCGGTTGTATAGGGGTATGGGGTAGCTTTAGGGATCTTAGCTCTTTCCTCTTCCAGTTGTTTGTGCACAACTTCGACCACGAATCTCCTCTCTTTCTCGGCCCCTCTTTCCTGAAGTCATAAACCCACAAGCAAATATGAAAATGAGTGAATCATAGAGATTTTGTTGTCGCCAATCAATCATAAATTAATAAAACTACCTCTGTGTATAGATGGAATGGATTTGGTTTTGTATTTCTTGGAATTGGTTTGTCATATCGAGGCTCTGAGTTCAAAGACAACTGCAAGTAAAAAGGAAATCATATAAATAACCGCCATTAATGTTTTAACATGCTCTAGTAAAAAAGTCAAGATGGTGAACTTCCATTTCACTGCACCTTGTCAAACATATCAACCACAGCAACAGCTGGTGTGATCCTCTCATTTATACTGAAATGAAATTCTTGGGGCTTGGTCACATGTTTCTTTGCGTTACAGAACATCCCCAATTCTCCTTTGCTTTCAAATATCTACACACAAAAGAGAAACAATCATTTTTTAATTTATAATATAAGGTCAAAAGAACTGCCCATTACATTGAAGAAAGTAATGGAGACCCACCTTTCTATTGACAGGCCTTGCCTTAAACTTTGGGGCCTTCTCAAGTTCTTCCAGCTCAAGTTCTGCAGAACTTTTAACTGTTGGTGGACGGGCTCTCAATAACGTATGAAGTGCAGGGCTTTTAGGTTCAGTGAGGCTTGGTTTCCATTGTTTCTGCTGTTAAAAAAAGTGAAAAGTAGTGACGTGAGTACTGAGCCAGTTCCAAAAGGACAGAAAAATGAACAAGCATCAGGATAGCTCAGTACCTGTAGAGACACTTCTGTTGAGGCCACCGAAGATGTTTCTGCATTTTGATTGGCCCTAGCCGTTGTCTCCAAATGGAACTCCTGTGACAATTAAGAAACATGCAGCCAAATTAACAATACTAATTTGTTATTTTTCATTCATCAGGTTTTCCAAAGTGTAGCAAACCTGAAATTCTCTAGGTCGTGGTATACTTCTAGGTGGTGCAGGCAATGTTGGAGCTTCCAGAATCTGTAATGGAAACAAGAAGAAAAAAAGGGTAAACTAACAGCGAATATATTCACACATATGGAGGAAACTGAACAGATAAAAAAAAAGTACCTTTTTGTTCAGTGGGCGAGCTTTGAACTTTGGAATCTTAGCCATCATCTCTTCCTCAAGCTCAGCTGTGCTCTTAACCTTGACTGAGCGGACTCTCTGAGATGTTTCCAGTTCAGGTTCTTTAGGCCTTGTCAACGTCAGTGTGGCCTTCCTCTGGATAATGGAAAGAGGATTTGGTTAAAATAACAAGGGTGAGAAAATTGGAAAATGTAAAAAGTGCAAGAAAAAACAAACAGGAGCAAAAAATGTGGAATACATGTGAATTCACTTACGTGTACGTGTGGCAGTGACAAGTCTCTGGTACTAGAATTAAACTTTTTCATCATTTCAGCCATTGAAACGAAAGGTGCTACTGGTTCCCGCTCACGAACATAAACCTTCATTAAAAAGGCATTTAGTGAGACACAGTCAGACATCAATCCTGTGAACAGTTGTAATTCTAAGAGAACTCAAACACAGCAAACCTTTCTATCATCTTTGTTAGATTTATTAGCAACTGAGGTGCAAAAACTGGAACTGCTACTAGTGAGACCCAATTTTGACTTGTGGGGCAAAATTGGGGGCTTGACATTTAGAATCTGAGATTGAGGGAAGCAGACATCCCAAAAGAGAAAAGAGAAAGAAACAGTTAAGTTAGAACAAAATCGCCAACCATTAATAAATTAGCGAGGTAAAACAATCATGAAAAACAACAGCTACAGAAGAGTCATAGACATTTAAAGCGAGAGCATTTGAAAAAGTCACCTGTCTGGATCTCCCACCGTCAAGCTTCTGTCTCTTAATGGCTTGGTTTTCCAGAACTAAACTGGGAGTCCCTGCGACATTTTTTGCATTTGTGTCTCTGCGAGTATGAGTTGAGTCAGAGTCAGTAAATTTGCAAAAAACCAAATGAACAGACATCAATATACACACTGTTAAGACTAAATATCAACCTCTTAGCTTGTGCTGACTGCAACTGATTTTTTGGCTTCACTGCTGATGAGTTTTTAATTATACTAGCTATCTTCTTAGCTGTCTGTTTCTTCTTGGAATCAATCGCTTCTTTTTGAGAAGGCATCACTGGTTTGGGTGTGCAGTATTCAGGTCCCACCTGAACAGAGGATTTACTCTTCTCTTTATCATTGGCCGGTTCCGTATTCACAGAAGAACATGCCGTTCTGGCCAAAAACACTCAAATCAGCACAAAGAAAAGCAAAACAGAAGGAAAAAGAGGTTAGATATACATAAAGCTCTACTTTATAATAGCAATCCTCTGTCTAAACTAACCTTCCATTTTCTTGCAGGGATACAGTTCCAGCCACATCTTCACACACATCCTGAGCAGCAGAAACCTGAAGGGAACTTGAATTATGAGAAGATGACAAAAATTGAAGAAATATAACAGGAGCTTTGAATGTAAAAAAGTTGATTACCACATTGACAAGGTCTCCATTGTTTTCTCCCTTTTCCTCGGTGGGAGTCACTTCAACTTCTATTGTGACAGCAGAAATAAGCTCAGGTTGCTGCTCCAGTTCTGAATGACAGTTAGTAGCATTTGAATCTGATGATTCTGAGGCCTGTAACAAACATATTGACCAAAATAAATCTCAGAATTATTTTTTTTTCCAGATTTTAAATCACAAAACAAGGATAACGAGTCATAACCTTCTGAATTTGGTCTGCTGCTTCACTAAAATTGCATAAGCTGTCAACCTTAAGAAATCTATCCGTCTTAATTCTTGGCATAAAAGCTGCACAAATAGGAAACAAACAAGGTCTCAAAGTCAAAATGACTGCAATTACTTAAAATTGTTCGGCAATACATATAGAGTAGTAGACAAAGAAACTGAAAATTAGATTTTACACTGAAGAACTACAAAACTAGCCCAACACAACTACTTCGACTTTCATTTCTAATAACCAGAAGGGTTTCGTTTGATGGATAATGAACTACGAGCAAAATCACAATTCTAAACCTTATACTTAAAATCCTAAACACCGGGCCTAATCAGACCTATTTAGGCTTGTTTTAAGTCACAAAATTTTTATTACATCTCCGATGTTTCCGAAATTTTCTAAGCAAACCAAAACGAATATATTCTCCTTCTAATCCATTAAGTTATTATAGTTAACATGAAATCTAGTATAATAGCAACAAGGAGAAAATTCTGTTTTGAAGCATATAATCTACTGGTAATTCTATTGTGACTTAAATCTTTAACCGTAATCCTAATCTTTTTCGTAGACATACAAACCCTTACTCTGTACGACTGATCCACTGAATAAACTAATCACAATAATATTAAAAAGACACAAAAATTTAGGTCCTTGATCCACAAACCCTAAATTTGAGAGAGCAAAACACACTAAACAGCAATTCAAAAATTTTCAAGAACCAAAAGAACTTGAATTCTTGATTCATTGTCTTGTACTAGGAAAAGACAAGTGCAAATTAAAAAAAAGAGCAACGAAGAAGAATCGTACGGGAAGGAGCGTAGCTGAGAGCTTTATCGAACCAGAGTTCGGCTTTCTGCATTTCTTCATCGGTTTCTCCTCTAATGAAGTCGAAGAATCGTGGAGCCGAGAACTCGTAGGCCTCGTCTATAATCACCATCTTTGTCGGTTCCTCCGCCACGGACATTGTTGTTGATTCCGTTATAGTTTAGATTTAGCGATAGAGAGAGCGCGAGAGAAGAGAAGGGAAAATCTTTTGGTGTCGTTGATGAGAGATCACAGGATGTGGGGGAATAGGAGAAAAATGGAGAGGGGTGTAGAGTGGAAAGAAGTAATAACGTTCGGAACTCAACGGTCGAATTTTTGAAATTGGGGCAAAAGTGTAACGGCCATGTAATATAACACTTCGCTCTGCTTCGTTGGCTTTCTAACGGTTATATTTCTCCATCGGAGCTACATAAAACGGTGCCGTTGTACGCTTCTTTTGGAAATAAACTTTGTAATTGGGGTTGGACGAATTTGCACAAGAATCACAAGATATAGAAATTTTTTAACCAAATATACTGATATTTAAGTTGAGCATCCAATAAAGGCATAAAATTTCTACCCAAAATTCACTTGTGAGTTCAAAGATTAATATAAAATATTTAATACTTTTATTTTAAAGGGTTTTTTTTTTTAAATTGTTGACAAGTTTATGGCTTATTTTGAGTTTTCCATTTTGTGTATATTTTTATGAATTTTTGTCTTTGAATGCTTTAATTGGTTTTTCAATGAAAATTAATACACATTGTTAACACAGAGTGATTCAGTATGAATTTTTTGTGTTTTCTTAGTGTAAAAAGGCCAGATTTGACATGAAAATTATCAAAATCTATTGGTATTCGTTTTTTGGGCAAACAATATAATTTTGATGTTTATTAACAAGATTTTGATAGAGGGATAAAATATAATTTTTTAATAAGCATTATGGGGGTAAAATAAAATTTCACTAGGCAAAATCGTGCTAAGAGAATAAATAATATTTTTAGTAGGTGAAAAAGAAAGAATTAACTACAATTTTAGCAAGCGCTAACATTTATTGGAGATTTATTAGATATTTTATATTAGACAATAATGTATTTCATTTTAATATTTTGTTGTATACTAACATCTAATGGGGGTAAATTGACATTTTAATAGTAGGTTTTAGATACTTTACTAGTTGCTAATGTTTAAGGAGTTAATTGATATATTATCCTTGGAGTATTTAGGTGTATTCTGTTGTATACTTGAAATCAAGGTGTAACATTCACAAGTTTGAACAAGGTTATTTCAATATTTTATAAATTAATTGAGGTCATTATTGAATGTTGTACAAGATAAGAGATTGATTAAATGTTAAAAGTAAAATTTTAGGTTGTTGAATGACTATGTATGAAGGATGTTCAAAGGTGCATGCGGTGTCATATGAAATACATAAATGATATTTCACATAAGATTATTTTGAAAGGATGAACAACCGTTCACTTAAGTGAATGTTTATTTAGTTTGTTATAATTTGAAATTTATAAGAGACACATTATTGCATGATTTCCCATGTCCAATACACTTATCAAAACAGTTTGTGCTTATCTATTTGTAGAGAAGAATTCTAGTAACTGAGGTCATTTTCTCAAGGGTTATTCATTTTTTTTATTCTTTAATATTGGCCCAGCTTGACCAAGGCTAGGCCTTCCTCGTGGCTAATCCAAGCAAAGCGCAATCCTAGACTTGAAATTTGGGCCTGCCAAGCTTTTTGGCCCACCTTTAGTATCATTAATTTCAAACAAACAAAAGAAAATGTAATTATTTATCGTCGTATCTAAATTTAGTTAAGTTTTTCGTTTGATTTTATATTTTTTAAGTAAAAAATTGATAACAAGATTTTTAAAAGTAAGAGACAAAAGATGTTAGAGTTTTGTTTAGTATTGAAAGGTTAGAAACGAGGAAAACATACGTATCATTATTTGATACACTTAATTATATCCTCATAGCTTAAGGGTATTGATTAAAATCATATATATCAATTTTTAATTAATTTACCTATAATTTCAAATAAGAAGTTATTTCATACTTAAACCCATATCAAGAAATACTGATCTTGATTGTTTATAAAATTCAATAATGATATATTATATCATTTATATTAAAACAAGCTTAGAAATAATCTATATAGGATGCAAATTTAGAGGGTTATTTTATAGTACTACAAATCTGAATTAAGCACTGCTTCATATATGTAGTAACATTTTGCAACTTTCTTTTTCTGTAATCAAACTCTAAGTTTCCTGCTTGTTCACAATTTGATATACATAGAAATATAAATGGTGTATATTCAATAATATTAAAACCATGTGAAACTATTTATAACTATTTCTTTTTGAGTAAATTACTATCTCCAATCCATGGTTAAGGAAGCTATGCTCTCCTCTCCGCCGCGCCGCTCTCCTTCCCCCACCCCACCAACCACCCCCACCCCCCCCCCCCCCCCCCCACCTTAAAAAACTATGGATTATTGTTCAAAACTCAACTTGCATTAACTAAAATGAGTTCTGACATGGTGTGGTTGTGTGCAAATAGATAAAATATCGTATTATTTCTTATTATTATCTCACTCTGTTTGGTGCCATTCTAGTTGTAAGAGTTGTCGAAATCACACTCAAAAAGAAAAAATTTTGGTTGCAGGAATTGCTCTCTAGGTTTAACCTTGATCAAATTACACATTTTTTTTTATGCAAATGCGTGTAAGACTTCTCAACAAATTTCACATCGTCATAATATAAGAGAGATGTTAGATATAAATATGTATCCTACATCGTTTAGAGATGTTAAAAAGATACTAATTAAATAGTCAATAAACTTTTTGAATTGTCAAAACATGTTTTAACTTGTAAAACTTAAAATTAAAACTACTTTAAACTGTGTATCTAATATAAATAATATGACAATGCGACTAATTGGTGCTAACATTTTTGTAAACTTTTTAAACATTTTATGAAGAAAAATGACATATGTGTCTTCCTAGTTCTTACAGTTACCTTTTTCTACGGGAATTGAGCTTTGGGTGTCATTTTGTAGTATTTGAATTAAGGGATGGGAAGGTTTCCCCAAACCTTTTCCGTTTTAAATTCTTATACTGCTCATTTCCATAAGGCATGCCAACATTTAATCTAAAATGAACTAAGCTGAACGATCTTAGCAGTCAGGTGACGACACTTCTCCATGATTCAAGGAGCATGAAAATGGCCTGGGTGAAGCAAGCTGTCGAGTTCCCTGACAGAGTCGCCAAGAACTTCTTGACTGCCGCCTGAGATTTCTATATGTACCCTCTCCTTCACAATATTACAAGCACCAACTTCACGGTCATTTAGCGGTTACTTACCAGTTAATGGGTCGCCATAATAATGTTGCTTGGTTTTTAACACTCTTCCTCCTTTTGGTTTCTGAATCTGCCATGGCTGAGCCACCATGTGAGATGGCTTTTGTATCCATCCCTTATTGCTTGGAGTTTCTCACCGGTTTGTATTATAAACCATCAACTAAGTGCTGCAACCACATCAACAAACTAAATAAAATTGCAAAACGGGGCGAGGGGAATGTGAGGCTGTTGTGCAGTTGCATTGAGGGCATGGTGAGGGGAATGCAGCCTCCATTGCAGTTTTCTCGAATTCAGCAGCTTCCAAACCAATGCGATACACATCTCAGTTTTCCCATTTCCGAAAACATGGACTGTTCCATGTAAATAATTTAGAAATAAACGAACCATCTCTCTTCTACTGAAGCAAAATCTAACTAATGTTCTATTGCCTTATTGCAGGGTTTAAGCTGGGGGTTGAGTTGCAGTATTTGGAAGCTCTTTTGGATACTAATGACGGAACTACAAATATTAAGTTCATGTTCAAGCGTGGTTTGTGGTGGAATCGTTCAAGTCTGTGATAAATAATGATGATATTAAATTAATAAAAAAGTGTAATAGTCTGTGATAAATAAATATGAGTAATGTTATATATATAATTTTTGTGTATAAATAACAATGTGTCATTTTATAATTAGATAATTAAAAATTAAAACTAAAATTAATATTCGATCATAAGAAGACAAATCATTATTTGTACATAAAAAATTATATACATAGTTTTTATTAATTAAGTATGAAACATTGGTTGTTTTGTTTTGTGTTTTATGCAAGGGACCAGAGATGGACATGGCGAGAACAGGGTGGCTCGGTTTAATTAGTACTTGGACTAATTAATTATTTTAAATAAAAATTAAAATAATTTTGTATAATTAATTATTAAATATATAATATAAATTATTTTACCATAAAAATAAATTTAGTTTGATGGTATGTATATTCTAAATTAAATTTTTACTTTAAAAAATTGAAAATGTTTTTGGTTAACATTAGCAACCAGGCCAAACCTAAGTTTTTACGTAGTTTAGTCTAACTCCTAAAATGGCTTTTAGCAAATCATTTTCGTTTTCTTAGTGGGTTATGATCCGACCATTTTGGCTGGCCAATTCGGGTCGGTTTTTATGGTTATTAGGTTTAGGAAACAAGTATAAATCTTATTATGTACGGGAGAAGGACTATTTCCCACCCAACTTTTGATGCGTTTTCAAGATGTCATCCACGCCAGATGAAAATCCAGTTTTCCCACCCATGACCAAACTGCCGTCCATTTTTTCAGTTAGGAACAGCGGCAAAATCGTCATTTACTATTTAAAACATTAAAACTTTAAAATTTTACCATTTCCCCCTTCAGGTTTCAAAAAGTAAATAACCCATCCTCAAAGTTTGAAAACTTTAATTTCACCCCCTAGGGTTTTGCTTCCTTCTCTGGCCACCACCGATGGCCGCTGCAATCGATCAATGGGAGATGTCTGACTACAAAGGACGACGAAGGACGACCCTTCGTCGCCCAGATCTGGACGACGAAGCATCGTCCAGATCTGAAAGAACAGACGAAGGACAACGCGACGAGCGACGAAGAGTCGTCCTTTGTCGTCTAGGTGGAACGACGAAGAGAGACCTCTTCGTCGCACGGTGGTGCGACGAAGAGATCTCTGTCTCTTCGTCGCACCGTGCACCAGGAGAAGGAGATCTTTGTCTCTTCCTTCTTCGGCCACCACCGCCGTCGCACCAGGAGAAGGAGGAGGCAAGTGACTATGCCGGAGACGACGTCGGGAGATGAAGTTGAAGAATGGGGGTGAAACTGCTAGTTTTGAAAGTTATGGGGGGCGGCTGTTTTTTTGAAAAATTTGGAAACCCTAGGTTTGGGGGTGAAAATGTTAGTTTTCAAAGTTTAAAAACTTTAGGTAAGGTGAAATGTTAGTTTCTAAAACCTAAGGGGGGTGAAGGAAAACCTCACATCAATTTTAGGATGAATTTTGCAGAGGGGTATTTTTGTCATTTCATCTAATAAGGGTAAAATGGACATTTTATCCTTATGCAAACAGAAACCATCCAAATTAACAGCTCATGGGTGGGAAAACTGGATTTTCATCTGGCGTGTGTGGCATTTTGAGAACGCATCAAAAGTTGGGTGGGAAATAGTCCTTCTCCCTATTATGCACAAATGATTCTACCATGACACAATCTTTCAACGATTATGCTGTAACAATAAAATGCTTGATTTTTCAAAATGTTAAGTGGTACACGAAAGCATGATATATAATTGAGCAATACTATATTTATTCATTTTAGGTATAAAAATATATACACATTTATATTTGTTATCATATAATTGAGTATTATTTTATCATTAATTTAAATTTATACAATCATATAATAACACATATAAGTATTATATATTTACATATCTAAAATAGATACACATAATTTTATTATAATCGTTTATAAAACATGTTAGTTATATTCAATTATTACGTAAATAATCCATTATAACATAATCAAAGTGTTAAATACAAGTAAAAACATCAACTCGAAACAATGCAGCTCACTTTAAGCTTATATAACTGAATCTTAAACCATATTAGCACTAGTTACAAAGATCTGAAATAGGCACGAATATTTTCAAGATCCCCTTGAATGACTGAGCTAAAATCCCTAAAGCTTGAGAGGTCAATGATCTCTATAGAGAAACCACCTGCCAAAAGAATCTAGGAGAGTAATCAGCAAAAGGAAGCAGAACAAAGCTACTAAGAAAACAAGGAGAACCATGGTACAAACCCAGAGAAAAAAGGCTTGATACATAAAAGGTAATATTCAGGTTAAGAAATGAAGGTGTTGTCAGGCTTTTGGGCCTTTCTTACCTGGAGAACCAAATTTGTTTTATATGAAAAGTCCAGCCCGTTATCTTCATGAGTTAGGATAAGAGAAAATAAATTTCAGCATAACAAAACTGTCTCTGTGTGTATGTATACCATTATTTTGGATATAGTGAATTAGTTTTTTTCTGCAATGTGTCATAATTTTACTCTTCACATCGAAGAACTTTTCACGTTAAATTGTAAAATTTATTTCCATTTTACTTGTTTTTTATTGTTTAGTATGAAAAAAAATCATATTTCAATTGTTATTTGCTTCCACATAGTTCAATCAAGAGGAAGAGAGTTTGATTTTGGTCTTGTTTATTTGTTTGCTTTCTCTCCAAAAGGTGAAGGGAGTAGTTTATATGCTCACTCAGATTCTTTTGATCATGGTAATTAGTATTGTAAGATATGTGATACATATCGTACAATACGATACATGTTTTAAGATGTATCAAAAGTTGATCTGATACAGTGTATGTATTGTATAATGTGATATATATTGATAAAATTAATAATACAGATTGATAAACTAAATTGGACAGATCACATTCAAAAACGAGTCATCAAATCGAATTCAAATAAAACCGATTTAAAAAATTATTTTAAATTTTTAAAATTTATCTTCACATAAATTTATAAATGCGTCAAGCTATCAACAATACTTTATAGTAATTTTCTCTAAACTTTTCAAATCCCTAATTCAGAAACTATGTTGTAGCAAGCACCAACAAAACCCAACGCCACATAAGCATTAAAGATTCTGCAAGTGATTAAGCAATACAGTAAAAGTAAATTAATTCATCTTTTACTCATATACATGTTATTTGCTTACAATAAGATAAAAAAATTATATTATATATGTTGAGTTAGTGACAACCCAACCCAACACATAAGAAAAGAAATACTTGTTTTTGTCTCATTCTTCATCTTTTTAATTAAAGAATGAAAACTTGAATGATCGGGAGCAAAAGTTGAGTCCATTCAATAGTAAAAAGTTGAATATATAATGTTTGGATTATTTTAATTTAGTTAATGGGTATGATATTTAAGGATACGTTAAAGTTTGAAATAAGAATGATTTTCTTACCATAAAGTTAGATATTTAATATATAATATTGCATTATTATTTGCCAAGTTGAAATTTAATTCTAAATTATTTTTTCTATTTTTTTTTTGACTGAGTTAATTATAATTTGATGAGATAATATTAGTCTTTTATTTATATTTGGATCGGAAACATTTGTTACATTAAATTGTAGTGGAATAAAAAAAGAAAAATAAAAAAAAAACTTTAATTTATTTTTTAAAATGTATTATTATTTTATTAAAAAAAAGAACCACATGATACAAAATATGAAAAGTTAGATCTTTTCACACATTCCAATTGCAATTCCAAGACACTTCTCACCCAATATTTCTAAGAAATTACGTAATTGTATTGATGTAATTTCCCTATCAACACATATTAGTATATTGGCATTACCCTGATAAAATCGATGTTTCATTAGAATGAATAGTGATTCGATTGAATATAGGGGGTTTACCTGAATTTTACACGTATGACCAAATTAGTTAGCTACTAACCAATCCATAACATCCACGCATGCATCCAACCAACTTCATTTCATGAATTTTATATTCCCTTCTTCCTGACAGCAAAGTGGCTAATTTTAAAATCACACATATTGCCCGTTCTCTTTTTACATGTGTCAAGATCCCCGTGACTAATACAAAAGTTTTAGTATGCGAAACGCCAAAAAAAATATTCCCACCCAAGATTAGGTGAAAATATAAGTTCATACCTATTAATTACAAATTAAATATTTATCTTTTTATTAAAATTTATTAGTAGAATTAAGAATAAAAATATTATTTAGTTAAAAATATTTAAAAAAATTAAAAATTTATCCTATTTCTCTCATCTAAAGTTTAAAAAGTAATTATTTCCTTTTTAGGGTTTCATTATTTTTATTTCCTTCTTCAACAACCGTTCTCCTGTCAACCTCTCATACCGATGTGCTCTCCAGTCTACCAGAAGAAAATGAATCAAATATGTCTGATCGATCTATACATTGGTCGATCCGCACAAATCTATGCATCACACAAACTTTGACTGACGTATCATTGGTCGGTCGTCGATTGGCCGATGATTCATCTTCTTTTGGTAGACTGAAGGGAGCGCTGACATGGGAGATTGGCCAGGGAAGAAAAGGAAAAGAATGAAACCCTAGGGGGAAAATTGTTACTTTTCAAACTTTTAATGGAAAAAAAATTATTAGTTTTTAAACTTAAAGGGAAAAATATGATAAATTTTTAGTTTTTTAAAAATATTTTTAGCTAAATAATATTTTTACCTCTAACCTTAATAATGAATTTTAATAAAAAGATAAGTATTTGAAATTTTAAAAATTAACAAGTATGAATTAGAGTTTTCACCAAAGTTTGGATAGAAATAAGTCTTTTGGCCTATCCGTAATAATAATATGAATAAATGTATTTTGCCCTTTGTGGAAGTTTAGATTAAAGCAATTTAACACATATGTACATTTTAATTATGTACTAAATTTATGAGCAATAAAATTATGTATATCTATTTTGAGTATATAAATAAGTATATACTTATATGTGTTATTATATGATTAGGTGATTTTTAATTAAGAATAAAATAACATTTAATCATGTGATAACACATATTAATATTTATTTATTTATATATTTAAAATAAATACACATAATACTGTACATTTATGAAATTGAAAAAATTTATTAATGAACTCCCGAGAGAGTGCTATAGTTCACCAAACCTTGAAATCATGCCATGTTATGGGGGACACAGTATACCAAAGAGGGCACGCCAAAATTGACCTTATTAACTTACTTAATTACATTTTTATAAATAAATAAATATTTAGTAATATAAGGACCTATTACGGGAAATATTAGTGGCATAAAAACCATCCACGTAGTTATATAATTTTTTTCACCAAAGTTTTGGGAAAATCACATTGCCCACTTTTGAATTTTAAATTATAAATTCTCACAAAAAAAAAAAAAAAATGTAACCATATAAACAGAGAAGTGAGTAGACACAATACTTGATAAGTATATTACCATATTAAGCATAAAATATATGAAATATAATTTCAAATATATTAATTAAATAACTGACAATTTATTATATAAATAAAAAATTAATTATAAATTTCATCATTAATTCAAGTAAAATATTATAAATTATAACTCTTTAAACTTTTAATAAAAATTAATTTTATTAGTTTTAAATAGTCATTCCAATTTAACAAGTTTACTCAAATTATTTAAATTTTAAATAAATTAATATTTATATATAAGTTTAATCAAATTATAAAATAATTTATTATTTAATCAATCGAACCAATTTATCCAGTCCGGCCTTCAAAACAAATTTTGAGCCATAATTTTTAGTTTAAAGATTGAATGGTTTTACTTTTAACAAATCTGGGGTGAGAAAATCATTCACTCGATAAATAATTATCCAGCTTGTCTGTCACACACAGTGACTTGTTTGACAAACAATAAATTCATTCAACCAACAGTTAAATTGATTGACGCTGAAATCTGAATCAATTAAATAGGGAGAAAAGTCGTCGGCAAGGACGCGTTCAATTGTGATATACGCAGCAGCCATTGTGGCTCCTGTGTGTTTTTAAAGTCAAACAAGCAAACGCCTTATTTATTATGTACCGGCACTGCACTTGTTTTCCTTCTTCATTTCTCTCTCTAGGCTTCTAACCGAAGGAACGAAAAGAATAGATTAAACAACACCATGGCTGGCCGAGAGATTCTTCACAAGATGAAGGTATCTTCAGCTTAATTAAGTTGTTGTTATGTAATTAACTTTCCTGAGTTGATGAGTTTTCGTTAATTGACTAGATTAAGAAATGAAATTGATCTTCAATTGATGTTGCTTCTTGATAGATATGTTGGTTTTCATGAGACTTGAAGTATAGGTGCTTTTCCAGAAAGTGATTTCTTTTAGGCATTTGCTAATGAAGCTTTAATTAGTTTTGCTTTTCTTGAAATTTGTAGAAAATGTTCCACGGAGGAAGTTTATTTTTGTGATAATCATTAACTTAGATTTAATTGTTTTTTACTTTTTGTTTTTTAGGTTAAGGCTTTTTGTTCATCTGCAATTGATACGGGGAAGGGGAAGAGTAAAGTATCAAAGCATATCACGCATGGTTTTCACTTAATGAAGGGAAAATCAAACCATGCCATGGAGGATTACGTAGTTTCAGAATTCAAGCAAGTAAATGACGCTAACTTGGGTTTGTTTGCCATATTTGATGGCCATTTGGGCCATGATGTAGCAAATTATTTGCAAACTCATCTGTTCGATAATATTTTGAAAGAGGTACTCTTCCTATGGTTTTCAGTATGCGTTGTTGCCTTTCTGACTTAAAAAAAATGTTTTAGGATGTCATTTTTGCTTTTATTTCTGATGTTTTGCAAGCAGCGCGACTTTTGGACAGAAACAGAAAATGCAATAAAGAAAGCTTATCGTACAACGGATGCTGAAATATTGGAGAAGGCGTTTGAACTGGGAAAAGGAGGGTCAACTGCAGTGACAGCAATACTAATTAATGGTGAAAAACTTGTTGTTGCAAATGTGGGAGATTCTCGAGCTGTTATATGCAAGAATGGTGTGGCCAAACAACTATCAGTTGACCATGAACCAAGCAAGGAGAAGAAGCTAATTGAGAACCGTGGTGGCTTTGTATCAAATCTTCCAGGTATTAGGCTTTTTGAAATATGAACCGGAAAATCTAGTTCTGCTTTTAGCTTAGTTTGATCACTTGGAATTTAAAGCAACTTTCATGCTGAAAAGAAATAACTTAATAAATTTTAGCTGGCTTAGCTAAATTGTCTTTGAATGATCTGTCCTGCTGCAACATTTTTTTTTTTTTTAACTCTAGAAGTGAAACTTTTTGCTGGAACACTTATTCTTGTTTGGAAAAAATGTTCTAGTGTATTAAAATTTTAAATTGAAAGTTCTTGGCTAGGTTTTCATCTCTATTAAACAGCCTCATGAGTGCATATAGGGACTGAGATAAACTTGAAAATTTTTATGCTATATATTGGTCTTAGAAATTAAGTTCACAATCTGTTGCACAGGGGATGTTCCTCGTGTTGATGGGCAACTGGCTGTGGCAAGGGCATTTGGTGACAAGAGCTTGAAAATACACCTTAGCTCAGAACCAGATATAAAAGTGGAGATGATTGGTGATGATACGGAGTTCATTATTCTGGCAAGTGATGGAATATGGAAGGTCAGCCAAGTTTTTATGTTGATTATCACCTTCATGTTGTTTTATATCTCCTGAAGATAAAACTGGATGTGAAACTTTGTTTTTTATGATGGAAAAATCAGAGTAACCAGATTTCGAATCTATTTTCTCTTTCCACCCTTTGCTATGGCTAGTTATAGTTTCAATGTGACTGAAGTTTTGGATTTTCTGACTTATCTCATTACCTTACAGGTAATGTCAAACCAAGAAGCTGTGGACTTGATCAAAAAGATAAAAGACGCTCAATCGGCAGCAAAGCTCTTGATAGACGAGGCCATTTCTAGGAAAAGCAAGGATGACATGTCCTGCATAGTTGTAAAATTGCGTTGAAAGTTTTCTTTTATAAGCCAAGTACTTTTGGCCTCTCTCCAATGAAGGAAAAATGTTAAATTGATTTGCCGTATTACCATATGTAAATTTCTTTTGTAGCAACCATGGAGAGTTGTGGTAAATGTTAATGGTTTCAGAACCGTGGCATGTACAATAGAGCACTATAAAGTTGATAGCTTTAACTTGAAACTATACTTGCTATGCAAAATTTGATGATTTTATGGATACTGTCCTGATAAGGTAGCCATTTTGGTGTCGTCTGATATTTATTTAAAAAGCTTGCATTCTAAACATAATTTACCATAATTTGCTCTTTTACCAAATAGAAGTTAGGAAAGTATATAAGGATCTGGGTGGACCATAACATTTGAGTCTGCAATTTACTTTTCTTGGCCTTCTTTTGCCCTGCCATGCCACTTTTTGGCTGGTTGAAGTTATGTTATGACAGGAATGGTGTTCATGTTTTATAATCGTTTTCATTTACCCCGTATGATTCATCCAAAGCAATTGGCATGTGGGAGGGAATGCATTGCAGCCAACCATGTTCTGATGCCTCTCAAAGTCCTATAATTTGGTGATTTTGCAAATAAATGTTTATTTATCTTGAAATTATGAGACGAGTTTAGCTTGGTAGAGAAAAGTGAGGTGATTCTTTACAATTATGTGATTTTTAAAACAAAAAAACTCATAAAAATTTATTTCAACTCTTAATTCCAAAGAGTCCCGTTACACCGTTAAGTAACTTTAACTATTTGATTGGTGTCTCTTACAATTTGGGATTGTACCACTTACGAACAAGCAACCAATTTGTAAGGAAAAAAAAATTCCTAACAAATATTCTAAACAAACAAAAGACCCCTTTACAACTTTCCCTGAACAATCAATTAGGAACAAGATTCAAGGTACAATCCAAATATATGAATAATCTTGGATAGATTTTATTGGTCTTCTTAGGTTTAAGAAATTTCTCAATGGTACCATGGTATGCCGTGGCTAATCCAAAAATGGATATGGCCCTGCAACATGCGAGTATGAAAGAAAGAGTGCAATTTAGAAGTCCGAATTTCAGAAGTGATGGAGTCCAGTGTAGTAGCTAGCTAGTTGCACATTCAATTCAGCTGGCATTTGGTGAGTCAAATTACATGATGATCTGAAAAGCATGTCACGTGGAAGGAAAGAGAAAAATTTCAGCTCATAACTGACCGTCTGTTTGTGCCTGTTATTACTTTGAATTTATCCATCCATTAAATTAGAGAAGTGCAGTCCCTATTGATGTATGCTTTCGCCAAGAACAGTATAATAATAGACTAGCTTAACATGCCCCACTTGGGTTCAGCCTTCCGATTTAATTCTGCAAAAAGGCCAAAACGAAAGTCAGTTATTTTGTTTGTTTGTGTGTGCATGAAACAGGCTTAAAAGCACGAATTCGTGGCATGGCATCAGGAATGCGAAAACTCATGTGCACATGGTGAAACATGCCCACAGAAAATCATGTCACCTTCTTCATGTTTCATGCCCTCCGCAATCTGTGTTTTACTTGCATTATTAATGAGTGCCACGGAAAATTTAATGCCAAAAGTGGTTGGTTTGATAGATGGCTATTTTTTTATGGATGCAATATATTTTCCAGGATTAACTCAACGATGCTGATTTCCCTGCAAACATGAATTTTGTCACTATAGATAGAGGTGTGCACACTGATTTGATACGCTCTGCGAGTTTTTTCAAATTAAATTAAAAAATCATTTCGTAAATTTTTTTAATCAAATCAAACTGAAAAATTGATTTGTAAAATTTTTAAATCAAATCAAACTAAAAAAATACGATTTGATATAGTTTAAATTATGGTTTGAATCTATTAAAAATACTCATTTAAAAAAAAATATTATTTAATATAATTAATTGAATTATAGTTTTCTAGAATATAATATAAACATGTAAAATAAATATGAAATATATATACAATATACGTGTAAGAGCTTTTTTAAAGTAAACTAAACTAAAAAAATATGGTTTAGTCTGGTTTGAATTACGGTTTGAACATATTAAAATTATTTTTTTCTAAAAATATTTATTTAATAAAATTAATTGAATTATAGTTTTCTAAAACATAATATAAATATATAAAATAAATATGAAATATATATTCAATATAAATGTAAGAACTTTTTCAAACTAAACTAAAAAAAAAGTTTATAAAATTTCTAAATCAAACCAAACTAAAAAAATATTGTTTAGTCTGGTTTAGATTACGATTTGAACCTATTAAAATCATCTTCTTCTAAAAATATATTATTTAATAAAATTAATCAGATTATGATTTTTTAAAACATAATATAAATATGTAAAATAAATATGAAATATATATACTATACATGTAAAGAAAATGATAAAATAAATATAAAAAAAAATTGTACACCTAATTATTTTTCAAAATATGTTGTCAAATATATATATATTAAAAAAATATGGTTTAAAATTTAGTTCAGTCTGAAAATCGTAACTCAAATTAAAAATTATTTTTAAAAAATTTATCAATCTAAACTAAACCAAATCAAACTGTAATTCTTAAGTGGTTTACACTGATTTTATGATTTGAATTAAATTATACACACTTCTAACTATAGTTGATCGTTGGTACCGTATTTAACTCAATTAACTCAAGAATTTGTGCTTTTTTAGTCCCTTCAATTGAGACATGAGGAAACAGAACTTGTATGACTAAAGAGGATTGGATCAAGTTCAACAACCAAAAGCTACCACTCTAGGAAGTGTTTTTGATCTGAATATACCTCCACAAACAATATAACTAAGGCTGCATTTGTTTTAAGTATTAAAAAATTATTTTAAATATAGATTATTTAAAAAATTATTAAATATAAATTATTATTATATTTAATAAAATTTAATTAATATGAATAATTATTATATTTAGTTAGAGATAATAAAAAAATATTAGTATATTATTTTACTTAAATATTTTTAGATATAATTATTTTACAATATTTTTATGTTACTTGTTATATTAATTAAAAATAATGTTATTTTGTCTTTACAATTTAATAAATAAGAATATAATTATAATAAATTCAAAATTAGTTTAATAATTTTTTAATATTTAATGTGAGATAATAATAAGATTATCCTCTATATTACTTATCACATCATTATTAATAAATCATAATAAAAAATATATTATCAAAATATTTTTTATCTATCCATATCCAAACACCTCTTAAATAAATATTGATAGTTTTTAATAATTCTCGAAAATACTTTCTATATATATTTCCAATTTCAATTCGCAGTCGGCCAAAGGACTATTTCCCACCTAAAGTATCCTCCTTTCTCAAGTTTCTATCTCTTAATTTTGAAAATCTTATTTATTCACCCACAGATGATTAAAGTTAACGAAACTCTAACCCTTTAAATTTTTTTTCTTTTTCCTCCCTAAACTCTAAAGACTAACCATTTCCCCAATAGGCTAAGTTTTAAAAAATGATATTTCTCCCGTAGGTTTAGTTTTCAAACTCCAACTCCATTTCTGATGCCATTGTGGCAGTTGCTCCCTCCCAATGCTTTCTCTCCATTCGGCGATCTCTCTCCTCTCACTTGGACATTTAATCTACGTCGAATGAAGCTGAAGAGACAAAGATGAAGATCTCATCTTTGTATGGGAAGATGATCGTCTTTCTCATTTCTTTCTAGACGAAGATGAGATCTTCATCTTCTCGATAAAACTTTTTCTCTTCTCAACTTCATTTGACGTTGATCAAAAGTTCAAGGGAAAGGAGAGAGATTATTGAAAGGAGAGAAAGTTTCGAGAGAGAGAGAGACTACTAGCAATGAGACTTGAGATAATATTGGAGTTTGAAAACTAAACCTTACGAGGAGAAATATTATTTTTTAAAATTTGACTTATGAGAGAAAATAGTTAATTTTTATAGTTTAAGGAGAAAAAAGAAATAAAATTTAAGTTTATTTTTAATATTATATATAAAATGATAATTTTATTTTTAAAATGAATAAAATTAATTATTTGTAGATGAATAAATAAAATTTTTAAAATTAAAGGAGAATTTATTAAAAAAAGATACTTCGGCTGGAAATAAACCCTTTGGCCCCAAAAATATTAAAATTTGTGGACGTCTCGTTAAATTTGTGGGCGTCTTGGGCAGTTCAAGCCCTTGCAAAATTCCAAGTTCAAGCCCTTGCAAAATTCCAACCGTCGCTGTTTGTTTTTTTGTAGTTCTATTTTGCTGACGTACAATAAAACGGTGCGGATAATCGTGTTTTGTCAGGTTCTTTTACAGATGGGCTTGTACCCTGAACCAGTTTACAAAGTATGATGGTTAAGAAGCCCAGATGAAATTAGCTTTTGCTTTTCCAATATTATCACTTGTCATCATTGTTGAGCATCCCAAAGTATTCGAAATCGATTTTGCTTGGTCATATATCCTTATCCGTATATGTCGAATGTTATAATTTTTTTTTAAATGAGTAATCTCACACGACTTAGGTCTTATTTTTAAAATTAAATTAAATTAATTATATTAAATAAAATAAAATTTTAATTTAATAATTAGTTCTATAATTATTGAAGATAAATTAATTATACTAAATATAATAAATTTTTAATTTAATAATCAATTTTATAATCATTTAATTAGATAAATCAAAATTTTAATATTATTAGAGGAAAATTAAATCAATATTTTCTTATATATAAAGTCTACTATTTTATCATTCAAATTATTTTTTAAAAATTTTTTTACTATAATTTTATCTTTAACTTTAGAATTGCATATTTCTTTAATTTGTCATATAATATAAGATAGAAAATTTCACTTATTATTTTAACTGAAGTAATATAAGAGAAAATTTTATGAATAAAAAAATTTAAATTTAAATTTTTTTAATAATATATTAAAATTAAACTTTTGAGATCTTTCGATGTTGTCCCTTGGATGTGGAATATGAAGATTTGTATAGGCACACTGATCTTTTAAGTGTTCATATTCAAAATGTTATTACTAAACCCTAATTAAAATAGGCGAGGTAGATGGAACTAATCGCAGAATATTAAGGATTAAAAAGGGTTAAGTACAAACAAGTACAACGTAGCAGTATTTGGGTTGATGGCGATTGTATATCAATCAAGAAGAATAATTGAGCAGAGTGTAGAAGATAATCAAATGTCTGAAAATGGAACACATAGCAAAATCCTGTGTGCCATTGTATTTGAAGTTGCCACATAACCCTTTTCTGCATGATCATCCCAAATGCTATTTTGCCACGCATCTTTAAGCCCCACCCCTTGTCCCTCCTCCCATGCCCTTCTTTCTCTCTGACTTATTTAACTGGCTCTTCTCTTGTTCCCTTCTTTCTCAACACCATTATCAACCATCATCCTATTTCTCATCACTTGTTTCATTTCATTTGATATCTCTTTTGTATGTTCAGCTATGACGACCGTTTGTGCTGACCAGCATCAACAGAAACTCCAGCATCTTCTTTCATCAAAAGGTTCTACCAAACCCTTTAAGAATATTGAGGTTCCTCCCAGGAAACTTCTTCTCAACAGCAAGAAACTGATGCACCATCACCATCATCAAGAAATCAATAATATGTTTTTCCCTGAAGAAATCAGCAGTCTTTATAAGTTTTTGCCTTTCAACAATACTGATGCTGGTTCTGATCCTGACTCTGATTCGGATCCTTATGCCTCGGATCACTTTCGGATGTACGAGTTCAAGATCCGTCGCTGTACTCGCAGCCGGAGCCATGATTGGACTGATTGTCCTTTTGCTCATCCTGGGGAGAAGGCTCGCCGCCGGGATCCTCGCAGGTTTCATTATTCTGGAACTGTTTGTTCTGAGTTCCGTAAAGGAGGCGGGTGTAGCCGTGGAGATGATTGTGAGTTTGCTCATGGAGTCTTTGAGTGCTGGCTCCATCCATCACGATATAGAACTGAAGCTTGCAAAGACGGCAAGAATTGCAAACGAAAGGTGTGTTTTTTTGCTCACTCTACACGTCAGCTTCGCATTTTGCCTGAGATTTCATCATCTCCTATGAACAATCATAAGAATAATCACTGTTGCACACTCTGCAATCATTCTGTCAATTCCTCTCCAACTAGTACTTTATTGTGTATGTCTCATTTGTCACGGTCACCGTCTCTGTCACCACCATTGTCGCCGGTAAATCATAAATTCTCACCCATTTCGCGCTACACTGATTGTTTGACAAAGTTTAGCAGTACTTCTGATGCGGCCCTGAGTTACAATGATATGCTTAATGAGTTGATGAGCTCTTTGGATGCAATGAATTTTAATGAAGTTTCTTCTCCTTTGTCTCTCCCTGGTGGTAGTAGCATCAATTATACTGTTCCATGGATCGATGCGAATTCTTTTAATATTGACGATCAACAACAATTTGTTCTTTCTCCTTCAACTCCAATCCCATCAGGGTCAATGAATCCTTTTGGAGGTGATTCTTCAAACAAATGTTTGGTTGATGATCAGAAGATCAATGACATCAATGGCGGGCAGCTGGGTTGTCCCGATCCCGATCTGGGTTGGGTGAATGAGCTCTTGATGTAGAAGAAGAAGATATGTGTACATACACAGCCTGCACCAGCCCCGTGTGTGTGTGTATATATATATATATATATATATATATATATATATATATATATATATATATATATATATATAAAACATTATATACATGTGATTTGGTGTGTATTATTATTGTTATTATTGGTTTTCCAGTGCTTCACTTCCTCGTTAATGTCTTTTTTCACGAGTATTCCTGTTGTTTAAACCTATCTAGTCGACAGTGGAGCGAGATTTGTTATCTTTGTTTCATGTACTGACTTTTCTTTAGCATTTTGTTGGTTTGTTGTTTGTTTCAAGTATTGTCTTCTCACTGTCAAGTAGAGACAAATTTGATCTTTGTTTCATGTACTGACTTGAACTGTAAGCAAGTTGTGATAATGAAGAATCTATTATCTTTCTTAATCTCTCTTTTACTTTTGTTTCAGTAAAGCTATGAATGAATGTATACATTTATAGTATACATGAGTTGAGAACTACATGTTTAACCTAACAGCACAATCAGAAAATCAGGATTTTGATAATTTTTCTAAATCTACCAGTTGTTGGCTTGGCTTTCATTGAAGATCTTGTGGTGATACGTGGATTACATGCACAGAATGGTGAGTAGGTTTTGAGAATTTCAGGGCATCAACAATGGAACTGATTCTGTTGATATATTTTTTAAATTTTCATTTGGCAGTTTACAGATGCATAAAAAATATTATATAATCTCTCAATTTTGGTTAAAAGGTTTTTTCTTTTTTTTAATAAAGAGGAATTTATTTAAATCAAACCCTTATTTTAAGGTCAAATCAATTATATCAAATAAATAAGATACTTGATTCAATGATTAACCCTATAATTAATGCATTAAGATTTTAAACCCAAAACCTTTTAAATTTATGAGAAAATTTCACACTTAATCATTTAAGTTATCCTCATAAAAAAAAAAGTAAGTTGGTTTGGCATAAGGGGGAATGTCGGTTCAACACTTACATATGATAAGCATATAGTTTAGTTAGCATTCAACAATTGATGGGCATGTATAACTTCGATTAGAGAGTACACAGACAACATGTAGCTGAATCTTAATGCAGATATTAAGCAAAAGATAGAGTAGATGGGAGAAGTCAGAAATCATAATTGAAGTTTGAATAATAGATATGTAGATGGATCACACTACATATAATTAAGGTTATTAAATTCACAATACCAACTGACCAAATTTGAATTTATTGGTGGGAAACAGCAAATATGCAGCAGATTAATCAACACCACATGTAAAGAAAAGAAAAAGAATAGGATTACTGATGGAATAATAATTTGTTTCCTAGGAGAGCAACTTATCTGAAAGACAGCTATAATGGTGGGGAAGGGGGCCATAAAGGAGTTTTAAATTAATGAAAGCTAGAGAAGGGGGGATGAAGGCAGGCAATAGGGATTGTTGGGGTTAGGTGGTGAGGGAGCAGCTGCTATTGCCCATACTGATATTAGGTTAGATAGGGTTTTTGGGGTCCCCTTCTTGTCTGGTATTTTTATTCATGCATTCATTCATTCATCTTCTTCATTCAATTCAATGCACTTTCCATTTCATATCATATGGTGATATGGGATACTTTGGTCCATACTTTTTGTACTCTTGCTGCTTCACATCAAAGATCAAGGTATGGCTACATATCTAACTTTGTGTTCATATACACATCTTTTTTTCTTTCTAAATTCATTTATTTATTTTGTTTGTTTGGAAAGACAGAAAATGGTAAACTAATAGTCATTGAAGAAGGCCAACGAATTGAATTGAAAGTGCTGATCCCAGTATGGGTAAATAATGGTACATTCAAAAATAATAAATAAAAGAGTAAATTACATGTTCCCACTAACTGTTTGGCCAAAAAACGAATTTTCCCCTTCTTAGACAGTATAAATAACACTTTGTTTGGCCTAAAAACAATTGGTTTGTATTAAGATTTAATCTATCACACTTATATATTACTTACTTATATTGTTTTTGTTTGAAGTGAAATTCTTTAGTTTCCAATACTCTCCCTCAAGTGCAACCATCATAGGTTGTTGTCAAGCTACCACACTTATATATCATTAATTTATATTGTTTTTATTTGAAATGAAACTCTTTAGTCTTTAATACTCTCTCTCAAGTGCAATCATCATAGGTTGTTAAATTCACCGTTCAGTTAAGTGCGTTATCACTTATTATCTAATATCATTTTAAATAGTTAGATTCACCTATTTGGTTTTAAGTTATGAAACCATGTGAAAATAAATTGAGCCTATAAGTAGAGATTGAAACTCATATTATATTATACCAATTAGTTTATATTAAAGTTTAATTTATCACGTTTATATATCACTCATTTATATTATTTTTATTTGATATAAAACTCTTTAGTCTCTAATAGTTATAAATAAGGAAGTTGTGGAAGCAAAGTAGGAATGAATTTTGTGGGTAATCTTTGCAATATACATGTATTCCGTTTTTTGCGGCTTAATATATAAGTTAACGTCTTTTTGAGGTTCTTCTCGTTGTTTAGTATTGTAGATTTGTTGTCTGGCATGCCACGACTTATTCAAGGATTCCTTCAAGTATCCTTTCCTGATAAGGCTTTAACTCCATCATTTCGAGACTAGTTTGTGTCATGCCCAATGTAGTTGTGGTAATGACAAAACTTGTTGAGATCTCGCCTGGTGCGATCTACTTTCATCGCTCCAAGACGCGAGAATATAGTTGCTTCTTCAAACATCACATATATGTGTTCGATGGGAGTGACTTGACAAAGGCAATTGTTACAATGAATATGCAAAGCTGTATTCTTTCTTGGCTCTTCTGTCTACTGTTTCTTAAAGTCTCTTTGTCCGCCCCTATTATCCTTTCTCTTCCCTTCTGACTTATCAAGGTTCTTTGCAAGGGTGCCAGTTAAAGCTTTCAAGCCAACATCTATATAGCTTTCTATCCAACTATGCTTTTTGGACATCTTGTAGAAATGGCCAAACACACATTCGCTGAACAATGTTATTTAATGAACACAAGTGATTGTATGGCTAGCTAATTCCATCGAATGCATCTAAGGCTGGATTCAAATCAAATTTTCGAATTCAAACTTATTTGAGTTCAAACTCGGTTTGAACGAACTGAGCTTAAGTAAGCTTGAATTTGAATATGAAAATTCAATATTTTTGAACTCAAGTTTTAGGGTGTTTAATTTATCAAACTCGTAAGCTTAAAAAATTTGATATAAAACGATATCGTTTTGATTAATATACATTAAAGCAACGTCATTTTATAATGAGTTAAGCTAAAAACTCGAGCTTAGTTCCATACAAATCAAGTCAAGTTTAATTCTATGCAAATCAAGTCAAGCTCTAGCTCAGACGAGTTTGAGCTTAACTCAGTTCGAATCTAACCTTGAATGTATCTATTGAATATTTCTTAAAGTCATTTTGTGTCTGGCTTCTCCTCCCACTAGAATATCAAGTGTTTGTCTGAGCCCATGTAATTGAATACTCACTAGGTTGTTCTTGATCAGCTTATGTGGAGAGGTTCATTAAACATTTAGGTGGTTGTACGTATCCGATTTTTAAGCTTGACACCTTGGGTTGCCTAGCCTGTCAAATACACTTCTCAAGCATCGAGTTAATAATATCTACTCAACATGAGTTATCTTTTACTTGTTAGGACTTATCTACTCAACATGAGTTATTCTCAATTTAGTGGTAGATAGAAAATTGGGTCCATCCAATATGAGTTCATACAACAATAAATCCTTGTGTTATCACTCAGTTGAAATATATAGAGGTACATCTAACAGAGTAAGTTCAACCATAAGCAAGGTAATTAATTTGCAGCTGTGTTTTTACTGGATTTTAAAACACAAAAATGGATGTAGAGGATGCCTTAGACAATTAATTTTTGGATGGAGCTTGTGAATGAATGGCCTATGAAACTACTCAACATAATGTGGTATTTAAAAACTACAGCCCAAACATAAATTTTCTAGCCATCAAATAAGTAGTAAAGTCAGATATCCTTACAGTTTCTTAAGTAAACAGAAGACAATGTGGACTGGGACTGAAAGAAGTCGAATGGAGTAGCTGCCCCGAAAGACCTAGTATTTGGAGAATCAGATGATAAAGGTTCATAAACTGGATTTCTGCTCTTTGGTTGAGTAATGGATAATGGAGAAACATCTTTTTTAAAACATCTTGGCTGAGGTTCAATAGTCCCCACAGACAAAATGGGACACCCATACGTTCAGCCTGCTGAAGTACATTGATTTTACTTGGTCTGTAGGTATAACGGAAGTATTTCAAAGCCATGATTGGACCTATTCCTGCTGCAACTATGAGCTGTAGTGGAATTACAATTTTAGTCAGTGAAATGGATTGGACTCGTTTTCTACCTAAATAAATAGGCAAGCCTTCCATAACTTAAATGTCGAAGGGTGATAATTACAAACATAGTTAACCAATAAGACGGTTGGTGACACAATCGGAACATGATTGTGTACATCCCGGATGATGGAATAGCACTGAATATCCAATTTATGACATAGAAGGCAGCTAAATTCCCCCATATGGCAAGAAGTTGGAACACTGTAAAGGTATCGCACGTAACAATCAAAACTCAGAGACAGTTAGAACAAGATTAATCATTGGTGAGAGAGGAAAAGTCATCACACTCTCCTCTTCGTTTCTACCTACAAAGATTAATATATGCACTCAAGCCAGTGTTGACAAGGCCTCATTAATTTTTTTTAAAAAATATTTGGCAAACATATTAATGTGATGGAAACTTACTTGGTTTCCAATGCCACAACAAAAGCCTGCAAACATAAACATACGGACAGTGCTACCATTGAAACCTCCTCCATTTCGCTTTTTTCATACACATAGGCATTTATACTGACTACAAACATGACAATCGCCTATAATCACCTCAAGTATTAAATGGAGATACAACAAGAAAATATTACAACTTTCAACAAGAAAATCCACCATCAATCTCATGATCAAGCAAATCAACTCTTCAGATGGGAACTAAAGTTACTTTAGTACAAACTAAGAGAAGATCACAACAGGCGGTCATGACTGTCCAAACTCCTAGAGCTACAGCCATTTACAAGGGCTTCCTAATAATCTCATAACAAAGAGACGAAGGGAGAAACATATCAAAATTGAAAGAACTACTCAGAAATCATTCTACCTATGGAGATTTCTGACACCTTTCATTATAGATTAAGTTTTCCATTCAGTTTTGTCAGCCAGCTGCTTGAACTATTTTCAATCTTACATCTTGATATTCAATTAGTTTATCATGTTTATTCAAATTAGATAGGAAGATTTGGATGTCTGTAACTCTATCCAGTTTCAATGACGTAATATAAAGTTATGTTGATATAATAGATCTCTAGAAGTTTAAAAACTGGCCTAACTCTCAGGGAAAAAACAAAACAAAAAGGCTGGAACCACAAAGAATTTTTAAAATGTAAACTTGAAAGGAAAACCAAATGATTGCACTCACATGGAATAGGGACCGGCCAAACCATCCAGCAAATGTACTTGGATTAAGAAGCCTGTTTCAATAAAGATCCTGAGTCAGTAAGATGTAAAATACCTTATACAGCAAGTTCCCAGTTATACACCCCAAAAAAATCTATAAAGCGAATAAAAAAAAATTGGAAACAGCTTACCTTCCTGCCTGGCAGTAGAATAAAATTTGAGGATGCTGCATCACAGTCTGTTCACAAAGATCTTTGTCAAGGACACTGACCAGAACAGGAACACTAGCATAGAAGACATTATAAGCCATCAAGCTAACAGAATTGAAAAGACTAGTTCCAGAGATACCTGAAATAAAAGAGAAGCTGAATATGGCCTAATTTCAGAATATCAGAAGCAAAGCAACAACCTGATTCTTTCAGGAAGAACCAAGATAGGAAAAAGCAATATATTGAAACTCACAAGATCTGATAAAACACAGCAAGAGGGAATTATAGAATGAGTACTGGGATAAAAATGCTGTGCGGTTGTAAGAATACCGCCCATGGACAAGTATCAATCTTTTTAGAAACCTGAACTCTGCATTCAGAAAAAGCATTTTCACAATAAAATTTCATCCTAAAATAAAACTTTTTTTATAACTTTGAAGTAATTTAAACAAAAGAAAAAAAAAAAAAAGCATGAGAAAAATTTTCCACATATAGCATTTCTTTGTGGGCTTCGTATGGATAAATATCCTCACATGTGCACATTTGTAAAAGTGGCAAAATGTGGAAAAGAAATCCAAATTGGGTTTCCTGATTCTCCCAATCTCAATATTCTGATTTTTCAGAGACATTGTATCCTATTCTTGGGCTAGGATATTTTCTAAATAACATAAATAAAAATTGTGTAACAATCCAAGGGTTATTGTAGTTCCATAAATTAGAACTTTTCTTCCCTATAAGAAGAAGCTGATTGTAATGTAATTGTGTGTGATGAAATAGAATTTTGAAACAAGACTGAAAATTTAAATAATTATTGCTTGATTTCATTCAATAATGAATATGTGAATTCATACATATTTCATAATAAACTAAGAAAACAATCAACCTAAACTAGAAAAAAGAATCAAATCAATCTAAACAAGGAAAAAGAAATATTCAATGACTAAATTGAAATTTTAATCCTCAAAGCTTAAGGCTTTATCCCTGGTTTTCTGTACTCTCCCTCAATCTAGAGAATAAATGTCTATTATTTCCAACTTGTTTACAAAGAATTTAAATCCAGGTTTAGTCAATGCCTTCATAAGTAGATCAACTTCCTGAAACTTAGTTAAAATATAAGTTGATAATCCCTTCTTCCACTTTCTCCTTAATAAAGTTCCTATTAATCTCTATATGCTTAGTTTGATCATGGTGCACTGAATTGCATGTAATGTTGACTGTAAATTTACAATCACTATAGAGCTTCATAGAACCTATTCAAAAAAACCTCAAGTCTACCATTACTCTTTTTACCCAGAATAACTTGCAAACACTCCTTGTTCTAAGGCTTTAAACTCAATTTTAGAACTACTACCAGATTCAAACGACTACTTTTATTATGTAATTATAGATTCATTAAAAGTAATTAAAGACAATTAAAAAAGATAAATTTAGTGGTAGCTTAAAACTGATATAATACAATATCAAAAATTTGACCTCCAGTACAGTTTAAAGAAGAGTGAATCAACCCAAACTTATCCTATGAGCAGGCATAGGACAATCGACCTAAACGGTAGACATTCTGTTTTCCCGTTTCATAGATGTTTTCACCGCAGAAAACATGCATAAGGTAGACACACTGTGCTTCTTTAATAAACAACCCTTAAAGTAACAACATTTTAAGAAAGTTTAAACAGCTCATAAAGAACAAACTAGTCCTCCAATTAATTATGACTCAGCCATTTCATTCAAATAGGAACTTGCCCATGTAGACGGCTACTCCACAAGCCCACTCTGTATTCCGTAGATAGTATGACTGAAGAATTGTGTTTTTAATGGTCAAAGGGAACACATCATTATCAATAAATGGTGGAAAAAGACATAGATGTGCATCAAATCTTCTAATGTCCTTATCTGGACCAGGACATTCAATCACACTGTGGCCATGGTAGATTAATAATGAAAAGTCATAATGAGAATAAAGCTAGAAAAATTACAAAGAATACTGCATTTATAATGAATTAAAAAAAAAAAAAAAAGAAGAAGAATAAATGTTGCCTTAATTTTGTGCAATAATTCAAATCTATTCCTGTGCAAGCAGCTGGTATGACCATTGTCTTCAGATCAGTTTCACCATCTAGGGCTGCAGTCAACACAAGAAATTATCAAGTTAACATTCACCATCTTAAGAATATAAGATTTGATATCGTTAGATAGATAGCTGCAGGAGTAGTTTACATTTTATGCTACCACCAAAAGTTAAAAGATTTTCAGGTTTCATCTTTGATTAAAAATGAATATCCCAGGTGAACAGAAGGAAACACCCAAGATGTAGGATTGTAAATTTGGCTAAGCTGTAATAAATGCAGCCTAGCTTTTTATCAGTGTTGTATGCTTGTATTGAGCTCTGAGTACAGTGAAACTGACCTGAACTCCACCAGAAAGTAGTACAATGACAAAAATCTGCGTATTACAAGGGGATACACAATAAGTGCTCTCAAGAAAACAGTAATTGTATTGACAAGAAATTGCAGTCATAAAATTTTCATTTGAATGAAGAATAAGAAACTTCAAAACCTGATACTGGTGTATCCTGTACAGCATAAACATCATATTAGCTTTTGATATGTAGTATGTAAATATACCTCTGCATAGCAAACGCCTTGCAGGTCAGAGGTACCAATCAGTACAAGATCACATGGCACTTCATCATTGTCATGAAGCCATACTATATTACCTACACGAATATCCTGTGCTTGGATCTGCAAAACCACCGATGTGTATGTTAGACCATCAATAAAGCAAGTTTACAAATATAAAAGGAGGAGAGAACAGGAGGTGAAACACAGAAAATTATTCAGGGATTATTCACGGGGCCTTCAACCCAGGGGAGGATTGGCAGCTCTTATTGCAAAAAAACTTTTCTTCTTCAATCTTCATTTTTCATTTTTCTTGTAATAATTTAGTGTACCAGTATGTTGAGAGCAATAAAACAGTTTGATCACGTCCAACTGTTTGTGTTAGATTAAGTGAGTTTGAATTGTTAGATGAGTTCTCTAACAGTGTACAAAAAGACAAACTGTTAATTTCACAGGATTTAAAGATAAACAAAAACTTACAGGTGAAAAGACTTTCATCTTACAAAAACCTGAATCAATGAACTTAATTGTTTTATAGAAATTTAACATGCAATTACAACAAACTTCAGAATTCATCTAAAATTAATTATACTATAAACTTCTGAATCAGATAAAGTGCTTTCTATAAAAAAAAAAATTTCCTTTCATTTTTAGGTTTACAGACTCCTATGTTGACCGATTACGTCTAAATTCCTAACCAAGTGCTAGTAATTATAATTTTGAGATATTTCTTTCCTATGCTTTCAACATTAATTGGGAGAGAATTTGGGCTAGGTTTAGTGTTGATAATTGGAATTCAAAATTTCTCATTTGGAAAAAAAAAAACTCCTTGGAAAATCATTGCAAAATCAAAGAAACACTTCAGTAACAGACAAAGCCAAAAAACTTTCAAGGCAGTTCCAATGTGCCTAATCTAATAGTCATATTCATTCATCTTAAAAGGGAACTAACTAATTCAATAACGACAATAACGTCATAAAGCTATAGGAAGAAAGAGTGCATCAAGAAAAAAAAGAACTCTTGATCAACTGCCAAAAATTGTATCTTTGTTTTCCAATTAAATTTCAAATATTAAGCAGGAGAAATATGAAATGGAAAGAAGATATAGAAAAGTCTCCTTACATGTTTTTTGATCCCTTGTTTGACAATCCAAATTTCTTTCTCATTCGCTTTCTTGTTTGAGAGATATCTATTGTAATCATCCCAAGCTTCTTTCGAAGATGAGACTGCAAATATAAATATTAGTGGACCCCATCTGCTGGCAGGATTTACTGGAGTAATAAGTGACCACAGCTGGAGGCAGGCAATCAACAAGAAATACTGATTCATAAAACGGCTGGAAGAAAGAAAAAGTTAGAAAAGGAGAGCTAGAGAGAAGGATAAAAATAAAGAGAGAAAGAAAGATATTTCAGAAATGCATACTAGATTTTATGTATGAATGGATAAACTCTAAACTATTCAAGAACAGAATTTTTAATAATAAAGAATGCTTCTGGCAGTCAAACAAATAAAAGCAGAAAGTATGATGATGTAGCACAAGATCTTATTATAGAAATTGGATAATTTCCTTTGAGCACCAAGCTTAGATTTCAGCTAACAAGAACAGAAAATGAGAGCCAATAAGATTAACAGAGTCAAAATCACCTGAACTGCTCCAATAAATTTTTGGGTAGAAAGTTCAGTAATTTATATTTCCTGTTAGATAAACGGTTGTCACAATAATGGTCCGGTGATGCTTCATCATCATTGATGTGAACATATCGCTTAATTTTTACTTAGAAGCAAATGACCATGGTCAACACATTCTATCCAAGTTTTCAACAGATCTTAACTGCAAGTGCCCTGTCAAACAATCAAATTCAATTTTAGTGCATGTCAAGGAAAAATAACACAGTGCAACTATTTTGGGCATATATGCCATCAGAAATGTCACTGACCAAACGTCTATGTAAGAGAAAGTCAACCAAAAAAAGCATCAAGGTATTTGTGAATACAATATTTTGAACTCAAGAACAACACAGTTAACATTTAATTTAAAAATAAAACCACACACCCGTAATACATTGAATACCCTATTCTAGTGCAGAACATGAGTGCAAAATTTGAAACTGAAGAACACAATCAACATTTAAAACAAAAAATAACCCGGTGGAGATAACACAAAGTGCCATTTTGATTTAGTGCCTAGACACAATTTCTGTTCTCAAAGTGGTTATAAGAGAAAACGCATATTTGTGAGTACAATATTGTACCACTTTCCCTTAAAAGTCTCCTATCAATGGGACATCAAGATGGTGCTCTTGGTTTCTAGTTTCTGAAGAAAATGAAACCTACCAGAAAATGGCAGACCTCACTCACCGTTTCTTGAAGATACATTTCTACGGAAAATGCATTCAAAAAATGCAACTAAGAACAAAATTCTGGTCATTTTTGTTTCAAGGAAAATGTGAAGTTCAATTCAGTCAAAGCACACAGTTGCAATACCCTCAGCTTGACTGAACAGTCAGGTCCCAATGACCTTTAACGATTCACCAGAAGCTACAGTAAGTGAAATCATTCAAACAGACACTAATACTAGAAAAAAAGAAACAGAGAGAAGGAAAGAAAAACAATTCGGTTCATTGAAAAAAGCAGCAAAGTCATCAATTTATTATTTGCATTTGCATTTGTAAATTAGTCAAATAGGAGACATGGATTCGAGCTAATTTTACAATTTGCAAACAGTTGATTCCAAAATTTGAGCGATAATTCACTCAAAATCTTAAGAAAAGATAACAATATCTTAATTTCTCAATTCGACAACGAAGATATATTGCAATAACAAAATTATAACGTACAATTGAAAATCACGACGGATTAAAATAATAGGAAGAGAGAAATGGCGAGATACTGTACCTGCTGTTAATTCTATTGTTCCTCCCGAAACTTAGCTGTTAGTCCCGCTCTCTCTGTATGTGTCTCCCATCAACTAGTAAGGGTATGATTTGGTAGGTGCGTTACCCGCCTTTTTTTCCATATCGTACGGTGAAATGCCAAGTTGATCTAGACCCACTTTAATAGTTGGATCTCAACCGTCAATTTCATTTCCAATCTTTATTTTATTTCTTTGTGTTGAGGCTGCATTGTCAACTTTGTATAACATATAAGTGCATGTTCACCAGATTTTAGTATTTATAGAATAAATCTTTTAATAGATAATGTTACATGTGATCTTTAGACTTGAAAATACTACAGTGTGTTATATATCAATTGGTCCAATTTGATCAAACCTAACGTAGTTTTCTTGTTAGGGTTATTAACACGATTGTTATTGGTTATCTCAAAAAGTATGGTGAGGCTATGATGGTTTGACATAATATTCAACACTCTAAAGTATAGGAGAACATATCTCATGACACTAATTAACAAATGATTGTGACAGTGGGACAGGTTAGTGTTTGAATCCAATAATATTCAATCGTTACTTTGAAAGTCAAATCATGAAGTCAAGAGAACCTGAGGTGGATACTATTTCTATGCCTTAAATTTAAAAAAATATCAGTATAATAAAAGGATTTGATTACATGGTTATTATACTACTGAAAAGTATAATTGATTTAATGTTGATTCTCTATTAGTTAAGTGATTATGATGTGTTGTTAGAAGTTATTTATGGTTTGTAATCACATATACATTCACTTAATCATACAAGCTAGCACCTTTGAGGCATCCCTAACTGATTCCAGCTAGTGGTGGTGTCGTAGCATCTCTTTATGGACAAGTAAGGCTTCGTTGAAGTGACAAAGTATGCAAAAATGAATTCGAGGTGAAGTATTGCGTGGTGAGCCTTTAAATGTATGTTTAAGACTTTAAATTTGTTTTATTACATTTACATATATAACGATCTCTTAATCCTAAGGGATGTGTAAGTGATGTCTTTATAATGTTTTCGTTGTTGTTTATAAGATTTATAATGAGATCACAATCTAACAAGGTGATCCCCAATTCTTGCATTTTGATTGGAATGCAGCAGTGATGCCTTATCCACTATACATTCATAGTCATGATTGAGGAAAACTCTTTTCGTCCTCAATCTTTATGATTTCCTCATCACCTAGGTTAGATGGCAAGGAGTCTACAACTTGCAAAGGTATGTTCTCTTCTAACCGTTTCCCATTAGGCTACATCCTACCTTGACCTCAACTAATGAGTCCATTATTGTTGACTATGTAGCCCTCATCCTCGCTAATAGGATGTTGTTACTTGTGAAGTAGGCATTTGAGCCAGTATGATAGTTTTAAACCTTACATTTGCAAAGCTTTCAAAAAACATCTGGAAATGGGAAAAGAGACTATTATCAATATTTAGGAAGCTTGACTAACGACCAACTATTTATAAGTCTAGAAGTAAATTCCTACCATAATCATAAACTTAGATAGAAACCTTAACGACATGTTTCTCCTCTAAGCGTTATTGTCAAACTTAGAAACTACCCAAAAGTCGTGTTTAGAGATAAAAACATACCTAAACAACATCATACATAAATAATACACAAACAAAAAAAAAAAAATCCAAGAATCCCAAACATGAACCCGCCCTCTAATTGATTTGTGAGAAAAGTATTCAGATATGTTTGAGTACAAAAAGAGATCATGTTTGTTTGAAAGAAACTAAAGAAGATTTTAAGAGAGTTATGAGAAAATTGTGAAAGTGCAAAGGGTTTGAGACGCTTGGTAAAGTTTTTAGGATTTACAAAGATTGAAATTTTGAATGCTTGAATTATTCAAAGGTAAATAAGAAGTAGACAATTTGGTTTGTAGCATGTTTATTGATAGTTTTAGATTGAGAATAAAACAATACCAATTTTTCAAGTCACGTTAGTGACATGCACCATTGATCTAGTTAGGTAAACGAATTGTACTTAATAAAAAATCATTGCAAGTTTAATCCTCATGACAAACTTACGATATGTTTATACATTGCATTAAATGTGAAAAGGAAACATTGTTTTCACATAATGCTTCAAGACAAAAATTATTATCATTCACGTGTCATTCATCCACAGAAATAAGTAAGAGTTTTTGAAGTTCTACTCGCACTATAAAAACTAAAGGGTTGATTGTTGTGCGGTCAAATTTTTTCTTAATCAAACCCGTATAAGTGACATCAAAAGGTGATTAGTTACACAAACTACATGTAATGGTTAGCCTCAATATCTACTTACAAGTCAATGATACAACATGGGAAAAAAAAAGTCTTTTGAGATAATAGAAAGAATAACTCTTAATAGTTACAACTGTTTTCCACAATCTCTTAATATGTAATTTTTAATCTTTGTCATTATGGGATAATGCGCATTCTTACCAAATTAAGAGCACATAATCATTCACTTTTTTTAACAAGAATTTGTCTAAATTTATTATATTATTTTTTATTCAATTATGTAATTATTTATATATATATATATATTTATATAAATATGTATATATCTATATATATTATTATATTATTAAATAATTTTAAATTAAAAATAAAATAATAATAAATTATATGATAATATATATAAATATTTTTATATTTATATATTTAAAATAAATATATATATAATATTATTCATACACTATCTAATAGTAGATCTAACAAGTTTAAGATCGTTACTCTTCTCATCGTATTTTTTAATTGCTTATACTAGATTGATTTCATAATTAAGTGTATTTTTCGATTGTACGATTTTTAGCATCAAATATTCTTTTCACGAAGATTGCAAAAATCAGTGGAATTCTTGGTTAACGATCAGTTAACAGACGGCGTGTCGTTTTTTGCCGAAATCACACGCACCTTGATTTGAGAAGGGGCCCACACCACACCTAGTACTTGCGCAGCTGACGGCAGTTACAAAGAGAAAGCTAGTGACACGTGGAGCGTGAAAGAAGGCTCAGAGATTGCGGGCCCCACTGCACAACGAACACATGATGGGCGTTGGACCTAATGCGGCGAAGGCTTTTTCTGTCTCTAAAATTTCAACACGTCACAAATTCCACACGGCTTCACTGCGCCGTACTCATAACCACCGCCAATTCACGCGTTGGACTGTTGCGTGTTATCAGTTAGGAGAGTTTGATTGTCACGCGCACGCCCTCAGCGTACTACCTGTACACATTGTTTGTTGCATTTCTTGTGGCGGTTGCTTCGCATCAGATTCATCTCATCACGACAAAAGTATGCAAGACAATAGAGCATTTTCATCAAACATCTATGACTACTGGTCAGACTTAATCCTGTAAGCCTAAAAAATAATAAATGATTTTTAATAAAATGATCGATAAATCGTATGCAATTTTTTCTAGGGAGGTGGCAAAACTATAACCAAATTTTAATTCCATAACGTTATTGAATGTTAAAAATAATATTATAATTGACTTAAGTTACCATTTGTAATGAAACTTATCTCTTTCAAGTTTGATATTAAAATTTCACCAATAAATTATACAAAAAATTAGAGATATAAAGATTCAGGGATTGATTTAAATGGTGAAAGACTAAAGGTATTTATAAATATTTAGAGTTTGAATGACTTCAGTGTGTTGTATCACAATAAAATTTACCTCTGGTTAATCCAATTTGTAATTATAGATCTAGGTGGTTACAAGTTTTTTTTACTACAAGAGTTCTTTGGATTAAAAGTATGATATACCACAATAAAGTATACCTTCAATTTGTCTGATTTGTAGTTTTTCATCTTATTTTTAACTCTACAAAAAAAAAATTATATCAATTATACGATCCTGATTTGGTAGGAAGTGATAACTTTCCTATATAAACACAAGATATAATATAAAGATAATTTTGTGAATACTAAGACATTAAACTATCAAGTTGTGTCTTTTATGTTGTCTATGAGTTAAGAGACTTCTATCTGTACTTTAAAATTCACTGTTTGAGCAATTTGGTGTTGGTTAGTCACTTTTTGGGTGTTGTTTTTTGTGAATTTGACTAAAAAAGAGTTTTATCATTTAACAATTTTGCTATGTCATAAAAATATGAGATAATTGCTACCTTATAAATGTGAAAAATAGAAATGAGATGTGATTGAGCAAATTGGGGGATTGACAAGATTCACTCATCCCATTGTTTATGAATAGACAGACTTCTATATATATTTTGAATCAATACGTGTAGATAAAATGTCTAATTATTATATATGTTACTTGCATAGATAGTCATTTTCTTGTGCTATTATCATGCATTTTTAGAAAGGTTTCTATTTGAATTTTAAATTAATTTGCACGTAAATAATATACCTAATCATCAAATATTACTTACATGGTAAATTGTATCTTTGATGTTGTTATATTATAATTTTTGTAAGGAGAAGTTTAACTACACATCAATTTAAAAAAAAAAAAAGTCAAAAGACTTATTCCCACCCAAGGTATAGTGAAAATCCAAATTTATACTGTTTAATTTTCAAAAACTTAAACATTTACTTATAAATATTTTTTTTTTTTAAATTTTAGTTAGAACTAGAGATAAAATAGTTATTTATTAAAAAATTAAAAAAACTAAAGTTTTATTATATTTTTATACATAGGTTTAAAAAACTCATAATTTCTCTCTAACTCAAAGTTTAAAAAGTGACAAATACCTCCTAAGATTGTTTCCACTACTCTCCGACGTTAATTTGCTATCTCTGAGTGTCAGCCATCCTCCTTTTTGTCTTATCTCTCTCCCTTTTTTCTCTAGCCATCTTTAATCAAGATGAAGATGAAATTATTTTTGTCTTAGATGAAGACCAATTGTCTTAGTCTGAGACAAAAACGATCAGAGAGAGAAGGAAGAGAGACTGGGAGGGAGAGACAAAACAGGACAAAGGACGTCTAATAGCCAGAGACAATAAATCGTCATCGAAGAAAAGAATAACAAACCCTAAAGAGTATTTGCCACTTTTTAAACTTTAGGTTGTAAGGAGAATTATGAAATTTTTAAATTTGAAAAAAAAATATGATAAAACTTTAATTTTTTAAAATTTTTAGTATAACAATTTTACTTTTATCCTTAATTGTAATTGAGATTTATAATAAAAAATTATTTATAATTAAGTATTTTAATTTTTTTAAATTAAAAGATAAGAATTTGAGTTTTTATTATACAATAGATAAGAATAAGTCTTTTGCCCCAAAAAAATAATACCATACATCTAAATCTGTCATTAATATAATAATTAATTCATCATATTAAAATTAAATGAATTTATCAAAATAGACTTTCGTTCAACATTAGTGATTGGTATCTACGTCATAAAACGCGTTACGCTGCACTGCACACGTCGAGTGACACCTCTGCCTGTGCAATGTTATATCTTTTTGACTCTAGCGTCCGATAAAATTATATAATACATGCCTACATGAACATGGACCATATTATGGGATACGTTGCATGCATGGACAAACATATCTGGCCGAATAAAAAGGAGGACCCCACCGAAAGCGGCAGCGGCGCCTCCACTCTGAAATTCATTAACAAATAAAAAGTAGGATCCACTGGCCCCACACCTGCCTCCGATTACGCTTCTTTTTCCAGGAAATTACTAGATTTATTAGTACTTCAACTGTTTGGACGGCAAAATGTTACACGTGCCGGCCTCCAAGCGCACAGACATGTAACCCCTCGACATGGAATGTAAGGGCCCCACCTTTACTCAGAGAACACGGAGAGATCTGCTTTCTCACCGATTATCTGATAATTTTATAATCATTTTATTGCCGTAATTAGGTTGAATTGAAATAGTGTTGGATTGATTCTACCAGAGTTGGTGTAAATTTAATTCAAATAAATTTAAATTTATGAATTTAATATTTTTTAATTCATATTCAAAATATGTTTGATTCATTCAACTTACGATTTTTTTTAAATTTGATATAAATTAATTAAAATAATATTATTTTTATTATAATATATAAAAATAAGGTTGTTTTATTATAGAACTAAACTCATGAACTAAATCTGAATATTTTTAAGTGAGTTTGACAAATTTGAACTCAAATTCGAAGCTTATCTCCTCTAAAATTGAATGCAGTTTGAGTTTAAAAAAATTCGATTTAATTCAAATCCAATCGTAATTTGACATCAATGGTTATTTGGAGAAATTTGTAGGAAACAGAGAATTACAAGGAGTGCGATTAGAGGTTACAGGAGAAACAGGACAGAGAAACTTTCATAACTTCTCTTAGCTGCAAAAAATAACGATCAAATTAATTTACATCGTTTGACCAGGAGGTTCATGATTCTCTAGTTCCATCACCCATTTAAACAGAAGGGAAGAAATTAATACTAAACACTAAAAATTTTTTTATCTCTAGAAATTTGTTAAAAATCAACGGTTATGATTCATCCATCATGCATCCACAACTGGTGGAGCCAGGTTGAGGTCAAGATTGAGACCTCTTATTGGCTTACAATCGACGACGGATGATGAATCTGACTCGCTCTGAACCCCACCACTAACTCTTGCAGCCCCAATCGGTTCAAACCGAACTGGATAAACCGGACCCATTAAATCTGGCCTTGCCAACGAGTCAATAAACAAAACAGGAGGCGCGTGGGTTACACACCCAATTCTATCCCCACCCAGCGCCACAAAACTCGGTTGCTGATACACAAACGGAAAACGACTCGCAAACCCGTTCCCACCGCAAATCTGGCGCGTAAATTCACGCTCCACTTCATCCCCGGAGGACTCCACCGTACTGCTTTGGCTGGGACTCTGCTGACCATTGTTATTGTTATTATTGCTGTTTACAACGGAAACAGTTTCATTGGGTAAAGGGAAGTTGGTTTTAGCCTTGGAGCCACGAAACTCACGAGCCGCCGCGTCGTACGCTTTGGCCGCATCCTCAGCGGTATCGAAGGTACCGAGCCAGACGCGACTCTTCTTACCGGGGTCCCTGATCTCGGCGGCGTAACGGCCCCATGGTCTCTTCCTGACTCCTCTGTAATGCACCTCGGTGTTTCCAGAGCTTCTTTTAGTACCGCCATTATTTGTTTTATCTGTGGGTGCCATTGCCTGAAAAAGATAGATAGAGAAACTTGATGATATTTTGTGGTTTGTATTGGATACAAGAGGAGACGGAGGGTTGGCTTTTATAAAGAGAAGAGGACGGGTGAAGGGTGAGTATTAAAAAAGTGCGGTCAATGCGGGATTTGACTGAGGCGCCGCCCAAGCGAGTAGAGAGAGGAGACAAAATGATAACATTGTCTTGTTGAAACGTGTCACGCGGGAATGTCGAGACGAGCGGCGAGCTACTCTTGAATCTTGATGTTTGCCGGCTTTTGCCTGACGCTGTGGTTAATGCACGCCCTTGACTTTTGCATCAAAAATCACGCTTTCCTGAGGACAATGAATTCACTTTCCTATATTATATTCATAATTTATTCAAAACAAACAAAGGAAAGGTGTTTTGCACGCTCCCCTAGTGAGTTTGTGTGTAGTAAGCATAAAGTGAGGTGGTTTGGATTAGCTAACGACCGATTCTTAACATCTGTCAGCGCTATCCGCCAAATCGCCCGCTCTCTCTCTCTCTATCACTTAGACCTTTTGAATAGCTCTGTTGGACCGACAGATAAAGAGCGTAAATCCACAACCATTTAAATAATGACACGCGTCCTTTCTTCCTATTGACGCGTCCTTGACATGAGGCCCCCTCGTCGATGTTTCGGTGCAATCACCTAATTTCAGCTGCGTGAATGTGTCCTTTTCTAGTGATCCAATTTTCTCATGCGCGTGATTTTTAAAGCCGCTTTCAACTCTCATTTAATGCGCGTGCAGGGTACGACAACCAGTAGTCTCTTTGTAATTGGAGATTGATGAATACTTGTTTGTAGATCACGTGAGGAGGCATGTTGAAAAAGATTAGTTAAGATAACGGAATTTATTGACACGTCTTATCCATTTGATGCTTACGTTAATAGACGGTGAATGGAATCGGATCCACCCGTTAAATCTGAGGAGCCTGATTGGGCATGTAATTTTACGTGCATTGCTCAAGGTTCCAGCAACCTGGACAGAGACTGGAGAATGATAGTGATACAAGCTAATATAATGTCAAAAATCTGATTCAAAATCAAGCTTCAAAGAGTAATCCAACAGCCAATGACTAGCAGGTGGTTACTAATGAAGAACAACTTCAAGTAACATACCACAAAGACTCAAGAAAGACAATGATATTAATTATTATAAGGGAAATTTTAAAAATTAGGCAAAATTAAAGGGGTCTAAGCGAAATTGCCCAAAAAATTAAGGTTTAAGCAAAAATACCCAGGTTTTGTGAAATGACGAAAATGCCCCCATATATAAACACAGCAATTTTTCACTGTGCAATTCAAAGAAAATTCGAATTTTTAACGCATCCCACGGGAATCCCACGGGGAACGTCATTTTCGCCGATTTGCTTGCTTTCCGGCAACCGAAAATGGAAAATAATGTTATCACATCTCCCGTAATCTTGTTTGGATCAAGTTATTGCTCATATTATTGAGATTTGATTGAGATTTTTAGGTTTGAAATTTTAGGGTTTACGGTTTGAACAATGCTTAAAATGTTTTGATTCTTGGTTGTTTTTGTTGAATTAATTGAGGGGTTTTGTGTTATACAACGTGTAGATTCGATTTATGTGAAAATCGGTGGCTAAAACGACCAAAATTTGGCCGGAAAAGACTGCAGAAGAGATCGGCAGTCCGACGTGGGAACAGTGTTTCCCACGTTAAAATCAATAAGCCCACGTTCAGCCTAATTTCGGGGGGGAAACATAGCTTTTTGAAACAATTGGGGTGACGTGGGAAATTCTTATCCCACGTGGGGTTTTTTTGAAATTTATCACGTCAACGCGAGTTTTGCAAAATTACGAAAATGTCCATATATATTACACAGAAAAAATTGCTATTTCCCACGTTAATATTACGAAATTACCCTAAAATTTCTCTCAAATTTCACGTACCCACGTTCATCCCACGGGCGATCCGATTTCCGTCGATTTCCGTCAATTTTCTTGATTTCCGGCACCCACAAATGGCAAAGAAGGTTAGTATATCTCCCTTAATCTTGTTTGGATCAAATTATTGCTCATATTATTGAGATTTGATTGAGATTTTTCGGTTTGAAATTTTAGGGTTTACGCTTTGAATAATGCTTAAAATGTTTTGATTCTTGGTTGTTTTTGTTAAATTGATTGAGGGGTTTTGTGTTAGACAAGGTGTAGATTTGATTTATGTGAAAATCGGAGGCTGAAACGACCAAAATTTGGCCGAAAATGACTGCCGAAGAGATCGGCAGTCCGACGTGGGAACAGTGTTTCCCACGTCAAAATCGTCCAGTCCACGTGCAGCCAAGATTGGCTGTTTTTGGGGGGGAAAAGTAGCTTTTTTAAAATATTGGGAAGCTGGGGAAATTCCTTAGATTTTCAGTGGACCTTTAGATTTTCAGTTTTCATGAGGGGGTAAATTGAGATTTTTCTTATCTAGGGTTTTGATTGTGTACTTTTCGAATTTTATATCCGTTTTTTCTGTTCTAGGGTTTTTCAACTTTTAGAATTCGAATTTCAATTCCGTTTTTTCGAATTTCATCGTTTTACGCGATATGGACTCGTATTTTTAAGATTTCCGAAGGATTTTTTGATTGTTCCCATTCTAGGATTTTTCAACTTTTAGAATTCGAATTTCAATTCCGTTTTTTCGGATTTCATCGTTTTACGAGATATGGACTCGTATTTTTCAGATTTCCGAAGAATTTTTTGATTGTTTCCATTCTAGGGTTTTTCAACTTTTAGAATTCGAATTTTAATTCCGTTTTTTCGAATTTTATCGTTTTACGAGATATGGACTCGTATTTTTCAGATTTCCGAAGGATTTTTCGATTGTTTCCATTCTAGGGTTTTTCTATTTTTAGAATTCGAATTTCAATTCCGTTTTTTCGGATTTCATCGTTTTACGAGATATGGACTCGTATTTTTAAGATTTTCGAAGGATTTTTCGATTGTTCCCATTCTAGGGTTTTTCAACTTTTAGAATTCGAATTTCAATTCCGTTTTTCGGATTTCATCGTTTTACGCGATATGGACTCGTATTTTTCAGATTTCCGAAGGATTTTTTTATTGTTTCCATTCTAGGGTTTTTCAACTTTTAGAATTCGAATTTCAATTCCGTTTTTTCGTATTTCATCGTTTTACGAGATATGGACTCGTATTTTTAAGATTTCCGAAGGATTTTCGATTGTTCCCGTTCTAGGATTTTTCAACTTTTAGAATTCGAATTTCAATTCCGTTTTTTCGGATTTCATCGTTTTACGAGATATGGACTCGTATTTTTAAGATTTCCGAAGGATTTTCGATTGTTCCCGTTCTAGGATTTTTCAACTTTTAGAATTCGAATTTCAATTCCGTTTTTTCGAATTTCATCGTTTTACGTGATATAGACTCGTATTTTTCAGATTTCCGAAGGATTTTTTGAATGTTCCCATTCTAGGATTTTTCATATTTTTATGTTTTTTCCACGTATACATTTGTTTACATATTTGTTTTTACTCATGTCTAACGAATTTTTTACATTGTCTCAGGATATTTCTCGCAAAAGAAGACGGGTTGACAGCGAGCTGCGAATCCCTGACGAGACCAGACACTTCCGGGCAGAGGCGATATGTCGTGCACAGCGTGCCGCATTATCTCGGATTACTGCTACATTGACCCCAGATCAGCTACGACTATTTGAGAGGACACTTTCGGACATTTACACACTTGAAACAAATTAGAGAAAATATAGTAATAATGAAATAAATTAACACCAAATCCAACAATCCTTCGAAAATCTGGAAAATACAAGTCCATATCTCGTAAAATGATGAAATTCAAAAAAATAAAATTGAAATTCGAATTGTAAAAGTTGAAAAACCCTAGAATGGCAACAATCGAAAAATCCTTCAGAAATCTGAAAAATACGCGTCGATATATCGTAAAACGGTGAAATTCGAAAAAACGGAACTGAAATTTGAATTCTAAAAGTTGAAAAACCCTAGAATGGAAACAATCGAAAAATTCTTCAAAAATCTAAAAAATACGAGTCGATATCTCGTAAAACGGTGAAATCTGAAAAAACGGAACTGAAATTCCAATTCTAAAAGTTGAAAAACCCTAGAATGGAAACAATCGAAAAATTCTTCAGAAATCTGAAAAATACGAGTCGATATCTCGTAAAACGGTGAAATCTGAAAAAACGGAACTGAAATTCCAATTCTAAAAGTTGAAAAACCTTAGAATGGAAACAATCGAAAAATTCTTCAGAAATCTGAAAAATACGAGTCGATATCTTGTAAAACGGTGAAATCCGAAAAAACGGAACTAAAATTCAAATTCTAAAAGTTGAAAAACCCTAGAATGGCAACAATCGAAAAATCCTTCAGAAATCTGAAAATACGAGTCGATATCTCGTCGATCGGTGAAATTCGAAAAAACGGAACTGAAATTCTAATTCTAAAAATTGAAAAACCCTAGAATGGCAACAATCGAAAAATCCTTCAGAAATCTGAAAAATACGAGTCGATATCTCGTAAAACGGTGAAATCCGAAAAAATGAAACTGAAATTCGAATTCTAAAAGTTGAAAAACCCTAGAATGGCAACAAACGAAAAATCCTTCGGAAATCTGAAAAATATGAGTCCATATCTCGTCAAACAGTGAAATTCGAAAAAACTGAACTAAAATTCGAATTCTAAAAGTTGAAAAACCCTAGAATGGCAACAATCGAAAAATCCTTCAGAAATCTGAAAAATACGAGTCGATATCTCGTAAAACGGTGAAATCGGAAAAAACGAAACTGAAATTCGAATTCTAAAAGTTGAAAAACCCTAGAATGGCAACAAACGAAAAATTCTTCGGAAATCTGAAAAATATGAGTCGATATCTCGTAAAACGATGAAATCCGAAAAAACGGAACTGAAATTCGAATTGTAAAAGTTGAAAAACCCTATAATGACAACAAACGGAAAATCCTTCAGAAATCTGAAAAATACGAATCGATATATCGTAAAACGGTGAAATTCCAAAAAACGGAACTGAAATTCGAATTCTAAAAGTTGAAAAATTAAAATGCCTTTACAATGTAAAATATCCAAAAACCCCTCATATTTATCTAAAATTATTTTAACCCTATAATGAGTGAGGGGAGTTATATAAATGAAGGGAAGGGTAATTTTGGTATTTTAGAAAAAGTTTGAAATAAATAAATAAATATCAAAATGCCTTTATAATGTAAAATATCCAAAAACCCCTCATATTTATCTAAAATTACATTAAAACCCTATAGTAAGTGGGAGAGTTATATAAATATAAGGGAAAGGGTAGTTTTGGTATTAAAAAAAGGCATAGGCATTTTTTTTTTGGAACAGTGATTTTGGGCATTTTGGCTTGAAAATAGTGATCTTGGGTATTTTTGCTTAATGGGAGGGCATTTTGGCCATTTTTTAAAATTTCCCTTATTATAATATCAAACTCTTTCTTGTCAAATTTATGGAAATGATGTAAACCTCTTGGTTGTGTCGTATGGGTAAAATAATTGTTTTACTTGAATTTTTGAAGTTCAAATTTGCAAATTCTAACAAAATATTCTTGTTATGCATAAAAAATCTTGCTTAAGATCAATCCTTGAAGACCACTCTGCCAAGAAACAATGAAGAGATCATGAAGGTAGACCGTAAGAAATCCTACTCTGACTGCATATTCCTACAACCTACTCCAATAAAGGTAGAACATGCTAAATGGGATCTCAGTAAGTTTTGTCGTAACCACAGTGATATCAAGCATTGGACTAATAAGTGTTGCGTCCAAAAAGATGTTGTGAAAGACCTCATCTAACGAGAATACTTTAAGGAATTCCTAAATAGATATTACTGTTTTCATTTATTCAATAGAAGAATGAAATTGGCAGTCTGCAAACGCAAAGAAGAATGGTTCCATACAAGTTATACAAACAAGGAAATTTCACAAGGTCATAAATATAGCTTACTATTGGATTACCCTTGCAAGAAAGGCATGGAATGAAGGAAATGTTGGATTCCCGAGAAGATCCTCGAAAGGCACTTCAAGTAATATCTTCACCATTAGTCTAACTTGAGACTCAATAAGACACATTGTTCCTGTGTTGCCAATTAAAAAGAACCTTAACTAAAGACTAAGGTGGGAAAGAACATAGAAACATGCTTTAAGACTGCAAAGATTTATGAAGGAATAATGACACGTCCACATAAATAATGTCGTCATAATGAGCAACACTATCATCTAGCCAATTGAAGTGCATAATAACAACAAATATAGTGATAGATGAACATAAACCACTTGCCAACAAACATGAAAAGTCACCATGAAAATGACTCTCTATCTTTTTCTCTTCTATGGAAGCCCCAAACTCCAAACTTTTCTCCTCCGTCATATTTAAAATAATAAAAAGGTAAGGATGACTTACAAGACATTTTCAAAGGGAAGTAAGAAAACCTTATGAGAATATGCATTGCAAGTCCCTCCTTTTATAGTGAAAAAATAAATGAGGAATTCATCTTGCCTATTCAAATTACCCATGAACGTGTGTCGATAATCCCATGATACAAATAATGTACATCGAATCATTCCCTACAAGAAAAGTGAACTTAAGGCATACAAAATTATGATAACATTAACTTACATAATCCAAAGGATATGGTGATATTTCAATGTGATAGAAGATTCTTGAAGTTCTTAACATCTTCTTCATACTCTAAGAATTATGACAATTGTTGTATGACTAAAAAGTCGTCCCTGAACAACCTTCAAAATGTAATCAAATGTGATTGATCAACAAATAACAACTAAGCAATACTCTAGTCCAAAGTCTGTAGCTAAATGAAATCCTATCCGAAGTGTAGACATCTCGACAAACAACTAGCAACTAGATGACTCTGACTTTACATCTCGAGAAGTAAAATATTTTCTTCAAAACAATTCCATAATTACAATTTGTTAGGTCTCGAGTGTACATTAACCAGAAAAAGAGAGCACTAGAGGATGGGACACGTGGCGGTAGCAGGATCAACAACAAATCAATTCATGCAAAGACATGTGGCAGCGCAATAGTGGAGCAGAGGGCATGCATGCAGGCACTAGGACCATCAGCAGAAAAGAAAATGACTGATAACAATATAAAGCAGGGGGGAAGCAAAAGGAAGGGGGGAGCTGAAGTAAAAATGGTTTTGGGAGAGTACTAGGCCTCTAGAATTGCCTAGGGAAACTTGGGGAAATTTACTTGGTTTTGTTTGTGTTAGGGTTGTTGTTCAGTTGGGTGCTGCAGATTTGAATGTGATGAATTTGTATTTGGATTAATTTCAGTTGAATGATTGTAAGAATGAACTATTGAGTATCTTTATGAATAGTTTACTGTTCCATTAAAAGTTGCTAGCATAAGTTTATTGATTTACAAATTGCCTACGATTGCATCGTTTGTGAGAGTTGTGGTTACAACGGAGTGGATTTGTAGGTGAGATTACAGTTTCTGAGTTCCAGCAGTAGCATAGTTCCATCAGGTTCCTAACACAATCCCATCAAGAGAGAGACTTGTCTAGATTCTACAACACAACATCCTTGTAACACTAATCCATCGAGATTTTAACTTCCCTTTTAACAAGATATCTCTAACAGAGACATCATTCCCTCTCATTTAAATTAAAATTATGGATTAAGATCCAATTTAGTGGAGTTTAAAATGTATTTTCCTCCAAAAATCTTGTATATAAACAAACATGGGAAGAAGAAGAGAGGAAAAAGTAAACTAAAAAGAGAAACACAACAATAGTAGACACTACAATTATATATATTATCTTGTAATACTCTTATCAATAAAACTTTGTATACGTACTTTAAGTATACAAATGAGTACACACTTAATATGTGTTATTATGTGACCGAGTGATTTTAAATTAAGGATCAATAAAACTATGTGTACCCACTTTGGGTATACAAATATGTACACATTTATATGTGTCATCATGTGATTGGATGATTTTGAGTTAAAAATAAAACAATAACCAATCAAATGATGACACATATGAGTGTGTATACATTTATGTACCTAAAGTAGAGACACATAGTATTACTCATTAAGAATACAGTAACATTCAATTACATGATAACATATATAAGTTATATCCATTTATGTTTTCAAAGTGGGAATGCATAATATTGCTCTATTTTTATATTACACTCATATTAGAGACAACATTATGGATGCAGATTGATTATTAGGCCAAACCACGTAAAAAATCATGTGTCTCATTTACGCTCTTGTTTAACTCAGTTTATCCTCTTACACACTCATAACAAACCATCCCATATTTTCTGAGATCCTAATAATTGCTAACATAGTATAAATTATGTAAGACTCTGAATTGTGCACATCGGTTGATAATGCGAAATCATGTTAACATGAGTTATGAAATAAAAACAAATGAGATTACTAATATCATTTTTGTTCATGTAATAGATGAAGAGATAGCAGAAGTAGTACATAGAAGAGGTGTAAGATTGCACAAAATTCTATCAGGGTGATGATTCAAAGCTTCGGGCTCTATGTGCAATATACATAATTTGTAACTTCCGTTAATTAAAAACTTATCATTAAAAGTAAACAAAGCAAATTATTAATGGGCATATCATTCATAAAAGCAATAAACAGGACATGTTCATAGAACTTTGAGTTGTAGTCTTGTAGATCTCTATGTCTACCTTACTGCATGTAACTGCAATTATTGAAGATCTGATGAAATTACCTCAACACAAAGCTCCCAAAGGGTTGGAAAAACATGGAAAAACAAGCACATAATTAATGTAATAGCTTCTTGGCATGCCTCTCACAGAAGCTTTTTATCCTGTCAAGGCCTTCTGCAAGATTCACAGGTTCAATGGCAAAACTTAAGCGCACCCAATTTTTCATTCCCACTGTAGTCCCTGAAAGAAACATCAGTAAGAGAAAAAACAAGACGTTCAGATAGCTTTTCCAAGAAGATACTGAATCTATTCACTTCAGGAAGAGTAAATATTAGGTTCTAAACAATGTTGATTACCCGGTAGAACAATCACAGATTCCTCTTTGACCAGCTTGACACAGAAGTCCATATCATCGTTAATTCCTTCAAGTAATGAGAGGTTTAGCTTTACCTGTTGTTGTCAACAATTTGGAATCAAAATCTTCATTTTTCCGAGGGAAAAGAAAAATAACTGGATTAGCACAGGATTTATAAGTCTTTACCATTACAGACATGGCTCCTTCAGGTTTGTTTGGACAAGCAATACAAGGGATCTCCTTGATTTTACTGTGACAAATGTCTGCATCTTCTTTAATGGTGTGTAATATATGGGAGAAGAAATCTTCTTTTGTGTTTTCAAGAATTTTGGGAATTGCCCCCTGAAATAAAATCAGATTATTATAGCTTAAAGTTATAATAAGAAAAGGAAACCAGAGAATTTATGCATGATAGTAAGCAAATTGAGCATGCATATTCAAGCAGAAGAAATGAAGCATAAATATTTCATTTGATGAGCACTACTCTCATGAAAATCAGCTTCCTCCATTGTTGTTAGTTTCTTTTCCTTATCGATACGTTATCTACAAGGAAAAATCTTAAACTACATACCTGAATGAAGGTTGCAGGATCACTAGAGAGGTTAACATAATTCCTGATGCTTTCCAAGATCTGGTAAGAATGAAACAGAGAAATCAACAATCTGAATTGAATTCATAATATATACTGTTCTTGATTCTCCCTTACATGTTAAGTTGTCATAAAAGCTAACCATAGACACAAAGTTTTAGGAGAAGTGAACCAGCTTTATATTCAATGAGCATAGAAATGTGAGAAACAATCTGAGAAGATAGACACTAACCCCAGTTTTTTTCAAGAGGCCACAGGGGTCGTTTGTCGCAATCCAGCCAAGTCTCCAACCTGGAACAATCCACCTCTTTGATATAGACCCTATTGTAAGTGCAGGAACAATTGATCCAAACTCACCCATTGGTACAAATAGCTTATTCCCAAAGACTAGATGGGAATAAACCTCATCAGCAATCACAAATATTCCAAGCTTTTGTGCCATCTCTGCAATCTGCATTTGCACAAAACACATGAAACAGAACTAATAACAATGTCGGAGTTTCCAAGTTATTGAACATAGTTGATTCTAAATTAGTGGCACCCTATGAAATAATCAAGACTCTGGAATCAAACACAGTGATAACCAAGAATTTGTAGGGCCAATATAATACTAGGCTATATAATGACATGCCTTTTTCAAATGCTGGTATGAGAAGACATTTCCACAAGGATTGCCAGGGTTAATGATGACTATAGCAACAGTGTTTTCATCTGCTAGAGCTTCAACAGCATCAAGATCAACTTCCCATCCCTTTTCCGGTATAAGATCAAAATGGCGTACTTCTAACTGACTAAAAGCTGCATGAGCTTCATACAGTGGGTACCCTGGTCTAGGAAGCAAAATGTTAGCACCATGACGAGCGAGGGCCGTTATGATGATCTCAATTGCTTGGTTGCCACCTACTGTGACATAAACATCATCCTCTGACAATTTGTAAGGAAGATCACGGGAGACATATTCTGCAATAGCCCTGTAAGACCATGTCAATATCTTGTTACTATCTTTCCAAGGTATTTATATACAAATTCAGTACTGCCAGATATATAACTGATGATTTAACAAAATATGTATGTTACTGTGTCATCTGAACTGATGTATTCTTATAGCATGATGTCTTGTAATGTCCAGTCCATTGATAGCTTTTGATCATTTTATATTACAAAGTTAAAATGAAATATGCTCAAGGCAATATCCACGAAGCTCTTGAAAAAATGAACAGGAGAGAGAACTCTTCGAAAGCTAAAGCACAGCAGAGCAAAACATGATATGTTCGAATATATTACTTTCTCACATATCTTATTTTAATATTTTAAACCTGATAGTTTGACTTACAATTTTAAGTTTTATAATTTAAGTTTGGAAACTCTAGATCACCAATCAGAAGCACCACCCACACAAGCTCAAACCTAGTAGAACAACCACCCTTCTAAGCACAAACCTACCAAAACCCCAAGCATGATAGTCTGTCCTTTTTACAGGTTTAAAAACATATAATGCAGTTCCTACGAATTTAGTTTAAACTCCTAACAGCTATAAAACCTACTAGAACTGTCAATTATTTAAGCCTAAATCCACCAGAACTACCACCTTCTTAAATCAGTTAGAACTCAAACACGATAATTTGAACATTTTACAAGTTTGAAAATCTAAAATTTAGTCTTACAATTCAAGTTTTAAAAACTTAGTCGCCACAACTGTGACCCATCCAAACCCAAACCCACTACAAATTTAATAAAATTAACAAATTTTACAAGGGAGATGACAAATTTGATAAGCAAAGGTCAATTTTAAAAATTTGTTAATTTGAGGAAATATGATAATTTTGTAAAATGAAATAATTTGAGGTAATATAATAACTTAACTTTATGATACTTTGTCCGAATTTTTTTTCATTAACAAAGTTAAGTTTTAAGTGGAAAATTGATTTTTGGATTTAATAGGTGGGAAAGCGTTGTAAGATCAAATATTTGGTGGAACAATGTACCCTGACTTGAAGCTAAATACAACATATATATATATACACACACACACACACACACACACACACACACACACACACGTATGTATGTATGTAAAATTACAGCCACTCAATTATATTAATGTGAGAACTGATTGATTTTCTAATTTGAAAAAATCCGTACGATTAAAAATAAAACAAAACTGTTCCTCTTTAGAAAAACTGATATTAATGGAAGTTTAAAACTGATATTTTACCTTCTAGCAGGAAGGATACCGGCGGCGGGAGGATAACCGTTGAACTGAGCAGATCGGACAGCATCAACAATGGCGTCTTCGGCCAAAGGAGTGGTCCGAAAGCAGGGATAAGCTGAAGGGTCGCCATGGGCGAGATGGATGAAGGGCCTTTCATCATTTTGGTTCAAATTTTTCATCAACTCTTCCTGAGCTTCTCGGATGGTTATCGTCTGTTCAGAGACATTAGACTGGTTTGCACTAAACTTTTGAGTACCTCGGAAAACCCATGGTTGTGTTTGTTGAGCTCCATTCTCCATTTTGAAATGGTGTTTGGTGGAAGTTGAGTGTGTCGTTTGTGTGTTGCTACTGCAAAGGCTACAAACTTAGAAATGGAGAACAATTTGAAGAAATGACCTTAAATCTTTGTGTACTGACCCCTACTCGAATTGTTTGGGATTCAAAAGTGAAAGAAATAATTTTATCTATTAATAGTGGACAAATTGGCGTATTACCAAATCACGTGCCTATTGCCACAGCTGTAGATATAGGTATTTTCAGAATACGCTTTAACGACCAATAGTTAACTATGGCCCTGATGGGTGGTTTTGCTAGAACAGGTAATAATGAGATCACTATTTTAGTAGGTCTATTGAATCGAAAGTCAGGTAGAGATGCTTACCGACGACCAGGGGGCAAATAGAGCCGATTTCCTACCGAGGTTAGAAAGAAGGGAGGTTCCTTACGCAAGGATATTATGATTCGAGCTGCTTAGGCGAACTAACAACTTGTTTCATTCCTTGCTCCTTAAGCGTGTCTGAGAGAAGTGTAAGGTGGCTACCCATGTCAATTCCTTAGACATGACAGTGGACAATGATTACGGGCCGAATTGTGTCTACCCTGCCAATTGAAAGGTTTAGTGGATCGATCTAGGCCGCTAATATGTTGTGGCAAGTGGTACATCCCAAAGCTTTTTGAGTCGTGTTTTTGTATTCTAACTAGGTTGGTTTGTAAAATTATATACATCTTTATAAATTTTTATTGTTTTTGGTATAATTGTCAGAATTTATTATCAAAATAAAAAGATTATCTTAAAAATAGATTATTAGATATAAATAATTATTATATTTGATAAAATATAATAAATATAAATAATTATTGTATTTAATTAAAAATAATAAAAAAATACTAATAAATTAGTTTACTTAAATACTCTTAAATATAATTATTTTTAAATATTTTTTATAATATTTGTTATATTAATTAAATATAAAATTATTTTATCTCAAAAAATTAATAAATAATAATATAATTAAAATAAAATCTAGTTATTTTAATAATATTTTAATATCTAAAATAAAAATAATAATCAAATTATTATCTAAATTATTTATCATGTTAATGTTAATAATAAAAAATTATCATAATTTTATTAATAAATTAAATAAAATAATATAAATAATAAATAATAAATTATCAAAATAAATTTTAAACCCCCAAAATCAGACCACACCTTATTGTTTTTTTTGATGGGCCTGATCAAGTTACCCGCAAATCTTACTACAAAGTTTTAGCGTGACCGACAAACCTGACAAAGCTGACAATTTTGCAGATGAGTAATACTATGTGTACTCATTTTGAGTACACAAATACATACACACTCATATGTGTTATCATAAAATTGATTATTATTTTATTCTTAATTCAAAATCATCCAATCATATAATGACACATATAAATATATATATATTTATGTACCTAAAATAAATATACATACTTTTATTGTTTGCAGATTATGCTTTACAGACCGCGCCAAAAACAGGAGTTTGGACAGAGCTGTAGGTCAATTCAACCCGCTACTATCCCTAATCAATCTTAAAAATGACAGATTGAGTTGTGTAATTGTCATATCGATTAAATCAATTTTTATACTAATTAATATTAAATAAATGTTAAAAAGAATATTATAAAGTATTGTACATTACCAGACCACATGCAGATGCCGTGAACCAGTTAAAAAAAAAAAAATATTTGCAGAAGCATCAAACTTCCATGTGAATGTGGAAAACCATTAAAATTTTTTTATAAATATATAAAATAAATATGAAATAAAAGTACTATTATGTATATCTATTTTAAATATATATTTATATGTATTATCATGTTATTTTATCTTTAATTTAAAATCGTCTAATTATTTGATAGTATATATCAAATATATACCCAAAATAAGTATACATAGTTTTATTGATGAAATAGACATGTAAAATGAAAACACAGAAAACCATAAAGTTTATATATGAATGTTTCAAGAACTAGTGATAAACAAAATGCTTTCTGTTGAAACTAAAAAAATTGATTTGGAATACAAGTTACCGTGAGAATAGATCAATAGATAGGAACCTCTTAAAACACTTAATTTAAACAAACTATAACCTGTTTTTTTTGGCTTACAAATGCACAACATGATTATGAAAACTTAAAAAAAAAAATGAACGAATTCAAATTCGGAAAATATTTTCTGGAAAATTGTTGGACCCCAAAGTGTTTTAATGATTAACAAAAACAAACAAAATATACTAATTTGTTTGAGACATAACTTATGTCATAACTAAAAAGCACTAAAGTTGAAAAAACGCATGAAACATGTAAATAAACGCTCATTCATAAATAATGAGCACATTTTTAAATAGCATATGACAACATGTTTATGAGCATGTACAATTCGTAAGCCTCAACTGTTTAGGGCTCAAAATTTTTGGATTGAAGTACATGATGCATGATCATTCATAGATTACACATGATCGTTCATTACTTGTATCAAGTTGTTAACAATGAAAGAGTATCGTTTGCACATGTCTAGTGTAACACACTATACTTGAGGTCCTACCCTCCAATGGAAAATACTTCTTAGACTATTCAAACAACAAAAGTAATTTAATGCATTCTCTAAAATAAGAAAAATTATTGAAAAACCATTTATTAAAATCAACTATAGAAAAAATAAGTCAAAGTGTCTTAAACATAAAATAACATCTAGTGTGTGTAGATAAATCCATAAAACAACATAAACATAAACATCAAAGTATCTTAAACATAAATCAAAAACATAATTTTGAGAGTCCTCTCATGTCCCACTCAAAGTTGAACCACTGCCACACAACCATCACAACATCTCTCGCTCGCAAAAAATCTAATAAAAGGAGATGAATGATAAAATTGTTAGTAAGTATGAATATTTATCGTATAATAAATAAATTCTCATTCTTTCCCTTTGATAATCTAACTCACATTTATAATTTGTATCTCTCTCATCATCTTAGGTTCTTTTCTACTATTTCTTAGATGACAAAATATTTCACATATATAACATTTACTCTTACTGGAGAAAAACATTCATATTCATTTTTCTCTTTTCTCATCTTTATACCAATCAAACTAAGTTGAGGTTGAGATTCGATGCCTTAGTTTGTGACCAAATCTCTTATATCATTACTGTTCATAATATATATAAACTTTTCCCAATCTCTTTATGGATGCCTATCAATGAACTTTCTCTCATAAAATCTCTCTATGAGTGCATATGACGAATAACACATCATTTATATAAATACAACAACTCTTTATAGATGCATAACCTATGCCATGAATGCTAAATCAAAATTTTAGGGTTAACCACTAATTTCCTCAATTACATTTTTTTTCTATATCTTGTATTTACCAAATGATCATTTCTATCTCTAAACACTCTAGACTTATGATTTAGGTATAATTACTCAATAGTTTCTATTATTTATTTCCCAATAATAGAATTTGGTTATATATGTTTTTAAGGCCAAATGACTTATTCCCACCCAAAGTTTCCCAAGTTTCCACTCGTTATACTTACCCATTTGTTAAATTTTGCTATCATTGTCAATGGTAAAATCATTATTTTGAAATTTTATTTTAAGAAACTATAATTTATCCCCATTTTCTAATTAGTTTTAAAAACTAATAATTCTCCCTTAATTTTTATTTTTCAAGTTTAAAAACTGACCGTTTTCTCTCAAATTTAGGGTTTTAGCTTCTCATATTTTTCTCATTTACACTGCATCCCAACCTTCTAAAAAATTTCAGTTTCACCCCTTCTTCAGCTTTAGCTTCTAGATCATTGTCAACATCTTTCTCCCCTCATCTCTAACATTTAAGACCAAGTTATTTTGACATCCTTTTCATCTTCTTCCCATTTCTCTCTTGTGTGATGTAAAATTGAATCAAAATTGAGTGAGAGATCTCACTTGATTTCGATAGGATTTGTGTCGACATGAAAGAGAAGGACAATGCGAGTCACCAAGGAGGACGAGAACAAAACAGACCAAAGAATAGACTAGAGAGGATTCGCGACGTCCTTCTCCCTCCCATTGGCGTGAATCCAACTAAAATTGAGCAAAATGTCTTGCTTGATTTCAACTAAATTTTGCATCAAACTGAAGAGAAATGGAAAGAAGACGAAGGAGACGTCATGAAGACTCAGTTTCAGATGTTGAAGAAGAAGGGAAAAAGATGTTAATGACTATTTGAAAGCTAAAGAGGGAGTGAAACTAAATTTTTTAAAAGACTGAAGGGCGATTGTTAATAAAAAAAATATGAGAGGCTGAAATTCTAGATTTAAAAGGAAAAATTAGCTTTTAAATTTAAGAATTATTAGTTTTCAAAATTAAAATAAAAAATATTGATAATTTATTATTTTTCTGAATAAAATTTCAAAAACTTAAAAAAGAAAAAGAGAGAAGGAGGGAGGGGCGGTGGGGGAAGGAATGTCGGGTGGGAAGAAGCCCTTTTGCCTATTTGTAATAGCGGTCACGTCATTCACGTCAAGTCTGGTCAATTCTAAACTCTAGGGACTAACTCAACAAATCAGATTCGACCACTGCTTAAATTATGACCGTTGGAATCAGCATCTTATACAATCGATGTCCCGCATTTCCCGTGTTGAAGGCATTTGTCTCTGTCTATCTGCGCAGGCAAACTGTGGTGGGGGGTTTATATATTCCATTTTATAAGATCAATAATTTAACAGCGTCAAGCACATTCTTAATTCTTAAAAACAATCGAACAACACTTTTTCTGTGAACTGAAAACAAGAAAGCAAACCCTAAACACTGAGATGCAACACGAAGTTGCTGCTCACCACCCACCCTGCTAAGAGGGTACTTTATTCCATACGTATAAGAGGAATCCAGCACTGCAACAGAGCAAGGGATCAACGAGCTGTTGTGGATCACCAAACTCCAGCTTGTATCTTGACACAGCTCTTACTGCTTCTTGGCATGCCTGTTATAGAAGGCTTTAATTCTCTCAAGACCCTCTTCAAGCACGCTAGGTTCAATGGCAAAAGTTACCCGGAGCCAATTTTTCATTCCTACTGCTATCCCTGCAACATTTATTATTATTGGTCGTTAGCACTAACCAAGTTACGGCCGAGGGAAAAAAAAAGGGTCTGGGCCGTGTCACGTACCGGGTAGAACAATGACTGATTCCTCTCTAGAAAGCTTGAGACAGAATTCCATGTCATCTTTTATGTCTTCCAACAGTGATGTGTTCAGCTTCACCTACAATAAAAGGTCATAATCACAGCATGTTTATTTCTGAGGCATTACAATATGATTATATATGATGTCTTTACCATGACAAACATAGATCCATCTGGTTTGTTTGGGCAGGTTAAGCAAGGAATCTCCTTAATTCTATCATAGCATATGTCTGCTGTCACCCTTAGTAAGTCGATGGTTTTTGCAAAAAAATCTTCCCCTGTATTCTCAAGTATTTGAGGAACCGCTCCCTGATGCATAAAGCATTAGAATAATAAAAGAGAATCTGACCTCAAATGTATAACAACAGAAGGGCTAGTCAAATTTATGAATTTCAGTGATTGAAACAAGAAAATTGTTGTTTCAATATAATTACATTCTTCATTAAAAGCATCATAAATCACAAACCTGAATGAAGGTTGCAGGATCAGAGGAAATATTAAGAAAGTCCTTAATGGAATCAACGATCTGATACGCACAAAGCAAATAAAATCAATCCTTCTGGATCGGTTGTAAGTTTACAACAGCCATATGGGTTTTTTTTTTTTTTTTAACATAAAACAGGATATGGAGAGGGAGAGAAACCAACCCCTGATTTTTGAAAGATGCCATTGGGATCACTTGTGACAATCCAACCAAGACGCCAACCAGGAACTATCCATCTCTTGGATATAGATCCAAGTGTAAAGACAGGTGCAATTGATCCAAAAACTCCCATTGGGACAAAAGGGTTTTTCCCAAATGAGAGATGGGCATAGACTTCATCAGCAATTACCATAATCCCAAGCTTTCTCGCTGTCTCTGCAATCTGTTCAACAGATCAACTCTTTAAAACTTGTACCAATGAGGCTAAGCTCTTACATGTTTACATAATTACAGGTAAGTGAACTTACAAAATCATTTTAATACAGAAGCTTGCTACTTTTTTATATTAGCATCACAATTTAGCATGCAAATTAAAGCTTTTTATAACATTATAAGAAGTTCAATTCTAATAACCAACCTTCTGCAGGTGCTGGTAAGAATAGATATTTCCACAAGGATTGCCAGGGTTTATGATAACCAAGGCAAGAGTATTCTCATCAGCAAGAGCTTCCACTGCATCAAGATCAACCTCCCAACCCTTTTCCGGGAGAAGATCAAAATGGCGAACTTCGAGATGGCTATGTTTTGCACGGGCTTCATAGTATGGGAAGCCAGGCCTTGGAAGCAAAATGTTGGCACCAGGCTGGGCCAGGACAGTTAAAATGACTTCAATGGCTTGTGTGCATCCAATTGTTAGAAAAACATCATCTGGTGATAACTTGTATGGGAGATCACGATTCAGATACTCTGCAATTGCACTGTCAGAAACTAAAATGGTATCACATTTCTTTAGTTTGGTTTTTGATCTTCCTTTCCACTATCATTAAAATATTATACTTGCCAAATTTTATATTAAATAAAATAGAAAAAAGTCACTGTCCACTACCAAATATTATATTTTCGTAGTTTCCTTGGTATTCTTTATCAAGAATCCAAATGGGATTTTAAGACCTCCAAGTTATGTGACCGTCTTCATTTTTAACTCTATTAGTCTATGATTGGACTTCTTTTTTTTCTTGTTATTACTTGAATAGTGGAAGAATAAAATCTTCTGCAAATCATGACTAAGGCAATAAGAATATGGGATAATGAAATTTTTACCTACGAATGGGTTTGCCTATATAAATCTACCACATTTTGTCACGCATTGAATATTTATATTACAAAGATAATATAATACCTAAATTAAAACCTTTTATTATGACTCATAAAACCCTAGATTTAACTAAAAAATCCCACCATCAATAATCAATAATTCAGAATTTGAATTCATTCTTAATATTTTTGTATAAACAAAAAGAAGATGCTCACAAGATATGACGAAAATATAAAAGTTTGTGTGTAACTGAATAGTAGCAAAATCAAAGTTTACGTGTGAATAGAAACCATCAACAATAGTTAGTCAAACGAGAGATGTTTGTGAAATTCTTCTCAATTTGTAATAAAAATGTTTAAACATTTATATGTGCAATAATTTTGTTTATGAAATTGATTTTTTTTGGCAAAAATTTCAATATCGCTAATAATTTTATTGGACGCACAAAACAGAAGGCAAACAAGCATCATACATGATTATGCCAAGGATGTTGTGTTTACCTTCTAGCCGGGAGAATACCAACAGTAGATGAATAGGAATTGTAGTGGGCGGAGCGGACAGCATCAACGATTGCGTCTACGGCGGCAGAAGTGGTTCGAAAGCAGGGGAAGACTGAGGGGTCGCCATGGCCCAAAGGAATGACGGGTCTTGTGTCGTTTTGGTTAAGATTAGCCAGTAAAGTGTTGAGGAGAGCTCGAACGGTGAAGGTGGCTGCCGTTTCGATGTTGGTGTTGCAGTACTTGTTTTCCCCAAAACGCCATCGGGTTGATGCTCCGTTCTCCATGTTTTGCAGTATAGAATAGTGGTTGAGTTGAGTGGGAGAGCTGAGATATTATATATAAATGGAGGGTAATAAAATGGTATCAAATCCAACTAAAGACAGAAAAAACAGACAATATACATACAGACTTTTACTATCCTTGTTTGTATTTTTTCATGTGGAGTGTTTCATTTCGTTTCTTTGGGTGGAACGCATAAGCCTACCTACTCAGCACTCAGCAGCCTTACTCTTTGAAGAAATACGTGAGAGAACAGTGGGTTTTTTTTTTTTTAAATGACCCGAACGTTGACAAGACTGCATTCGGAACCTAAACATTAAATTCTAAACCTTAAATTTTAAACCCTAAATTTTAAACTAAATCAAATATTGCATTTTTTAATAACGTAATTGTAAGTTTAATCACTCTATCCCGAATTTATTCATCCAGCTAAATAGTAGGTTTGCAATATCAAAAATTTCTATGATAGTTAGTATTATCTTGTATTTCACTTATAATCTTCCATCTTTATATCCTATTTTTATGCCCTTTTTATCTCATAATTTCGCAATATAATCTTCAATCTTCATCCCATATTTTTATGTCATTTTTATCACTTATTATACCTATTTTTATGGAATATCAAACATACCCAAAAAAAAAAAATTCCTTAAAAATGTATTTTATTAGACATCTTAATTCAATATATGTATTTTTATATAATTACATAATTCTTTTATGTAATTACATAATTATTATTTTCTCTTATTTTACAAATACAAAATTTTACAAAACCAAAGATATGACAAATTGTATTCTTCTATTATTGTTCTGTTGAATTTTCTATGGAACAATTATTAATTTAATAATAGATATAGACTTTCGAACAAAAGATTAAACCAATTTTGTTATATTCTTAGTTTGCTTGTATAAAATAAAAACGATAATTCTATGTAGTCTCGGTGGTAGAACTTTCACCATCAACACATGAAACCGAAAGCAATAAAATTTTAAGGGGGTTGTTAAGCCCTTAGAGGTTTAAGTAATACCACATTTTGATTAATTTATTAAATCTCTATGATTATTTTATAATTATCAACTTCTTATAAAATCGATTGTCACCATTGACATATCAAGTTAGGGAATATGAAGGTGGATTTTCAAAGTCGTGTAAAATTTGGTTTTTGCATTTGGTTTGGTCGGTTTATTATTATTATTATTATTATTATTATTATTTAAATAAATTTGCCGGTTGCATAATTAATAAATTTCTAGTGGTGTTTGAGAAAAGAAAAAACAAATTTCCTTCCAAGTTTCAGATGGTTTCCAAAATTGGAGTTTATTTCCTTTGGTAGAGAATTAGCTCAATGCAGCGGGATTGAAAAATCTGCCCGCTGCGGTATTAAGAGTTTTATCCCTTTGAGAAGCGAAGCATTTTTCTTTTGAGTTTCAAATTGAGAGTTTGTTTACCCTTGGCTTGCCCTTCTGGCAAGATTTTTTTGCCGTGTATATTAGAGACGGTAATTTTAATTCGAATTTAAAATTTTTATCCTAACAACAAGAAGATTTTTCGATAAAAATAAAGAAGAGAATGGGGAGATGTATAAATGTGATAGTTGATAATGAGTTGAGGTGGATATATATGATAATTAAAATAATAAATCAGTTTTAATTTTAATTAATTTTGTTATTTAATATATTTATATTGTAATTAAAAGTATGAGGATGGAGAAGAGATTTTTTTTCTAGGGAGGGGATTTGATATCCTATGCTGGGAAGAGCATAGAGATTGAAATCCCCTTCTCATTATCATCCCTAGTGTATATTATCACAAGCTCAGGGTGGGAGCCGTGACAAAGCTCTAAACAACTACGAACGATGAGATGTTTACGAGTGATTGTGCATGGTCATTGTGTTTGTGGATACAATATTTATAGTTATGAGTGCTCCAACCACGCGGTATACATAATATTGTTGTGGTGGCATATTGAAGAGAGGACTAGTCCAACCTTGCATAAATTGGTCGAGAGTTGGAATCACTCCCTTGATGAGTCCGAAACAAGATAAAACTAATGACTCTAAGCGAAAATGTGGATGCACACAAGACTAATCCTCGAGACAACATATCAGGGAATGCCACACAGGCAAGTTAAGAAAATTCACCCTGTGACAATGTACCCTTTTGTGTGGAGAACAAATACATTTTATTTGTCTATTCAATTTTTAAACATAAGTATGAGCGATATTATGTATATATATTTTTAGTGTATCAATTATGTATATAAATAATTTATCATCATATGATAGAGTATTATTTTATCTTTACTTTAAAATTATTTAATTATATAATGATATATTATTTATATATTTAAAAAAATATAAAAAATATTATTACATAATTTTATTGTTTAAACAGTTGTTTGATTCATCGCTTCAGATAGCTGTGGGACTATTTATTGTTATAAAAATCAGGTACACTGGTTCGCTGGAAAACGTAGGAGACTAAGGGAAGCAACAACTGACAGACGAGATAAGAAATGAATACCTAACCTCCACACAAGGGGCATCTATCTGCGTTGAGGAATTAACCTTTTTGTTTTTTTTGGCATTAATAACATTTTTTTTTTAATTTAGATTGTAACTTTTCAAAGGTACGGTAACGGTTACTATAATACCTTTTTAAAGTTTTTTTTTTAATTATTACATAATTTTATTGATATAAAATTATTTAAATACTCTTCATTTATAATTAACTTACTAAGTTATTCGTATTTATCATGTATTTTGTTCAATTGATTAAAATTATGAAATTGACGAATTTTCGTAAATTTTATATATGAAGATGATATAGAAAACAAAGCAAAATTGGAGAGAAAAAATAAGACCGATTCTGTTAATTCCACTAAGTAATAGTTTAAGCTATACCAACAATGGTTTTAGTAAAAAAATTTTACTTATGGACAACAATCAGAATCTAGAGAGAAAATTAGTAGATAGATATCATTTCTTTCGATAGTTGGGAGAAAGAGAGCAAGAGAGACTTTGCATTCATTAAATAAAAATATTCTTCTGCATTAAGCCCATGTTTACAAAGCTAATCAATTTTTATTAAAACGAAATTAGGTTTTTATCTTTTTATTCAAAATTTCCCAAAACCAAAGATATAATTTGGGCGGGAAAATGTTATTAATGCAAACTACGGGTAGAGAACGGTTTTTGCACCAAACGTTGGGTGGGAAAATGGAAATTACTCACCTGCATCGGGTAGATTGGTGTAGAGGGATTTTTGGCCAGTTTATCATCTCTTTAGTTGTCGTTACATGATTTGAGTCGATAATGAGTTTTTACCGAATAACGCAACACTGAACTTTCAACTCTTGCCCTTGTTCTTGCTCAACTTCAAGCCTCGTTTCTTCGTTGATTTGTTTTCCATGTTTCTTGCTGTGTTTGGGCCAACATCCAAAGGTGGAGCTGGGTAAGTATATATTTTTTAATGGAAAATTGAAATTTTTATTACTATTTTAATACGTGTATATAAAAATGTCACATATCATAAAACTTAAACAAATATACCACAACAGTAATCACCTTCTCCAAAATACCCCTCTTTAATCTTTCATGCATATATTCTCTCTCCTCTTCTCTGTAACTTTTTTCTCTCTTCTTCCTCTTCTTTCAAAGTGATAAAACAATCATATAGAAAATAGAATAAATGCTTAAAAAACAAAAGAAAAAAGAAAAAAACTGAAAAAAGAAATAGATTTTAGATTAAGAATTATTTACTGAAAAAAAGTTAAAAAAAGTTGGCAAAAAAAAAATGGTTGACGGACCTATGAAACCTTGCTCTGTAGATTTCAAATTTCAGATTTTATAATAAGATAGATATTTAATTTAAAAAAAAAACTGAAAAAATTAAAAAGAGTTGGCGTGGGTTGGCCACACGCCAACTCTTAACGTTGACGCCAACCTCAAAAAATATAAAAACAAGCAAAGGACAAGCAAAGGGTTGGTGTGGTGTCGCCAACCCTCCCAAATATTAAAAAAGCAAAGGGTTAAAGTCACCACGCCAACCTTTTATATAATATAATATAATTATATATTACAATATATATTATATTTTAAATATTATAATATAATATATAAATAAATAAATAAATAAATATATATATAAATAAATAAATAAATAAATAAATATATATATATATATATATATATATATATATATATATATATATATATATATATATATATATATATAAAACAAGGGTTGACGTTGGCGTTGACTTTAACGCCAACCCTTTCCTATACCAACTTTTAGTTTATAAAGAGTAGGTCCACCCTAAATTTTTACACCAACTTTTTCCTACACCAAGTGTTTTAGTTTATAAAAAGCAGGCCCACCCTAAAATAATGCTAACAAGCCAACCATATTTTTAATCCAATTTTCTTTTTTTTATTTTATATTATAGGTCCCAACAACCCTTATATGCACATATATTAAGGGTTGGCGTTTAACGCCAACCTTTAATACCCAGAACTTTCATGTCAACGTTTTTTTTTTTCAGTTAAACGTAAATTTTTTTCAGTTTTAATCTTTAAATACTAAATTTTTTTCAATTAAATCCTATTAAATGATCTTCTTCGATGGTCATTTCTTCCAGGATATAAAATGGATGTGATTGAGTTTTTTTTATGGGTTATTTTTTTTTATATCCCCACTTTGAAGAATTCTTAATATAAAGAATTCAGTTTTTCCTTTCTCTTTTTGTTTTTGAAGATGAGGATGAAGAAAGTAAGGATCTCTCTGCATGATTTATTTCTTTATCACTTTGAAAGAAGAGGAAGAAGAGAGAAAAAAGTTGCAAAGAAGAGGATAGAGACTATATGCATGAAAGATTAAAGAGGGGTATTTTGGGAAAGGTGATTACTGTTGTGGTATATTTATTTAAGTTTTAGGATAGGTGACATTTTTGTATACACAGAATAAAATAGTGGTAAAAATTTCAATTTTCCTTTTTTAATTATATTTTTGTTTCACGTGCTTGATTTTATCTTTTATTTAATCGATCGTGGATCTGAGCAGTCGATCACGAAAACGCAGTGTAATTTTCTTTAGCTCTGCTTCTTTAATACTCCTCCATTGGCGGTTCTGGCGGAAGTTTTAGAATTTCCATTTGTGGAGATATGTGAAAAAAAAAAGAAAGAAAGAAAGAAAGAAAACGGGTTTAAATATATAGAAAGAAGAATTTGACTATATAAATCACAGATAAGAGAAAATTGTAATTGCATCTTTCTTAACCTATGGGACGTGAAAATTTTGCATCATATATATTAAAATTAATCTTATTTTGATTTATTGATGGTAAGTTTGGTTGCAGTGCTATGTTATGCAGAAGGAAGATATGATGAAATCCGTAGAATTCTGTTGATAAAATGGTGAACTGAACAAATCAAGAACAAGGATTTATGTAAATGGAAAATCACATTTGTGGTCCAACGAGGAGTTGCCGATCACCACTGGAAGTTTTTTTTTTTTTTTAAATTTTAACTGAATTGCAGATACAGAGAATGATTTTATTTGCAGTCAACAGTGGAGCGGAAGAGATCAACGAGCCAATTTGATCACCATTCTCCACCTCACAACTTCATGTAGATTTACTACTTCTTGGCATGCCTGTGATAGAAGGCTTTAATCCTCCCAAGCCCATCTTCAAGTGCTGAAGGTTCAATGGCAAATGTTATCCGGAGCCAATTTTTCATCCTCAGAACTGTCCCTGTAGAATTTGTTTGTCATCGGCATTAAAAATGGCCATCGATCAAATCTAGTTCAGCACTCGGGAGAGTAAAAGGTACAAAATTTATCCACCTACAACTGCTGAAAATGCATATCATATGCCCACCAAAGAAAGTTAAAACTTCAACTGATGGTGATTAATTTCAGTCCTTTTCTACGGCAAACTGAAGCTAGGCAGTATTATGCTAATAAACTTAGGAATTCAGTCTCCGTAATCACAAAAACTTGAAGCTTTTAAGTATCTTATTCTTACCTGGTAAAACAATGACTGATTCCTCTTTAGCGAGCTTGTGACAGAATTCCATATCATCATTAATGTCTGCCAACAATGATGGGATCAGCTTCACCTGCAATAAAATTTCATGTTCACTGTGCATCCATTTTGTTATGCATAGAAAATTGAATTTTATACAATCACTTACCATTACAAACATGGACCCCTCTGGTTTCGTTGGGCAATTTATGCAAGGTATCTCCTTAATTCTGTCATAGCAAATGTCTGCAGCCACCCTCAGTATGTCAATGATTTTGGAATAGAAAACTGTCTCTGTTTTCTCAAGGATTTGGGGCACTGCACCCTATAAAAAAACAAGATATAATTACAATTCTAATGGGAAAATCCGGAATAAATATTCTTGACATGAAAAACCAGAATGCTTAGTGTTATTCACACCGTAACAAAGATGCATGGATATTTATCTATTTATCACCATATTTTTTATATTGGAACCCACTAGCATTGCTACAAGACATTTAAGACACTGAACCTTTCAATGACTAAAGTTTGTTGAGATAAAGAAAATTCAAGAACCAAAAACAGACAAATAAATATGCCCAATGACAGTACATGGTAACAATTTAGAAGTTCAAGTCAACGAAGTTGCCATAAATCATAAGGATGTGTCAAAGTAGTATTTAAAGCTTCAAAATCATATATTGCAGGAAAGGTAATATTATGTGTATCTATTTTTTTATATATAAATGTGTATACACATGAATGTGTATCATATGATTAGATATTACTTTATCATTAATTTAAAATCATCTAATTACATTATTATATATCTATGTGTGTATATATTAGTGTGCTAAAATAGACACACATCGTTTTATTGATTGCGGGAATTGTGGGTTTCAATATTTGTAATACACAATTTTATGAAACATATCTCTTGTTTAGTTAGGGTGTTCAATGAGAAACCCTTTTAGGTTAATAGACATATAAGTTATATCAGATAAACCACAATAGGGTCATGGTGAATATTTGCAAATCCTGTTACCTGGAGTAAAACCTTTTAAAAGAAAAGAAAAAAAAATCAATAATCGCAAACCTGAATTAATGTTGCTGCAGGATCAGAGGTGATATTGATATATTCCCTAATGGCATCAACAACCTGACAAGCAAATTAGGAGCATTACTCTCAGGATTTCTACAACATACTTGACATACATCATTAATCAACAAATTAAGGGCAAGACATGGGGAGGGAGAAGCCAACCCCTGATTTTTTGAGAATGCCATTGGGATCACATGTCACAAGCCAACCAAGCCGCCAGCCAGGAACTATCCATCTCTTTGATATAGATCCTAGGGTAATAACAGGCACTGTTGATCCAAATACACCCATTCGCACATAAGCTTTATTCCCAAATGTAAGATGGTCATAGACTTCATCAGAAATCACCATAATCCCAAGTTTTCTTGCTGTCTCAGCAATCTGATGTTTAGATAAATAAACAACCACTTATGAACTGTACTTATAAAACTTAACATTGAAGCAACAATTTAGAGCAACTTATCAACCATAGCAAGTGTATAACGTTTTAAAATAACTGCAACAGAGTGGCTAACATTTTTTCTTAATTTGATGTTCTCTATCATTTTGTATCATTACCAAATGAGATTAATTTGATGTTCTCTATCATTTTGTATCATTACCAAATGAGACGATTCTGATTCTTCAGATGACTAAAAGTTTATCCTAGACTCTCAGGGAAACAAATGTTAAAGCAAAGAAGGAGAACAAAGAAAGAAGGAAAAAGTAGTTTAATTAGTGATACCTTCTGCAGATGTTGGTCAGTGAAGACATTTCCACAAGGATTGCCAGGATTTATGATAACCATGGCAACAGTATTCTCATCTGCAAGAGCTTCCACAGCATCGAGATCAACCTCCCAACCCTTTTCTGGAAGAAGATCAAAAAGGCGAGCTTCAACATTGTTCTGTCTTGTGAAAAATTCATAGTACGGCCAGCAAGGTCTAGGAAGCAATATGTTGGCACCAGGATGGAGAAGGACAGATAATATAACTGTTATTGCTTGCTTGCATCCAAGCGTAAGATAAACATCATCCGGTGACAACATATATGGAAGATCTCGGTTCAGATAATCTGCAACCGCCCTGTCGGGTTTAACATCAAATAAAATGAAAAGATATCACAAATTAGCATCATCCTCGCTGTTGCTTTCTACCAAGAAAATTTAATTTTTACAGTTGTAGGTACTTCCAAATTCTCTTCACATCTTATTGACTTTTCAACATACATCTTTCACCCTAAGCCTCTGGTTGATCTTGAACTAATCTAATTTTTATCTTTTTGAGTTCTTTTTTTTCATTTTCAATTTCAGATTTTTCAGAACATGACTAAAACTGGAATTAAATCTACCTGCTTCACCAGGCATTCATGCGAATGTTTAATATATGGTACTAACCGTCTAGCTGGGAGAATGCCAAATAAGGGTCCATAGCAGTTAAACTTGGTGGATCTGACGGCATCAATGATGGCATCTTCCACTACCTTAGCAGTTCGAAAGCTAGGAAACACAGAGGGGTCGCCATGGCCCAAAGGAATGGTTGGTCTTGAGTCGTTTTGGTCAATATTTTCCATTAAGCTAATAAGTGCTGCTCGAACTGTAATAGCTGATTCTGTCTTGAACTTTTGGTGAACTTGAAAACCCCATTTCTGTGATGATTCGTTGTCCATGTTCTGCGCTCCAGGGGGAGTTCGGAGTGTATTAATGAGTTTTACCGAACAACACAAATTGCACTTAACTCTTGGCCTTGTTCTTGCTCCAAACTCAAGCCCGCTTTCTTCGCTGATCTGTCTTCCATGTCTCTTGCTGTGAATGTGCTACCAACCAAAAGTTGAGGTGGCTCCATGTATACTTTTTAATTCTGGTTTTGTTTCACGTGCCTGATTTTATATTTTATTTAATCGATCATGGATCTGAGCAGTGTAATTTTCTTGAGCTCTGCTTCTTTGATACCCCGATTGGCGGTTCTGGCGGAAGTTTCAGAACTTCCATTCATGTAGATTATGTATAAAAACAATGAAAACGAGTTATCTATAAATCAAAATAAGATTAATGTTATGGCACAAATTCCTGCAGACGGAAGGAATAATGAAATCCAAAGAATTCTGTTCATAAAATGGTGAACTGAATAAATCAAGTAAAGTACAACACGTACATATATATATGAACATTTATGTAAATGGCAAATCACATTTGTGGTCCAACGAGGAGTTGCCAACCACCACTGCCGCTTATGTTTTTTCTTTTTATTGAATTGCAGATACAGAGAAAAAGCTGATTTTATTTGCAAAAGAGATCAACGAGCTATTTTGATCACCATGCTACACCTCAGAATTTCATACAGATTCATTATTTCTTGGCATGCCTGTGATAGAAGGCTTTAATCCTCCTGAGCCCATCTTCAAGTGCTGAAGGTTCAATGGCAAATGTTATCCGAAGCCAATTTTTCATTTTCAGAACTGTCCCTGCAGAATTTGTTTATCATCGGCATTAAAGATGGCCCGTGATCAAATCTAGTTCAGTACTCTAGGAGAGTAAAAGGTACAAAATTTATCCACCCACAATTGCTGAAAATACAAAATATATGCCCACCAAAGAAAGTTAAAACTTCAACTGATGGTGATTAATTTCAGTCCCTTTCTACAGCAAACTGAAGCTAGGCAGTATTATGCTAATAAACTTAGGAATTCAGTCTGCCTAAAATCGTGAAGCTTTTAAGTATCTTATTCTTACCTGGTAAAACGATAACCGATTCCTCTTTAGCGAGCTTGAGACAGAATTCCATGTCATCATTAATGTCTTCTAACAATGATGGGTTCAGCTTCACCTGCAATAAAAGTTCATGCTAACTGTGCATTCATTTTATGATATATAGAAAATTGAATTATAAACAATCAATTACCATTACAAACATGGACCCCTCTGGTTTCGTTGGGCAATATATGCAAGGTATCTCCTTAATTCTGTCATAGCAAATGTCTGCAGCCACCCTCAGTATGTCAATGATTTTGGAATAGAAAGCTGTCTCTGTTTTCTCAAGGATTTGGGGCACTGCACCCTGTAAATAAACAAAATATACTTACAATTCTCCTAGGAAAATCGGGAATAAATATTCATGACATGAAAAATCAGAATGCTTAGTGTTATTCACACCATAATAAAGATGTATGGACATGCATCTATATATCACCATATTTTTTCTATAAATAAAATTATATGCACCTAATTTTAAATATCCAATTGGATACTTGGATGATGTATTATTATGTTATGGGGTGATTTTGAATTAAAGATTAAGTAAAACCTAATCACACGATGATTACTAAAATTTGTAGAGATAAAGAAAATAGAACAATCAGTTATATAAATTCAAAAACCAAAAACAGACGAATTAAGATGTCCAATGACACTACATGGTAACATTGCAGGAATTGTGGGTTTCACTATTTGTAATGGACAATTTTATGGAAACTTATCTCTTTTTAAGTTATAGTGATCAGTGAGAAACCCTTTCAAGTTAATAGACAAACATTATATAAGGTACACCTCAAAAGGCTCATGGTGAGTACTTGCAAATCCTGTTGACACCCGAAGGAGTATCGCTTTCTCAAAAGGAACCAAAAAAAAAAAAAAAAAATTGCAAACCTGAATTAGTGTTGCTGGAGGATTCCCAGCAATATTGATATATTCCCTAATGGCATCAACAACCTGACAAGTAAATTAGGAGCACTAGTCTCAGGATTTCTACAACATATGTGACATACATCATTAATCAACAAATTAAGGGAAAGACATGGGAAGGGAGAAGCCAACCCCTGAATTTTTAAGAATGCCATTGGGATCACATGTCACAAGCCAACCAAGACGCCAGCCAGGAACTATCCATCTCTTTGATATGGATCCAAGGGTAATAACAGGTACTGTTGATCCAAATACTGCCATTCGCACATAAGCTTTATTCCCAAATGTGAGATGGTCATAGACTTCATCAGAAATCACCATAATCCCAAGTTTTCTTGCTGTCTCTGCAATCTGATGTTAGATAAATAAACAACCACTTATGAACTGTACTAATCAAACTAAATGTTGAAGCAACAATTTAGAACAACTTATCAACCATAGCAAGTGTATAACGTTTTAGAAGAACTGCAACAGAGCAGCTAACATATTTTCTTAGTTTGATGTACTCCAGCATTTTGTCACATCACCAAATGTGATGCTTCTCATTCTTCATATGATTAAAAGTAAATCCCAGACTCTGAGGGAAACAAATGTTAAAGCAAAGAAGCAGAAGAACAATGAAATAAGGAAAAAGTAGTTTAAGTAGTGATACCTTCTGCAGATGTTGGTAAGTGAAGACATTTCCACAAGGATTGCCAGGATTTATGATAACCATGGCAACAGTATTCTCATCTGCAAGAGCTTCCACTGCATCAAGATCAACCTCCCAACCTTTTTCTGGAAGAAGATCAAAAAGGCGAGCTTCAACGTTGTTCTGTCTAGTGAAAGATTCATAGTATGGCCAACCAGGTCTTGGAAGCAAAATGTTGGCACCAGGATGGAGAAGGACCGATAATATAACTGTTATTGCTTGCTTGCATCCAAGGGTAAGATAAACATCATCCAGTGACAACATATATGGGAGGTCTCGGTTGAGATAATCTGCAACTGCCCTGTTGGGTTTAACATCAAATTACATGAAAAGATATAATATATTAATAATCGTAAATTAGCATCATCCTCTGATGTTGTTTTCTACCATGAATATACCTACTTCAACCAAACACAAGTCAACGGTGTCTAGCTACAAGGATTTACAATGGAATTAAATCCAATCTATCATTTTAGGTATTTATAGTAAAGTGAAATTGAACCATAATTAGTATTAGTATTGCTTGCATCCAAGGGTAAGATAAACATCATCCAGTGACAACATATATGGGAGGTCTCGGTTGAGATAATCTGCAGCTGCCCTGTTGGGTTTAACATCAAATTACATGAAAAGATATAATATATTAATAATCGTAAATTAGCATCATCCTCTGATGTTGTTTTCTACCATGAATATACCTACTTCAACCAAACACAAGTCAACGGTGTCTAGCTACAAGGATTTACAATGGAATTAAATCCAATCTATCATTTTAGGTATTTATAGTAAAGTGAAATTGAACCATAATTAGTATTAGTATTGCTTGCATCCAAGGGTAAGATAAACATCATCCAGTGACAACACATATGGGAGGTCTCGGTTGAGATAATCTGCAGCTGCCCTGTTGGGTTTAACATCAAATTACATGAAAAGATATAATATATTAATAATCGTAAATTAGCATCATCCTCTGATGTTGTTTTCTACCATGAATATACCTACTTCAACCAAACACAAGTCAACGGTGTCTAGCTACATGGATTTACAATGGAATTAAATCCAATTTATCAATTTAGGTATTTGTAGTAAAGTGAAATTGAACCATAATTAGTAATACTAATACAGTCAAATTCCAAACAGGATTCATTTCAACTTCCAAGTTGTCCTCATATCTTCTTGACTTTTCAACATACGCCTTAACCCTAAACCTCTGGTTGACCATGAACTAATCGAAATTTTATCTTTTTAAGTTTTTTTTTCTTTTTCCAATTTCAGATTTTTCAGAACATGACTAAAACCGGAATTAGGTCTTTTTGCTTCACCAGGCGTTCATACGAATGTTTAATTTATTCTACTCACCTTAATGCAGGGAGAATACCTAAGAAGGGTCCATAGCAGTTAAACTTGGAGGATCTTACGGCATCAATGATGGCATCTTCCACGACCTTAGCAGTTCGAAAGCTAGGGAACACAGAGGGGTCGCCATGGCCCAAAGGAATGGTTGGTCTTGAGTCGTTTTGGTCAATATTATCCATTAAGCTAGTAAGTGCCGATCGAAGTGTAATAGCTGATTCCGTCTTGAACTTTTGGTGAACTTGAAAACCCCATTTCTTTGAGGATTCGTTCTCCATGTTCTGCGCTCAGGTACGAGTTCGAATCCCAAAGTCGAAGCGAAGCATTTAATTTTGTGACTATTTCCCACTCAAGGTACCATGAAAGGACCAATTTTCTTCATCGAAGGCCAAAGTACTATTTTATTAAAAAAAGTTCGATCTAGAAAGGACATCGACAAAGAGATCTGAAATCCCTCTTAAATCTCGTCAAATCTCTTTTTCTTCGACAAAGAGATTTATTCCAGATTTGTTTATGTACGCTAACCATTTAGGGTGAAGAGGGGAGATCATCAACATTGGAGATAGTAGCCACAGAGGTGAAGAAAAATTTGGGGGAAAAATGTAACTTTTTAAAATTAGAAAACTTTAGATATGAGTGAAGTTGTTAGTTTTTAAAAATTAGAAAAGAAAATATAACAAATTTTATAATTTTATAATATTATTAGTAAAATAACGATTTTACTCCTACCTCTAATAGTAAATTTTAACAGAAATTACGTCATGGATAGAATTTTGAGTTTTTTAAACTTTATGAGTGTGACTTTGAGATAATACTTAAACTTGGGTGGAAAATAGTCCTTTGGCCTTAAAAAAAATTTTTTTTTATTCCGCATTCTTAACCCGGTAATCTTATCACATATGCCAAAGTTCAAATCAAAGATATGATGTAATATTATACGATTCGTATAAATGATTGTATATGACTAATGAACAATTGTTCATGAGCTTCTATATAAACAGTGTATTATAACTTTTTTAGATTTTTGTCCCCTTTAAATACACTCTACATACAACAAATTCCCTCGGGGCTTTAACAGACCAATTGTGTCCTTCCATCTCGTATTCAGATCATATGTCTCTTTTGGATACCTTGGTGCTGTCATGGATTGGATTAGAGTGAATCGGAGTGATATACATTCAAAACTGCAAGGTTTTAAAGTCGAATGAGTCTCATTGTGAGCAAGTATTCCAAAATGTCCTACAGTTGTGTTTTTGAAATACATGTCATGTATATTATGACTCACATTCTGATCCTAACTAAGCTGGACAGATGATTCCAATTATCCTTAGCAATCTCAAGGTTGGGTATTACTTTCATTTGATTAATTGAAACAATATTTAAAGTAACATGAATAGCTTTAGAGTTCTGGTTAAAGAGTTTTAGTTCAGTAACAGTCTACAGTTCAATAGGATTGGATATAAAAAGGAACATCTACAACGATCACATGAGGCAACCAACCATTAATGACAAATATCAAGACTTTCTCGTAAATGGATTTTAAAAAAGGCTCTCATCCCTGGTTTTCAATATGGATAATTAGTTTTATCTAGCATGAGAGGTCTAATAGTTGACTCACCTATTAAGAACAAATCCATTAAGAGAAAGAAAAAAGTTTTATAAAAACAATAAAAATGAAACTGTTGTAAACACATAAAAGTAAAAAATCTAAAATCATTCCTGAGGATATCTATTAAACATGAGCAAATTTAAAACCGCTTTGATAGCAATTAAAAATCACTCGGGTGAGTGATGTGAGTTTGGTTAGTTAAGCTTGTATAGAGTTAAGAATGAACTAGAAGCTAGTCTTTCACTGCAATCAAACAACACATTCAATTTCACACAAAATCTTCCAATTCCACAACAACATACGATAATATAATTTAACAAACATCATCATGCCAAACACAAGGAGTTTGCACAACTATTGTCACTCCCTACTACAAGGATATTATGTGAATTAAGAAAAAGCAATGACACTGGTGATCCAACGAGAAGTTGTCGATCACCATTCCACCTTATTATGCATTTATTTGAGAAGCAGGAAACCATGGAGCATGAGATCAACAAGCTGTAACTGATCATCACAGACTCAGACTTCATAACTTACACATATTTAGTTCATCTTGGCATGCCTCTGACAAAAGGCTTTTATCCTCCTAAGGCCATCTTCCAGAGTTGAAAGCTCAACAGCAAAAGTTATTCGGAGCCAGTTTTTCATTCCCAATGTTGATCCTGAAAGATTTGTTATTATCACCAACAAAGGTTTAGCCAGCAAAAATTGTAATATAGCTGATAAGTTACAAAATCTGTCAACCTATAATTTGTGGAGCAATGTATAAAGGCAAGTCAATACTTGAGGTTTAGTTTCATTTTTTCCCTCCCCTCCAGTTCACATTACTTAATGAAAGACAATAAAACTAAAAAACCAAACATATTTGACAAAAAATGTACAGAGCCTTTGCAATGATACAATACTAAAACTACCACAAGTGGACAGGGATAATTTATTCCAATTCTCCAGGATTTGCTTTCAATTGTGCATTATTTCTGTACAAAACTCATGGAATAAATAAGCTACATCAGACTCCAAATCTAAGAATTACATCCTAAAACGAGGAAACCAATCCCTAATTTTATAACGAAATTTCAAACAATCAAAGTTGACTACTAATGGAAATATAAACTTAACTGAAAAAGAAACATAGTAACATCCTAATCTCTATTTTTCATACTTCTCCTCAAGCTCCTCAAGGTGAGTTGAAGATGTTAGTCATTTCCAATTTAGATTTAAAATCTTTAAAGTAGGTTCCTGATAAGGCTATAGTAAAAATATCACAAATTTACCGAAAAAAGGGCAAATAGATGAAAGAAATAATTCCTCCTGTTTTCTCTTTGATGAAAAGATGATTTATGTCCACATGTTTCATTCTATCAATGATGTACATAATTCTTTATAATACTTAATGATAACTGATTATTACAGTACATCAAAATAGATTTAATTGCGAGAATTTTTAGTTCATCAAGAACTTTGAAGCCACATTCTTTCACAAATCTCATGAGTCATTGTTATAGATACTACCTTTGCTCCTAGGAACAACAAATTACTTTTTACTCCTCCGTTTAACCAATCTTCTTCATATATAGGTGCAATAACCAATAGTAGATCTTTGATCAATGATGGAAACAACCCAATCTACATTCGAATAAATTTGAATATCTCAATTTTGGTTTCTCTTGAAAAATTGTCCAACACCTAGGGTTCTCATGAGATGCATGAGAATCCGATAAACTTCATCCATATGTTTCTCAATTAGGTTGTTTATAAACTGGCTTATAACACATACTAAAAATACTGATCTTCGGTCACAATAGAGATAGATTGGCAATGTCAAGGGTCTTTTTGGAATTTTTGACAACATTTGAGGGTTTCTAGAGAATGATGAAGAGAGATCATCAATTTCTAGCAAATTCTAAGGGATTTCCAATAATGACAACGAGAGATTTGCAATTTCCGACACAATTACGGTTTTTCTGATGATATCTTAAGTTGAAAATTGTTTTAGAAAACTCAAGACAATTTTTTACCTTTTCCGAAAAGGTTACAAGTGCCCCAATGTTTTCTAAGACTTGAGGTGATTTTTCGGCAATTGTTACAACTATTCCAACAACATTGAACTAATGAGCATAAAGCTTAATTTTCTTAGAATTTCTACTTTGATTCCACCTAGAAATTATAAGTAATATGAGATTTTTATTGTTGTGTGTTATTTCTATACAGAACTCATGGATTAAATTGATTTTATAAGGAGAATTTCAGACAATTAATGCTATTCTCTAATGTAAATATAAACATGACATGAAAGGAAAGATATCAACATCCTAATCCAAAGCTTTCAGATCTTTTTTACAATTGACAAAATAGCAGGAAAGCTACAAAAGTATCATTTTGGTAAAGTTAGCAATCTCAAGCAAGTCCAAAATTCAAATATTTTTACATCTTACCAGGTAAAACAATGACTGATTCCTCTTTAGCAAGCTTGAGAGAGAATTCCATGTCATCTTTAATGTCTTCCAACAGTGATAGATTCAGCTTCACCTGCAATAACAGTTCATAAATAATACATTCATTTTCTAAAGCTAATATGATTATATTTGATGTCTTACCATTACAAACATTGAACCTTCTGGTTTCTTTGGGCAAACTAGCCAAGGCATCTCCTTAATTTTATCATAGCATATGTCCACAGCTTCTCTTAGTATGCCAATGATTTTTGAAAAGAAATCCTCCTTGGTGTTCTCAAGGATTTGCGGAACTGCTCCCTGCCACATTAATCATACAATCTATTTGAGATACATTTTTAAACAAGTTGTGGATGAATATGTGTAAATTCTACTGGAACTTGAAAGAAGCGAAGTATTGCTAAATGCAATTACGTTCAGAAAAAGTATTATAAATCACAAACCTGCATAAAGGTTGCTGGATTGGGGAAAATATTTAGATAGCTCTTAATGCAATCACAAATCTGAAAATCACAAACTGAAAAATTCAATATCTTATAATCTTTATTGTAGCATTAGAACACTCACAAAGCAGCTCCAAGACAGACCTCTAATTTTTTAAGGATGCCACTGGGATCACATGCCACAAGCCAACCAACCCGCCAACCAGGAACTATCCATCTCTTTGACATAGATCCAAGTGTAAAGACAGGCACAACTGATCCAAACATGCCCATTTGCACATAAGGGGTAGTGCCAAGCGTGAGATAGCCATAAACTTCATCTGAAATTACTATTATACCAAGCTTTCTTGCTGTCTCTGCAATCTAATATTTATCAAACACTCACTAATGTTGCAACAGAAATTTAGAATAACTTACTTGCCAATGATAGTAAGTCTCAGACTTCTACTCACAAGGCAAAGTTCCTAAATATTTACATGTATGTAATGGTTAAATTTTGTCGGTAACTAATAGCATTCTATAAGAAGTCACATTATCAAAGGGGAAACTTTTCATCTCCTTAAAAATTAGTTCGATTATGGTATCTACTAAAAAACAGAGGAAAAAGAAGGAATAAATAGGACAGGAAGTGTTTTAGCCTACCTTCTGCAAATGTTGGTAAGTAAAGACATTTCCACAAGGATTGCCCGGATTAATAATAACCATAGCAAGAGTATTCTCGTCTGCTAGAGCTTCCAATGCATCAAGATCAACCTCCCAATTCTTTTCTGGAAGAAGATCAAAATGACGAAATTCAAGATGGATATGTTCTGCAAAAGCTTCATAGAATGGGTAGCAAGGTCTTGGAAGCAAAATGTTGGCACCAGGACGGGCAAGAACTGTTAATATAACTTGAATAGCTTGCTTGCATCCTACCGTAAGATAAACATCATCTGGTGATAACTCGTATGGTAGATGATGATTGAGATAATTTGCAATGGCCCTATCAAAGTTTGATGTTTATCAAAAAATAACAGACTATAAACCAGACAAGAATAGAATATAAAGAACATCATATTCTGTTCTTTTTTTATTGAGATAATTCTGTTGTTTATATTCAGTTCTTTTTCTTGTCACAATGGATCTCAATCATGATCTACCAGACAAGTTACCAAACAAATTTAACTTGTTCCTTTATGGTAGATCATGATTGATAATTTGTTTAAATTTACCAAACAAATTTAACATTAACACACAGGTTATACAAAAAAGAACCGAATATAAGGCTTAGACAAGAAAAAACAAACTATAGCACCCGTCTTTCAAGAGTTGCACAAAGCATAGAGAAAATATAAAGAAGGCCCACTTTAAACATTGCATTTATCATTAAGTATGTTATCTGTGAGTAGGATAAACCAAAATTCTGCAAGTTGATTATTCAGTTGTGAATGAGATGTACTCTAAAAATTCAGATTTCACTTCATTATAGTGAACCTAATTCTTTACAAGGGCTTCATACAAAATTAGAATTGAATCAAACCTTAGATATTCCAATACTGCATCACTTATTGAGATCTTTTAAATCGGTTTCGTCTAGGACTTGAATTGTTACATAGGCTGAAATTTCAAATTTCAATTAATGAAACTTTCAATGATTGAGAATGTATCTAACCTTACAAAATCAATTATATGAGTGCTTTTGGGTGTACTTTCAATTCTTAGACTATCTAAATGAGTGTTTCAGACTTGCTACAAAAATATCACAGAAAACTTCAAACACAACAATCAGCAAACAAATGGCATTCACTTATTTTATCACTAGAGAAACAATATAATTATATCTGAAATTTAAGTGTAATATCCATCCAGTTGCCTAAAATGTTAATCTACCTTCTAGCAGGAAGAACACCGCCAGTAGGTGAATAGCAATTATAGTTGGCGGAGCGGAGAGCATTAACAACGGCATCTTCAGCGACAGTGGCAGTCCGAAAGCTGGGGAAGACAGAAGGGTCGCCACGGCCTAAAGGAATGGTAGGTCTTGGATCATCTTTGTTGATATTGTCCATTAACTTGGTCAGCACCCCTTTAATGGTGATGCCAGATGCATTCGTGAGGTCTTGGTTATTTTGGAAAGCCCATTTCTTAGCGATTATGCTTTCCATGCTCTGTTTTGTGGAGACGAGTTTATGTTCAGTGACTTGGATGCAAACTGAACTACTGCAATTTACTTAAGCACGAACAAATTGAATTTATAATTTAGTAGAGAGAGAAAGAGAATTGCTGAGCAAGAAAAGAAGACACTGTTTGATTCATTCCATTTTTCACAAAAAAACAAAACCAGTCCTGTTTTTCTTTTCATGCAAGCATGGCCCTCTGCTCAAGTGACAGCAGGCATAATAAATAACATAGAAACGACACCGTCTTTGGAATCCATTGTCCACCCAAACGATACCGTCCACCAACATTCGACGTTGTGTTTCACCCTGCAAAATTTGAATTGTTCCATCCGTACAAGTATCGTTGACATGCGACATCGTTCTGCCTAGGTAATGAATTGAATTTGTGTCAATACTCCCTCCCTCGGGAGCCTTGTCCTCAAGTGTGAAAGTTAGAAAGTGTGCTCGGATCTCATCAGCAAACTCCCACATTGCTTCTTCTGGCATAACACCTTGCCACTGAATAAGAAGTTGTGTTGCAACTGCATTGTGTCACTTGACCATTCTTCTACCGAGTATTGCTTGCAGAGACAAGTCTAGAGTTATCATGTTAGTTTTTCTTTCTTCATGGCTTCATGCATGGTAACTGCTTTCTTCATGGCTTCATGCATGGTAACTGCAGCAGTTACCTCTTCATGGGATAATGGTAACTGCTTCATGCAGTTACTTCTTCATGGTGTAATGGTCTGTAACTCCCATGTCATAACTCCACAATTTGCGTAGCATTCTTGATGGTAGAATGCTTCTTCAGGCTATAAATAGGGTCCCTGGGTGAGCTTTTTCTACACTGAAAACATACACCATTCTATGAGAAAAAGAGATCACCTGGAAGACGAAGGTTCAGAACAATTTCCAGAGGATTATTCTGCATCAAATCGTCAAGCAATGGCTGGAGGTTAGTGTTTAATATTCCGCAATTTAGTTTTGGTTTCTATCTTGCATATTCAGTATATATATATGCTTAGATAGAGACCATATACATGATTCTTACATTTGGTATCAGAGCTTTTTTTATGCCTCTGCCTTGTTTTGATGTGTTAAACATGCATAATTTTATGAAATCCCGAATTTCTTTAGAGAGAGAAAGTTGGTTGTTGGCATTTTTTGAATAAAATTTTTATTCAGATGAATTCTACATCAAAAACTGAGAATTTTGATATATGGAACGTCGAAATCAGAGTTTTGTAGGCTGATTTAGAGTGCAAAATGTATACGGGTCTGAAACCGGATCTGTCGACCCGAATCTCGACCCGGCTAGAGGTCAGGGACGAACTTCAGATGACATGTCGTTCATCTACTTTATTAAAATGTTAAAATTTTCTTCAATTTCGTGTCTTGAACCCAGGCCACAAGGTTCTGAATGAGACACTTGCCGCCCAGCCAATTTCATTTTCATTGAAAATTTGGGACCTCATACATTGTTATATGCTTTAGGTTTAGTTTTCATGAATTTAGGGTTCAATTTGAATATATTTTTGGCCTTAATAAAATATATTTTATAATATGTGATTGCCAAAATTATTATTATTAATTATTAATTGGATAATTTAAGTTTCATTTATCCAATTTTTAGTGTTTATTAAATAATTTAATATTATTTATATGATTAATTTTATGCATAATTTTAGTTTAATTGAAATTATACTTTAAATAATTTCTTAAGGATTATATGCATAAAATTAAATGTCATGTGATTAGTATAATATTTGATTGATCATAGAGTAGCCACAACATCTTTGATTATATCAAAGTTATACATTAAGTATCCTGGGATCACATTTAGTTATATGACATCAATTGTAATTAATCAATATAAGTATGATAAATTTTATCCCACAGGAATTTTTATTATATTTATGTGATTAATTAGGATAAAATAACAAATTATTTTTCTTAATCTACCCACAGGAATTAAGAAAAGGAATATAATTTGATAGTTTTATCATACGGTTTATATATTTGTAGATAAACCTATTTAAATTAAAAACTTAGCCCACAGGCAGTTTTTATGTTATATGGTTTATATATTTAACGCATGTTTATACATTGGTAGAACATGATATTAATTTTGATAGCTTCAAATTTAGTGACTTAAGCGTGTATGTTAATATTTATTTACAGTTATTCAACCTGTGAATTTCTCTGATAATGTATGTGATGTTCCTATTTTGAGTGGTGACAATTATAAAATTTGGAAGGAGAGAATTCTTCTCCAATTAGGGTGTATGGACATTGATTATGCTATTAGGAAGGATGAACCACCTATAGCTACAGAAACTAGCACTCAGAATGAAATTGCCCTGTATGAACGTTGGGAGCGATCTAATCACTTGAGTATGATGTTCATCAGGACACGCATATTTGCTAGTATTCGTGGTTCAATCCCTGAGTGTAATAATGTCAGGCAATTACTGAAGGCTATTGATGAACAGTTTGAGTCTTCAAATAAAGCACTTGCCAGCACTCTAATAACAAAATTTACATCAATAAAGCTCACTAATGTTAAAGGTGTGCGTGAGCACATCATGCAAATGAGGGATCTTGCGGCTCAACTTAAGGCTCTTGAGATTGAGATGTCTGAATCTTTCCTGGTGCATTTCATTCTAAATTCTCTTCCACAACAATACGGACCTTTCAAAATCTCTTATAACACACATAAGGAAAAATGGTCAATCAATGAACTTCTGACCATGTGTGTTCAAGAGGAAGGAAGGTTGTTGATTGAAAGGAATGAAAGTGCACATATGGTTACACAAGGGAAGAAGACGAAAAACCAAGCTAAGTATAAGGGAAAGGATAAAATAATCAATCAGCCCGAATTTAAGAAGGAATCCAAATGTTTTTTCTGTAAAAAGAAAGGACATGTCAAAAAGGATTGCATTAAGTTTAAAGCTTGGCTTGAAAAGAAAGGTAATCCAATCTCACTTGTATGTTGTGAATCTAATATGGTTGATGTTTGTCATAACACTTGGTGGATTGATTCTGGTTCAACAATCCATGTTTCAAATACCTTGCAGGGCTTTCTAAACCAAAGGAAGCCGATGGCCAGTGAACAAAGCATCTATTCAGGAAATAAGATGCGTTCACATGTGGAAGCGGTCGGAACGTGCAGATTAGTTTTAGATTCTGGTTTTGTTTTGGATTTAGAACGAACCTTTTATATTCCAAGTTTCTCTAGAAACTTGATTTCTGTTTCAAGACTTGTACCCTTTGGATTTTCCTTTACATTTAATGAAACTGCATTTAGTTTGATTTATAAATCTGTAGTTGTGGGAAATGGTACATTGTCTGATGGTTTGTTCCGAATTCATTTACAAAATAATGTTTCATTTAATTTGATGCATGTTCAAGATAATGTTGGTATTAAAAGAAGTGTTATGAATGAAAATTCTTCTACATTGTGGCATCGGAGATTGGGACATATCTCCATAGAAAGAATTAAAAGGTTAGTGAATGATGGAGTACTAGATACTCTAGATTTTACTGACTTTGATACTTGTGTGGATTGTATAAAGGGAAAACAAACCAACAAGTCAAAGAAAGGTGCCAAGAGGAGTTCAGACATATTAGAAATCATACATACAGATATTTGTTGTCCTGATATGGACGCTTATGGTCAAAAATACTTCATCTCATTTATTGATGATTATTCACGATACATGTATCTCTACATGCTCCATAACAAGAATGAAGCATTAGATGCCTTTAAGGTTTTCAAGGCAGAAGTAGAGAAACAATCTGGAAAACAAATTAAAATCGTGAGATCAGATAGAGGTGGAGAATATTATGGTAAATACACTCATGATGGACAAGCACCTGGTCCATTTGCAAGGTTTCTTGAAGAAAATAGGATTGTTGCCCAATACACTATGCCTGGTTCTCCGGACCAAAATGGTATAGCAGAAAGAAGAAACCGAACTCTATTGGACATGGTGCGGAGTATGTTTAGCAGCTCCAAACTTCCTAAATCACTGTGGATAGAAGCTCTTAAAACGGCAGTGTATATATTGAACCGAGTTCCAACCAAGGCTGTTTCTAAAACACCATTTGAGTTATTTAAAGGTTGGAAACCGAGTTTGCGACATATACGCGTTTGGGGATGCCCGTCTGAAGTAAGAGTTTATAATCCATATGAGAAGAAATTAGACCCAAGGACTATAAATGGTTATTTCATTGGATATTCCGAAAAGTCTAAGGGTTATAGATTTTATTGTCTATCATATAGCACTAGAATAGTGGAATCTCGAAATGCAAAATTTCTTGAAAATGACTTAATCAGTGGGAGCGATCAATCTCAGGATTTAATTTTTGAGAAAGATCATTCAGGTACTCAACCACCCATTTCGAGTAATAGATTGGTTGTTATTCACAACACCCCTCAAGTTCAAATGGATGTTGAACAACCAATCAATGAAGTTCCACAAGTTGCTGATAATACTTTAGTAGATCAAACTGTTCAACAACCTTCAGATATTGTTGAACCACCAGTTGTACACTCTACTCCACAAGAGGATAGTGTTACAACATTAAGAAGATCAACTAGAATGAAGAAATCAGCTATTTCTAGTGATTATATAGTGTATTTACAAGAAATTGACCATAATTTAGGAGCCGAAGATGATCCTGTTACGTTTTCACAAGCAATGGATTGCAGTAAATCTATTTTGTGGTACAATGCTATGAAAGATGAGATGAAATCTATGAAGAGTAATGGAGTCTGGGATCTTGTCAAGTTACCTAATGGGGCAAAGGCCATTGGGTGTAAATGGGTCTATAAAACAAAGAAAGACTCATTAGGTAACATCGAGAGATATAAAGCAAGACTCGTTGCTAAGGGTTTCACTCAAAAGGAAGGAATCGATTATACATAGACTTTTTCTCCTGTATCTAAGAAAGATTCTTTCCGTATTATAATGGCATTAGTAGCCCATTTTGACTTAGAACTGCATCAAATGGATGTGAAAACGGCATTCCTCAATGGAGATTTAGAGGAAGAGGTATATATGAAACAACCTGAAGGATTCTCCTCTAGTAATGGTGAGCAATTGGTGTGCAAGCTTAGGAAGTCCATATATGGATTGAAACAAGCATCCCGTCAATGGTATTTGAAATTCCATGAGGTTATCTCTTCATTCAGTTTTGAAGAGAATATCATGGATCAATGTATATACCAGAAGGTCAGTGGGAGTAAAATTTGTTTCCTTGTTCTATATGTGGATGATATATTACTTGCAACCAATGATAAAGGATTGCTTTATGAGGTGAAACAATTTCTCTCTAAAAACTTTGATATGAAAGATATGGGTGAGGCATCTTATGTCATTGGCATTAAGATTTATAGGAACAGACCTCAAGGCATACTAGGTCTATCTCAAGAAACCTATATCAACAAAGTTTTAGAAAGATTTCGGATGAAAGATTGTTCGCCGAGTATAGCACCAATTGTGAAGGGTGATAAGTTCAATTTGTACCAATGCCCTAAAAATGAACTTGAAAAGGAACAAATGCAGAACATTCCCTATGCTTCAGCTATTGGAAGCCTTATGTATGCTCAGGTTTGCACAAGACCTGATATTGCATTTGCTATTGGGATGTTAGGAAGATATCAGAGTAACCCAGGTATAGACCACTGGAGAGCTGCAAAGAAAGTGATGCGGTACCTTCAAGGGACCAAAGAATACATGCTTATATATAAACGGACTGATAATTTAGAGGTAGTTGGTTACTCCGATTCGGATTTTGCCGGCTGTGTTGATTTAAGAAAATCAACATCTGGATATATTTTCTTGTTAGCCGGCGGAGCCATATCTTGGAGGAGTGCTAAGCAGTCATTGATTGCTACATCTACCATGGAGGCTGAGTTCGTTTCTTGTTTTGAGGCTACATCACATGGTGTATGGTTGAAGAGTTTCATATCTAGGCTTAGGATTGTGGATTCTATTTCTAAGCCGTTAAAAATTTATTGTGACAATTCAGCTGCTGTTTTCTTGGCTAAAAATAATAAAAGTAGTAGTCGAAGTAAACATATCGACATTAAGTATTTAGCCATTAAGGAACGTGTAAAAGAAAATAAAGTGGTCATTGAACACGTCAGCACTGAATTGATGATAGCCGATCCTTTGACAAAAGGCATGCCACCAAAAAGTTTTAAGGATTATATAGAGCGAATGGGAGTTGGTCTCATGTTGTAATAGTGATGGTAGTGAGTTCCATCATGTGATTTGATGTATATACATTTTCTATAATAAAATTATTCAGTTTTTCAATTGATTAAGTTTTCTCATTTTATGTGCACATTTTGGTTGAGAAAATAATCAATTTTGGACCTAGAATAAACATAAGGTTTATTCATTAAGTCATAAAGGAATGAATACATCGTGATACATGGAAGATAATACTCGTTCTTAGAGGACTTATCGCCATGATTCATGTATTTTATTTCTTTACTTCAGTATGTGGATTGATGGGTTACAGACCAAGTGGGAGAATGTTAGTTTTTCTTTCTTCATGGCTTCATGCATGGTAACTGCTTTCTTCATGGCTTCATGCATGGTAACTGCAGCAGTTACCTCTTCATGGGATAATGGTAACTGCTTCTTGCAGTTACTTCTTCATGGTGTAATGGTCTGTAACTCCCATGTCATAACTCCACAATTTGCGTAGCATTCTTGATGGTAGAATGCTTCTTCAGGCTATAAATAGGGTCCCTGGGTGAGCTTTTTCTATACTGAAAACATACACCATTCTATGAGAAAAAGAGATCACCTGGAAGACAAAGGTTCAGAACAATTTCCAGAGGATTATTCTGCATCAAATCGTCAAGCAATGGCTGGAGGTTAGTGTTTAATATTCCGCAATTTAGTTTTGGTTTCTATCTTGCATATTCAGTATATATATATGCTTAGATAGAGACCATATACATGATTCTTACATATCAGAGTTCGGGGAAGAAAAGGAGAAGCCTGGATTGAGGCGTGGACTGGTTTGAGCAAGGAGACGTGGAAGACATTGTGGATCTCAGAACCTGCCAACAGCTACAACTTGTATGCTACTGGACCGATGACTTTGATGACTTGAAAGGGACCGAAATGTTTGGCTTGGAGATTCGGTTGACCATGATGCAAGTAGTTTGTCGGTAAGGCAGCAATTTCAAATAAACTCAATCTCCATTGTTGAACTTCCTCTCTATCCTCTTACAGTCCGTTAACAATTTCATCCAATTTTGTGCCTTTGACTGGTAGTGTTGGAGCAGCTAAATGGTACCCTCTCTTGTGCAAAGGAATGTGCAGAAGAGGAGAATAGCCATATAAAGCTTCAAAGGGAGTCATTTAGATGTTGGTATTGTTTGACATATTGTACCAGAATTCCACCAAGGACAACCGTCGCATCTAGGTATGAGGCATTTCCCCTGCCCCGCACCATAGATAATTTTCCAGGCAGCAGTTTATGACTTCAGATTGGTCGTTTGTTTGTGGGTGATAGGTCGTAGATGGTTGAATTTCCACACCTTGCAACTTGAATAACTCCTGTCAGAACTTATAAAAATCATTCCTCCATCGCTTGTGATTGTGTTGGCATTTCGTGCAGGTTGTAGGTAAGATCCAAAAAAGCTTGTGCCACTGTCTCGATCGAGAATGGATAGTTGAGTCCCACAAAATGGCTATATTTGGTAAGTCTATCAACTACCACGTTAATAATAGACTTGCCTTGTGACTTAGGGAGACCGTCGATGAAATCTATAGTCAAGTCGCTGAATACCCCTATCGGAATTAGGAGAGGCTATGAGAATCCTGGTGATGCCACATTCTCAGATTTGTATCTCTAACAGACTTGGCACACTCTAATGTAATTCGTCACATCACGGCGGACCCCTTTCTAATAGACCACTACAATTAACTTGCTGGTTGTTACACTTGCACCTGAATGTCTTCCCATAAGTGAGCTCTGAAATAGAGATATGAGCTCCTGCCTAGGTTCACATCATTGCCCACTACATATCTACCCTTTTTTAACAATTTGTTTTGTTACCAAGAGTACTAGCTGTGAGCATTCTGATCTTGAGTCTTAGCTGAAATAATTGCTTGTAGATTTCCATCAGAATTCCATGTTTGCTTTATCCTTTATAGAAGTTTTGATGGTAGAATAGTGGTTGCTAGACTATGCACTTCCATGCTTAGAATTCTTAACAGTGCATCAACCATTGTATTTTCTTTCCTTTT